>NC_073306.1:208216221-208551221 GCF_027595985.1 Sorex araneus
CTTAATCTCTTGGCATTAATGCAAACTATTCCATCCATTCAAAAAGACCATTGAAATGTTGGTTTACAAATAATGTATATTTATTGACCAAATTTTAATGAGTACAGTTCTAGAATTTAAAATATTCTTTCTGGGGCTGGAGTGATAGCACAGCGGGTAGGGCGTTTGCCTTGCACGTGGCCGACCCGAGTTCGAATCCCAGCATCCCATATGGTCCCTTGAGCACCACCAGGGCTAATTCCTGAGTGCATGAGCCAGGAATGACTCCTGTGCATTGCCAGGTGTGACCCAAAAAGCAATAAATAAATAAATAAATAAATAAATAAATAAATAAATGCATAAAATAAAATATTCTTTCTATTAAAAGTTATTTTGTTTTGCTTTTCTTTTCCTATATCTAAGTCTATGGAATTAGAATCTGGCATGCTATTTGTAAACAAACCCTGATATATCATCACCTCAGTTACCTTTACAAAAGTGGGGTGGGGGTTCGCATACAAAGTCAGGTTTTAGAGCAATCTAATTGGGCAGAGAAAAGTGTTTTCTACTGAAGATGGAAATGTATATCATAGACTTAAAGAAACTTGCCTCTGCCCCAGGCCAGAGAGAAGCATGGATCTTTTATGAGGAAAGTGAAGCCAGACTCTATTTGTTTGTAGATTTGTTTCCGACACTACAAATACATTGTAGTCATCAGCCAGTTTTAAAATTTTATGTCCTACACTGCTATTCCCAAACCTCTGGAAAGCTAGTACACAAAAGCCCTATATTAGCATCCTGTCGTGAATTATTAATTATAATGAAATACATGCTTTGGGAATGAGACAGTAAAAAGGGGAGGTGGGGAACGTCACCAAATCATCTTGTCTTAGACCAGCAAATTAGTGGCATAAATAATAATAGTCAACATTTAGATGACATACTATGTGCAAAGTACTTTATATAGATAATAAATTAAAGAAAATGACTTTCCGTTGGCTTCCCTGAACCAAAATTTGAGGCAAGGATTCGTACAAAAAGGATTCAGTTGAAGTGTTTTCAGGAGTAGGTGGGTGTTAAGGGGGACCAGAGGTGAAAGAGACCAAGCAAAGGTGTGAGTCACGTCAGAGGGAGGAACCTTAGATACACAAGCACTCTGCTACAACGTCTAGTGCTGTTATGTGTCACCAGCTGTGTCTGATGTGCAAGGGGCAAAGAAGATGGAGAAGACATGACTGCAAGTGTTGTTCATGAGTCAAGGGGTGTGGAAGGAGACAGTCACGGGAATCGCCTAAAACAAGGGATGCAGAAAAAGCAGCCTCTGGCAGCCAAGGATAGATGACAACAAAAATTCCACTTCAGGAACACAAATGCATAATTTTTTTTTTAAGTTCAAGGGTCTATGACAACCAACCCACACACTATAACCTATGAGGTAGTGGAGCTTTAGCCACACTTCATAGGGGAAAAGGATCCTACAGCTGGTAACTGTCAAGCCAGGGTTTGAAGTCATACCATCTGGCTTCACACTCTGCACGCTTGCTTAGTGCTCCTTCAAGATACGCAGAGACGCAAGGCAGAACTAGCCAGTCAGAGTCCAAAACAGAACAATCAGAGAACAGGCTGGAACTAGGAATGGCTAAGATATAGTCAAGACACACTAAAGAAAAGTGCTCCGAGCTTTGGAAGTGTTGATCATTAGATCCTTATATTTTTAAGGTTGTGTTTAATGTTTTCTGTGTGTGTATATATATATATATGTATATATATAAAGAAATATATATTGCTTTTTGGGTCACACCTGATGATGCACAGGGGTTACTCCTGGCTCATGCAATCAGGAATTACTCCTGGAGGTGCTCAGGGGACCATATGGGATGCTGGGAATTGAACCCGGATCGGTCATGTGCAAGGCAAATGCCCTCCCTGCTCTGCTATCACTCCAGCCCCAAGGTTGTATATTTTTGTGTTGATTGTTAGATCTTTTTGTTTATGTCTAAGAAACAGAAAGGTATCAAACACTTGGTGACATGTGACATTCGCTCTTGATCAAAGCTGACAAAGGAAAGAGTATAATGCAGGCAGGGAGAGAATAGGAACAAAATGAAACTTCCTTCTTCCCTTTTCTTTCCTAATTCCTATTCCTCCTTCCCTTGTGCATATACACATTCAAACATGCACACACATTCATATGTATGAACTTACACATATAGGTATGTGCACACATACACTCATGCATACAGACATATGCATACACACAAATACATGACACACAGATACACATATGCAGATACATACATGCACATGCATACACAGAGAAATCTGAGTACTTCTTCAAGTTTGTTTCTAATATTAAGAATATCACTGTATCATTATCATCCCATTGTTCATCAATTTACTTGAGCAGGTGCCAATAACGTCTCCATTTGTCCCAGCCCTGAGATTTTAGCTCTCCTTACTTGTTTTTCCCAACAATTGGAGGCTCTTTTTTAGGATCAGGGGAATGAGACCTGTTATTGTTACTGTTTTTGGCATATCGAATACACCACGGGGAGCTTGCCAGCCTCTGCCGTGCGGACGGGATACTCTTGGTAACTTGCCGGGCTCTCTGAGAGGCAATAATAATAATATTAAGAATAAACAGAGAAAATTAGAAGACATTATAAATTCAAAGCTGCATTATTAACAAGGCACAATGTGGGGCCGGAACGATAGCACAGCAGGTAGGGTGTTTGCCTTGCACGTGGCCGACCCGGGTTCGATCCCCAGCATCCCATATGGTCCCCCAAGCACCGCCAGGAGTAATTCCTGAGTGCAAAGCTATGAGTAATCCCTGAGCATCGCTGGGTGTGACCCTCCCCAAAAAACAAGGCACAATGTCAGACAACTTCCTATAAACTAAGCCTGACTATCAAAATAACTGAGGCAAGATAAAAATTAATTTTTAAGTTAGTTTCCTCGATACACAATTTAAGACCTTTGGGGAAGGTTTTGGTTAATAAAATATTTTTTGTCAATCAGCTTACCATGATTTTGTCAATCAGCTTACCAGCTTATCAATAGATCTTCCTCCATTTACATATTTGTGGACTTTTAATTTTTAAGGGATTTCATCAGGATGTTGGCAACAGGACGGACTGCATGGCACAGTTCCCCTCACAATACTGACCAAATTAAAATACAACCCCCAGCTCGGTTTGCGTGTCTGGGAAATAAGAAGAAATGAGAAAGGTAAATCTTGAGCACCTGAAGCAGAGCAGGTACTCCATGCCAAGATTTAGGCAGGGCCAGGACAAAAGGGGCTGGAATCCTTAGTGGCGTAAAGTCCGCCCTACAGAGCAAGTGGCAGACACAGCTCAAAGGGTTATGCCCAGGCTCAGTCCCAGACATCACACGGCCCCCTGAACCGCCTGGTGTGACTCCAGTGGCCCTCAGTACCTTATCCACGAGTCTCCACAGAGAACCATCAGACATATGCTAAAGGTTGAGTACCACAAGCATTGCTTGAGAGACACTCCCCAGCCTCTCAAAATAATAATAATAATAATAATAATAATTATTATTATTATTATTATTATTATTACTATTGGACTGGAGCGATAGCACAGCAGTAGGGCGTTTGCCTTGCACACAGCCAACCCGAGTTTGATTCCTCAGTCCCTCTCGGAGAGCCCGGCAAGCTACCGAGAGTATCCCGTCCACACGGCAGAACCTGGCAAGCTACCTGGGGCATATTCGATATGCCAAAAACAGTAACAACAAGTCACAATGGAGACGTCACTGGTGCTCACTCAAGCAAATCGATGAGCAACGGGATGACAGTGATACAGTGATACAGTGATGATGATGATGATTATAAAAGGCACATACAAATGGGAAGGGAAAGATCTTGACCTGGATCTTAAATGTGTCACTTAGTAATTAAAACCCCATACCTGAATCATTCCTAGGTCTATAAAAATAGATCAATTGCCATAACATGCACAAATAAGCAGATAGAACCAATTTAAACAGTAGATAGAGGGCAAAAAAGACAGATTGAGAGGTTGAAGAACCAGGGTTAATCCCTGCCACCACACAGACCCACAGGGTGTGACCCCCTAAATGTAAACAAACAAAAAAGGTGACAGAAACAGACTATTCATAAGAACTAGACATATAGCATAGATAACATTTAAAAAAATTTAATGAATGAAATAGCTAATAAATGCAAGCATACATATTTGATTATTAGGAAGAAATAATACAATAAGATCTCTATCCTACATCATATGCAAAACCAAGTTTTAGATAAGACACAAAGACGGAGGTCAAAGTCCAGATTTCTGAAAATCATCTAGAGAAATATTGCTCTGATCTTCAGTTAGAAAATTATTTCTGAAATCTGACATAAAGATACCAACCACCAAAAATGAGATTGGGAGTCTGCAGGAGGGTGATGGCTTTGCAGTGAAATGTTTGCTGTTCATCTATCTAGTTTACTGGTGGGAAATTATGAGCCTTAGCCTCAGCCGTTTATATATACGAGCTTGAGCCATGAAATGTGGGTGTTCGGTGAGACATGAGCCACGCACGTGCCCTGGGTCTGCCAGTCCTGCTTCTCTTGCTGTACAACCGTCCGGGACAGGGCTTGTCTCCTCTGCTGCCATCCCTAGAATGAAGACGGGCATTGAGTTTGTGAACTTACGTGAATGGAGGCAGAAAATTAAACGTTGAGGTTTGCAGGTTCTGTTGACATGGCATGGCTTCCCTTAAGCTGATTAAAATACTTAGCTACAATTCAAATACAAAATCTGTGTGTGTGTGTGTGTGCACGTGCACACACACATGCATGCACTTACACTTAAAGGAATTCTTACATTTCCTTAAGTGGAGGGAAATTATTACATTTAAGGAAATTCTTATGTTTCCTTAAGGTTCAAAGATACACACACACAAAGAACTTGGAGCCTGTAGTTAAACAAAAATTTAAACTATGTATCCATTTCTGGAAGAAGGGAATTTAGAAACTAAATATTCCAGTAGGATAAAGCCTTAGAATAATAGTCCAAATAGATGAATTAGAGAGCCACATACCAGCATGTGCTGATTTGAGATACCACTGTATGAAACAAGCAAACAAACAAACAAAACTGTATATATATATATATATATATATATATATATATGTTAGTTTCCTCAATACACAACTTAAGACCTTTGGGGAAGGTGTGTATATACCTTCCCCAAAGATCTTAAATATATATAAATATATATATGGTATATATATATATGTAGAGAGAGAGAGAGACGGTCAGAGATTGACATACACAGATATGCCTCATACCACTTAGCAGAGTTAAAACATGTGTGCATGTTTGGGAACTCAAAATAAGCAAAAAAAGTCTAAACAAGTTGGCAAAAGGAAGTTGTGTGTGTGTATGTGTGCTTGTGTGTCTAAGTATATTGCTTAACTCTGAGAAAAAATATAAGGAAATTGGTTGGTTGCAAGGAGTTACTGTAGCAATAACCAATTTTTTTTTTTTGGTGGTGAGGGGGCACACCCAGCTGTGCTCAGAGGTTCCTCCTGGCTCTGCACTCAGGAATTACTCCTGGTGGTGCAGGGGGACCATATGGGATAACAAATAATAGAACCCAAGTCAGCTTCATGCAAAGCAAACCCCTTACCCATATTGTACTATCGCTCTGGGCCCAACAATGACCTGATATTTTAATGTCTGTTTAAACTAGTTATCAAAAAAGAAAAAAAAAAGAATTGATGCTTGTTAAATCAGATGGCCAACAGTGACAATGTCACACTTTGCTGACTCCTATAAAGAGGGAAAATGTCTGTTCAAAGAAGTCCTCCCCCCATACCCCCACCACAACCCTCTGCCACATCCCCATATACACACTCTAGATGTTTTCAGGAAGATGGTTTGCTTCAAAGAACCCCCAGTTCCCAGGTGCATTGACTAAGATTCGCAGATGTCTGCCCTGTTGACCTTAGATGGAGCCACAGAGGGAGCCTTAAAATTTTCTCTCATATGATTGGTAGAGCTGCTTTGCTCTGTGAATAGTTAAAGCAAAGTGTGTGTCACACTACGGCAAAGCTTCTCTCTTGCCCCAAGTCCCTCGATTGTGTCCAGCAGATAGCTGCTCCTAAGCAGGTCCTGTTGAGACTCGCCTTGTGTTGGGAGAGAACGAGGCTTGTCCCTGTCCAGTCTCACTCCCCCACATTGTTCTTCCATTCTTTCACTCCTCCCATTTTTTTTTTTTGCATTTTGGGTCCCACCCAGCGATGCTCAGGGGTTCCTCCTGGCTCTGCACTCAGGAATTACTCCTGGCGGTGCTCAGGGGACCATATGGGATGCTGGGAATCGAACCCAGGTCCACCACGTGCAAGGTAAACACCCTAACTGCTGTGCTATCGCTCCATCCCCTCACTCCTTTCTTTAACGGAAAATCCTTCTTGCCTAACCCTTGACATGCTTGAAGATCTCAAGCTAAATTTCTTTCGCCCTATCACATTAATCTACCTCCTGCAGTAGCCTATTTCTCCACCTTGCAACCTGGGTCCTTTACTTTTTTGCACTTTGACTATTTTCACAATACTAAAAGATTTGAAAGAGTTCTGTAATAAAGAGGAAAAAATAATTGAAGACTTGAAACAAAATATTTTTTTAAAAAGTAAAAAGTAGAACATCTGAACTTGAGCCATAACAACTTTCTGGCAGAAGTTATGATTGCAATTCTGGGTTGACACGGTGAACCGAAGGCCACTCTGTGAAGTCATGTAAAATGCAAGTGAAGGAACTGGGAAGTTAAATCGGGGGGAGAAAAGACTCAGAGAGGCAGAGCGGTTACCATCCGATATAGGAAGAGTTGTCATGAAGGAAATCAAGCGAGAAGTTTTTTTATTTGCTGTTAAAGAGAACTGTGATCAATAAATGGAAGTTTCAGGGAGACTTCACCTCTATATAATTTTTTTGTTTTGTTTTGTTGCTTTTTTTTCTTTTGCACGAGGTCAGCTGCATGCAAGGCAAATACCTACATGCTATTACTTCAGGCCCTATCATTTTTTTAATGCCAAAAAGTTGTCAAAAAAAATAGGAAAGGCATCCAAGAAAGTCACAAACTCCTCACCTCTGCTGGCGCATGCATGATCTCTATGAACACTTACATTAAAGCGTGGACTTGGTGGCCCGACTTAAGCACACAGCGTCTGTTTTTTTTTTGTGCTAGCCACGGACAATACAGAGAGCAGAGTGAACTTTATTTAAACTTCGCCGGCCAGGGCCAAAGAGATAGCTCAACTGGGATAACTCCGAGAGACAGCAGGGTTTGCATGCAGGAAGCCCAAGTTCAATGCCTGGCACCACCAAGGCCAACAACTCCAACACAGAATTGGAAGTAGCTCCTGAGCACTGCTGGCTGTGGCCCGCAAGCCAAAATTAAGTAATGAATGAAATTAAAACCAAGAAATTGCTTAGTGTCATGATTTTCCAACGCCAATAGTTTCTCAATCCATGAAGCTGAAGTAGCAGAAGGAGGAAGATGAACACCTCCCATCGGGAGAAGGGTGCCTTGTGGATTTTTTAAAGGAGCATGAGCAAACCCAAAACTATCAAAAGAGTTATTCTTCAACTTGAGTATGCACAGAGCACTGTAGCACTGTAGCACTGTCCTCCCGCTGTTCATCGATTTGCTCGAGCGGGCACCAGTAACATCTCCATTGTGAGACTTGTTACTGTTTTTGGCATATCGAATACTCCAAAAGGAGCTTCCCAGGCTCTGCCGTGCGGGCGGGATTCTCTCAGGAGCTTGCCAGTCTCTCCGAGAGGGATGGAGGAATTGAACTCAGGTTGGCCACGTGCAAGGCAAACGCTCTACCCGCTGTGTACATAGAAAGAAACAAAATGAACTCTAGCGTCGGAACATTAAGTGTGGATTGTCTTTCTGTCTTGTAAACCTATTGTATCCATTTCAGATCTTTTATAGGGCTATGAGAAATGCAAAAACAGTACATGACTGAATGTTGAAGAGAGAATAATAGGGTTATTTTTCTAAAAATTATAACAGAAAACTGTAAATGAATGTAAAAACCAGTCTAACACAATTGAGACAATACAAACTCTAGAAGAGCAGAAGAAAATAAAAGCTGAATTGAGATTGAGGCAACTTTTTGGACCAAAACTAAATAAATACAAACTGTTTTGCAGATTGTGTTTCAGTTTCTTTCATATTTCCAACCTCCATGCCCATGAAAGCCATGCACTAGACATAATGATATTTCACAGAAGCTGTTCTTGTTTTGAATATGCCTTAATACAAAGCAGTCAAGAGAGGAAATTATATTTAATAAGACATCTGGCTTCTAAATGAAGATATATCCCATTCTTATTCTAAAATAATTTTAATTTGGTTTGTAATTGAAATATAAAGTTGATGTCATATTGGAGTTTCCGGACCCTGAGAACTATGTTTACAAAGAAAATATCAGAATATTTTCATCATACAAGATCATGCTATTATCTAAAGAATGACAAGTCTAAAGAGATATTTTGACATTAACATCTTCCAGAAGAGTCTAACATCTTTTTATTCATGAGATTTTATTGGCTTTAACTAAAATGAATGAGAGAGGATATTTGCTTTTTCTTATGCTGCCTTTTATTTAATATTTATCTATTTCTCAATCGTTTGAATCTATCACTTTTTTCAAAAGTGAATGTTTTTACTTATGCCTCATCTGATTAAGTGAAATGTCTTTACCTGTTGCCATTTCATCTCCCCTATTTTCATACTCCTCCTTTCTTCTTTACCCTAAATCTTGCTCCTTCTTTTTCACCCTTATCATCAAAGAATTTATAGGTGCATAGTACCGTGGAAAAGAACTGAAAGTTAGTGGAAGGAATTACTCCACTTAGTTACTTCATAATTACTTTATGGCTGTACCAGAGCAAGTGCATTCTAAAACTTTTACCACAGAAGACAATTAAAAGGTCAGGTGGAAAAATAATAAAAGCATGCTAAAAAAAAAAAAAAACCTTAATCCACAACCCAACCGCAATCATGCTCAAGGTCGCTCTCCACAGGTTCAGACGAGCCTCACCTATGAGGGAAACCTGCAGAAAAACCCAAGTATGCAGGACCGGTGACTGAGATCTCCAAGCTCACTCAGAGAGGGACTGGGCCTCCTCCCCTCAGCTCCCTAGTTTTCCAGTAGTTTGGCAGTCACACCCACAAATTGCCCCCAGCGCCATACATAATGTCATCAAGGGCCAGGAAGAGATTGAGGGGCTGGAGTGATAGCACAGGGGGTAGCACATTTGCCTTGCACGTGGCCGGCCCGGGTTCGATTCCCAGCATCCCATATGGTCCCCTGAGCACCGCCAGGAGTAACTCCTGAGTGCAGAGACAGGAGTACCTCTGTGCAGTGCTGGGTGTGACCCAAAATGAAAAAAAAAAAGGGGGAGGGAGTGACATAGGCCTTAGCCATGACTGAGTCTGCTCTACAATCATATTCTAAATCTCAGAATTCCTGGAGCACGAGACCTCCCATACTCTAGCCCACCAATGGACCAAGAGCAGAACATTTGTTTGGGTTTAATACACATGCTTGTAATCTCTGGTCCAAGGGCTTAACTGGCTCCAGGATGGAATACAACAATCTTCACACAATTTCCTCTTACAGAGGTGGGAAGGTGCATGGTGGTGGGATTGGTGATGAACTATTGTGAACAACTTTATAAAAATAAAGTTAAAAAAACCCTCAAAATTAAAATTAAGAATACTGGCCATATCAATCGCCAGAGAGTCTCTTGCCCACACGCCTGGCTGTCTTCCCTGGGGCCCCTCGGAGGGGTTGGGCTCCAGCTTCCCTCCCCACCCCAAGCAGAGCTCCCAGCGGCCGAAGACCACTGGAACCTAGCTGCAGCCATGCTGGAGGCTCCTCTCTACATGTTCGGACAGGCCTCATGCATGAAGGTACCAGCAGAAGAACCCAGGTGTGTGTAATCCCATCAATGGCCAACATCCAGAGACTTAAAAGCAAGCTCACAGAAGCATGTGGCTCAATATCTTTAGCCTACTTCTCCCTCTGGAAGAAACTGGCAGTCTTCTGAGAGTTTCCTGCCCCCATGGGACAGCCTTGCAAGCTTCCCATGGTGTAATCATATGCTAAATCCAGTAACAAGCTGGATCTCATTCCCCTGACCCTGAAGAGCCCTCAGTGCAACATCATAGTTAGGAGGGCCGAGTCGAAGTAGACTTCTAAGATCTCAGGGAAAGGACGAAATGAGATGTTACTGAGCCCACCCGAGAAATCGGTGATTAACGGGATATTGTGATTGATTGTGATTGTGATCAATCGTCAAAACAAGCCAGTTGTAAGTTCTGTTACTACTGACATGTTGATTGATATTTTGTTACTACAGAATAATTAAAATATTTGGAATGCATCATACATTTACGATTTAAAAATGAACATTAGTGAGGCCAGGGATGGGAGGAAAAATGGGGACATTGTGGAAGGTAGTGGGCACTGGTGAAAGTATTGAAACAATCTAGTCATGAATGTCTTCATAACCTTGTTGTTCATAATGATTAAATTTAAAAAAAGAAGTGATACTAACCGCCAAAACCCCCTGATATCATGGGGAAATTATCATTAAACATTATTTTATGGGTATTCAACTACAGTTCTTCCAAATAAGAGATAAACTCAAGAAAAGTTAATCTGGTGGGAACCCACTTTCGAAGCCTCTGGTGTCTTCTTTAAAGAATGTGTAATTATTTCTGAGGTTATTTGAAAACAGAAACACATTTACAATTTAAGATAAATTTGATTTTAATGAAAAAGGTTGCTTTTTCAAAATATATTGCCACATTATTCCTGTTACCATGTATCCTGTAACATAGGTTTGGTGAAGATCAAATGGGGTATATTTAGTAGCATGCTGAAACACAGCTGGCTTAATTAAAATGCCCAAATGAGGCTTTTTGCCTGCAGCAGAAATTGTTATACAATTACTAATGATGCATCTGCTATGTTTCTTCTTTTTGATTTTTTTGAACAAAGATGGACCCAAGTGACTTATGGGTAATTTCCTAATATGAATCAAGAAGAGCAAGTATAAAAACTAAAAGTAAAAATAAAATATATGGAACTCAAGAGCTTTAATGTTGAATAAAATAACCAGCATTTTCTTTGAAGAGCATGGAGGGTTTTGTTATTACTAAAAAATAATTTCACAGCAGCATTCATCAGAAATCAGCCAAATTGCCTTAATAAAATTTTTGCATGTATCAAATTGAGTTGCAGGAGTCTTAAAATACTTCAAATGTCAAATTCTAATTTCAGCTGTTTCTAATATTTAAACTGGTGAATGTTTCACACTGAAGAGGTCTCCTTGTTAGAAGAATGGACCTCTGCCAAGTACACACATCTCACTAATGAGAGTTTACCTTCGGCCATTTAAATATCTGAAATGTATATTTGTACAAGTTTGTTTCCACAATTAAAAAAATTTTAATGAAACACCATGATATACAATTACAGACTTACACACTTTTGTGATACGGTTCAGTCATACAATGGTCGAGTACCCATCCCTCCACCAGCGCCCATTCTCCACCACCAATGTTCCCAGTGTCCCTCCCACCACCCCCGCCCTATTTCACACCCCCACCCGCCCCCACCTCTATGGCAGGCACATTTCCTTTTACTCTCTCTCTCCTCTTGGGTGTTATGGTTTGCAATACAGGTATTAAGTGGCCATCATGTTCGGTCTATAGTCCACTCTCAGCCTGCATCTCCCCTCCCGAGCAAGCCTTCCAAGCATCCTTTGCTGGGTGATCCCTTCTTTATCTCATCTGCCTTTTCCCCGTCCCAGCCCCCCCCACCCCCACATGTGAGGCCAGCTTGGAGTGATCCTCCTGGCCCTTATCTCTACTACCCTTGGGTGTTTCCCCAATTCTTTTAAGCTATCAAAAAAACCTCTAGGGTTGAAGAGGTGGCTCAAAAGGCTGAGTGCATGCAAAGCATAGGGGTGCTGGGATTGAACTGCCCACACCCCATAGTGCCCCCAAGTCCCCCCAGCTGTGACCCCAAAGCACCAAGCCGGGATGGTGCCAGCTCACCACCAGGTGTACCTCCCAGAAAGAAGAGAAAGAAAATTCTTTATATTTAGGAATATCCCTGGACATATGTTTCAATCAGAGAATTCTATCTTTAAAATTCTATCTATCGGGGCTGGAGTGATAGCACAGTGGGTAGGGCGTTTGCCTTGCATGCGGCCGACCCGGATTCTAATCCCAGCATCCCATATGGTGTCCTGAGCACCGCCAGGGGTAATTCCTGAGTGAAGAACCAGGAGTAACCCCTGTGCATTGCCAGGTGTGACCCAAAAAACAAAATAAATAAATAAATAAATAAATAAATAAAATTCTATCTATCGCTATAATTTGAATATCCCATTGATATGCTTATGAAAATAGAGGACAGATAGCAACAGTGTTGGGCCATATGAATCCCCCCGATCGTGTGAATCCCCTCCTCTCTCCTTGGTGCTCCAGGACCCTGAGCACAAGAAACCGATCCCTGATTTGCACTTAATTAGATTTTTCAGCCACATAATTTTTTCATATACATGTTGCCAAATTGGGTCTTTTTCTCAAAAGAACTGGGGAGGAGGGGAATAATGTCCCAGGAACCCAATACATAGATTTGGCCAAATACAGTCATTTCTATTATTTATTATCTCTGGCGGAATATACTGAAACTATTTTTTGTTGCCAAGTAGCATACTGATCCTTAAAACCATTTCTCTTTCTCCTTACCCTTGACTACTTCACCCCCACTGCATCTTAATTTAGTTTACAAAGCTATAAAACATGCTGGAGGTGATTTATTAGCTAATATAGAGCTATACACAAAGGGCACATGCCAAAGACACTTGACCATACATGTAAATGAACAAATAAATGAATATACACGCTTTGACAGTTCTTCGGGAACTGGAAAATAGGTGATACAACTTCTAGCGATGGGCGCTAAAACAGATTCTTTGGAGATTGCTACGAAGTCAAAGGTTTTTTTTTATTATCAAAGCTGTGAACGTGGAGATTAAAACCTTTGCCACTGTTATTCTGACTTCTCAAAAGCCATTTTTATGATCTGCAGCCACATTTCTCTTCCCTTCCCCCCTAATGGGTGTCCACCACAGCACTGATACTGACTGTTGTGTCTGGCTGTGACACAATGAACCAGGCAAGAAGCTTCTCCCGGAGGTGAGTGAAGCACTCAAGGAGGTTTATTGGTTCTCGAGGTGGAGCCAGCTCTGCGTCCCTTACCATGGCAAGAGGAATTCAAAGGCAAGTCTGGATGTGGGTCTAGAAACAGGCACCTGTGAGCACGACTGTCTTAATGTTTTAGGAAGATCCTCAAAAAGATCTTCAGGGCGCTGGAGCGATAGTACAGTGGGTAGGGCATTTGCTTTGCACGCAGCCGACTAGGATTCGATTCCCAGCATTCCATATGGCTTCTCGAGTACCGCCAGGAGTAATTCCTGAGAGCAGAGCCAAGAGTAACCCCTGTGCATAGCCAAGTGTGACCCAAAAAGCAAATAAATAAAAAATTAGATAATTAGATAGATAGATAGATAGATGAAAAGGATTTAATGTTGACCCTATTTACCCCGAGAGAAAACCAAACAAAAACACTTACTGGCTCAATAAACTACAAAGTAAACATGATGTCTGCTGACTTGTATACTCCCGCCAAGTTCATTTCTAGGGATAGAGGGCGGTGAACACTATTTAATTAGATTCTCCCCAGTGTTGCCATAATGGCAGGTGATTATGAATTGTGAGTTGAAATTTGATTAACACTGGGCAACATTTAGTGATACTGAATTGTGTTTTAAACCAAACGATGACTTAAATAACCAAGTGACCAATAAATTTTCAAAACGAAGTCATTCCACCAACATTAATCCTACTTGCAGAATTGTAGAGCCCGGAACCTTATGTCCTAAAGAACTCATTTTATCCACTACATCCCAGGAAGCATTTTTTTTAAAAGTAGAAAAACAACAAGGAAATAAACTTTTACAATGGGCAGGTTATATGTGAGGGGGTATCAGGGTGATCAAATAATTTCCTCTGGGCTGGTCCCCTGAGTCATATCAAAGAATATATCTGCAAATCTCAACAAAGGTTTCTTGCCTAGAATTTCACCTGCTGCTTTTCTGCCATTATCTTGGGCATTTGGGGGAAAGATAAGGGACTCTTTCCCAACATGCTCTGCCCAGAAAGCTACCTGGTTTTAAATCTTGCATTTAGCAATTTTATTCCTTTTGTGTCAGTGTTGGAATCAGATGTTATGTTACTGTCTTGAATATCACTCTCTTTTTCTTTCGTATTCTTACTCCATCTTAGTTAAATGTCACTGGATAGGAAAGAGAGAAGGGGGAAGGAGGGAGGGGTCCAGTAAGGACTCCCTAATCTGAAATTTTGTCGAAAGAAAACACAAAGTTAGCACACTGTACCTTTCTGGGAGGTTCTCAGACTTCTTTCTGATGCTTGTTATGTTCATGGATCTGTCAGTTTTTGCATAAACCTTGCTGAAAGTTTTCAGTTTTGTTTTATTGTGGTGGTTGATGTTTTGCTTTTTGAGTCACACTTGGCGATGCACAGGGGTTACTCCTGGCTCCTGCACTCAGAAATTTCTCCTGGCAGTGCTCGGGGGACCATATGGGATGCTGCGAATCGAACCTGGGTCGGCCACGTGCAAGGCAAATGCCCTACCTGCTATGCTATTTCATCAGCCCCAAGTTCTCAGTTTTGTTTACAGAAAATGCCCATATTCTAGGTCAGTTAGAAAAAGTGTTTGCTTTTTAAAAAATCCAAATGGGGCCGGAGGGGGTAGGGCGTTTGCCTTGCAGGCGGCTGACCTGGGTTCAATCCCCGGCATCTCATATGGTCCCCCAAGCACACCAGGAGTAATTTCTGAGTGCAAAGCCAGGAGTAACCCCTGAGCATCGCTGGGTGTGACCCCCCCAAAAAAAAGCAATAAAAAAAAATTTTTAATCCAAATAATTTTAGACTACCACTGGACAATTAGCTAATAAGAATTTCTGCAGAATCACATTATAATTACTCCAGCTGCTAAAAGAATGTAGAATATTGTAGCAAAGAGGCTTCACAAAACCTATGGCTGAAGTTCTGAGAACAAAAAGCATCCCAAGGAATCACAAAGAATTCTGAGTCCTAAATATCATGCCAAAATTAAACATAAATAAATACTATTAAAATAGAATATATTACATAATAAACATTACAAGTAACACTTATAATCATATAATTTAGACAATTATGTAAATGTTGAGAAATATAATTAAATACCTGCCAAGAACCATGTTCTCCATCCTGACGACTGCACTATTATTGCATTTAATTCTTACATGTAAGTGTCCATTTGCACACCTACATTGTGCTGTCTTGGAAGACTGAAATGAAAGACAATTTTTGCCTCTCTGATAGATCAGAGTCTCGTGAGGAAACCTCAAGGGCAAACAGGAAATGAGATCTGATGGACTCTGCAGACTGACGCAGACCTCTGAGAAAGCGCTTCTAACTCTTGTTCGTGTTATTATTATTTTCAGCGCCGCTTGCTGCTTGTGAGGTCAGCGCAAAGTCCTTTTAGGGCTGAGGCCCCACTTAAGTGCCACAATGCCAGGTTCATGAACCAAGCGCCTTTAAGCTAACAAAGGATTTGTATTTTGAATTTTGAATATAAGAGAGACTCGGAGATCAGCCAAAGCGGGGCTCTAATAGCTTTTTCATTATGGGTCTGCAGGATCCTGTGGCTGACAAGCCGGTCCCACCCAGCACACAGACACAGGGGTTCTTATTCCTAGCACGAGCCCCGGGCTTTTTCCCCCTGGGTCATCTTCTAGTCTCAGCAGTGCTTAGCTATGGATGTAGTTTCCAAATTTGGTTTCAAAATATATTCACTCAGACTTAGGCTTTGAGGATAAAAGCTGAATTTTCAAAAAGCTGAAGGGGCTATAATAATAATATCCAATCTTTAATAGTAATCTTTAATTGCAAGACACCCACATCTGTTAGCATCAACACCTGAGGTCAAGTTTCTAGGTAATTATCCACGAAGCTGGGAATGACTCACTATTTACTCTTACATTTTTTAAGTGTTATCCATGTGTCATTCATTTCATAGAATTCATCCTTATTTTATTCTCCTTATTGTATTACAAGTAAATACCATAGTCTTACTTTCTCCTGCCTAATACTGCAAAGATTTGAGAAAGTTTTCCCAAGTTTAGCTAGTAGCAAGAACCAAGACTGAGAGTCACAAAATTCTCTTTCCCACCACATCCATCATAAGGATTATAGCCGCACAGTTATGAGTGGGTGTTTAGAAGATCAACTAACAGCTTAAATTCCCTGTCATTGTATTTGTTTTGTGACTCAAGTGTGAGTTGTGCCACACTTTATCATCCAAGAAATGGAGAAGTAAAATCCTCCACAGTGTTTGAGGGGGCCACGGTGGAATAAAGGTGGTAAGATGAAAAAGCTCCCCTGATCTATGGATAAAACAGAGACTCTGAATAAAAGTTGCTGCATTAAGGCACATTGCCGTTACAATGACAAGAAAAGACAGAGGTAGACTCCTTAAGGCGTCAAGAGAGAAGCAATAATTCACATCAAGGCAAAAGAAATAATTAGATTCACATCATATTTCTCAAGTGAAACTCTATAAGCAAGAAGAGAATGGCATAATATACTTGAAGTACTAATTGAAAAGATTCTGTAACCAAGAATGCTCTCTTCCTTGCAGGGTTA
The DNA here is from genome assembly GCF_027595985.1 of Sorex araneus. Classification (NCBI taxonomy): domain Eukaryota; kingdom Metazoa; phylum Chordata; class Mammalia; order Eulipotyphla; family Soricidae; genus Sorex; species Sorex araneus. The sequence continues at coordinate 208,233,049 of NC_073306.1, forward strand.
TTACTCAGATATGAAGGAGTGACTCTTCCAAATCTCATAAAAGTATTCTAAGAAATTTTCTGAGACATATTCCAATAATTATTCTAGAAAATATATTCCTAGACAAATAAGAGCTGAGTATATTTGATGTGTCTAAACCAGCTCTGTCAGAGATGGTGAAAGGCCTCGTATAAGAAGCAAAGAATTCAAAATCCTCACAGAGAAGTGGCAACAAATTCTTTCATGTTCATGATTTCTGTAAACATCACTGGATTGAATTCTCCTATTAAAAGCCTCAGAGTTGGGGGCTGGAGCGATAGCACAGCGGGTAGGGCATTTGCCTTGCACGCGGCCGACCCAGGTTCAAATCCCAGCATCCCATATGGTCCCCTGAGCACCACCAGGGGTGATTCCTGAGTGCAGAGCCAAGAGTAACCCCTGTGCATCGCCAGGTGTGACCCAAAAAGCAAAAAAAAAAAACTAATAAAAGCCTCAGAGTGGGTAGATAGATAAGGACACAAATTTAGACCTTCTTCTTAAAAGAGATACATTTCTACTCCCTCGATAAATTCTAACTCAGAATGAAAGGCTGGGAAACATTTATACACACTAATGGTAGATGTAAAAAGCAAAGATAAAAATCACATCAGACTAAAGAATGTACAAGTTAAAGAAAGGAAAAAGAGACGGGGAGTCATTACACACTGGTCAAGGGTGTCAGTAGATCAAAGGAACTTCACTCTCATAAGGATAGATGCAACAAATGAAAGGTCAGCCAGGTACACACAGCAACTGCTAACCGGCCCAAGAAGCAGCATCAACAACAATACAATAGTAACGGAAGACTTTGACGCTTCACTCTAATACTGATCATCAGACATAATAATGAAAAGAAAACAAGAGTCCAAAATAAAGAAATGGAAGAAATGGATTAATGGGCATATACAGAAAGCCAAAATCATTAACTGAATAAACATTATTGTCTACTGTACATGAAACACTCTCCAGCTAAATCACATGCTAGAGCACAAATAAGTGTCCATAAAAACATAAAAATTGAAATAATATCAAGTATGTTTTGAGACCACAATACCATGAGGATAGAAAGTTAGCATAAAAGAAACTTGGAAAAGCTCCAACATTTGGAAACCTAACAACTTACTGTTAAGTAATGGTTAATCAACAAAGAAATAAAAAAAATTTTAATGGGTAAAAATAAGAATACAAAATCAGAATCCCATGAGGTTCAATAATAACATGACTAAAGGGGAAGTTCATAACAATATATTTGTACCAGGACAGAAGAAAGGATGAAATCAATAATCTAACTTCTCTGCTTGAAAAACTAGAAAGGGAAGAGCAAATGAATCCCAAAGTCGTGTCATGTAAATAATAAAAATTAGAGAAAAATCAGTGATACGGAAATTAAGAAAATGATTTATAGAATAAATAAAACCAGAATGTTTTATTAAAATGAAAAAGATCGATAAACTCTCAGTAGAATCACAAGGAAAAAAAAAGAAAACCCAAATCAATTGGATCAGAGATGAAAGGGGAGAAATTAAAAGACATGAATAAAAAAGATCATAAGTCACTATTATGAATAATGTTATGCTACTGTGCAAAAGAACCTAGAAGAAATTAATGTATTTCTAGTATCATTCAACCTCAAAAGATGAATCAGAAGGAAAAAGAAAATCTGAACAGACCAGTCATAACTAAGGAAATTGAAATAGCAATTTAAACCCCAGGTCCAAATGGCTTCACCAATGAGTTCTACCAAAGAAACCAAAGAAGACTAACTACCTATATTCTAAGTTCTCTCAAAATGTCAAAGAAAGAAGAATCTTCCTAAAAACTTAGATATAACCATTACACTAATACTAAAAGCATGCAGTGATGTTACTAAAAAAAATTTCAGACAATATCACTGATGAGCACTGATAACAAAATCTCTGGCAAAATCTTAGTGAACTATATCCAACAAAATGATCATATACCTAGATCAGGTGGGATTCATTCCAAGCATGCAAGGGTGGTTCAACGTATACAAATAAATTAATTCATTAGTTTTTTCTCTACTTTTATTCATGAATCTAGCACGTAGATGAACCCTGAGGATAAGGAGAGCCCTATACATCTATTAATCCCATCGATAGTCTATCTTAGTTAATATTTTAAAAATCCAGATCTATCTTTCATTGATATTTTGTATTTTTAAATTTCTAGATTATTTATAGATGCTTGGGTTTTATTTTACCCTTCCTTTGACTAACTTTGGTTTTAGGACCACACCGGTTGTACTTAGGGATTATTCCTGGCTCTGTGCCAAGGCATCACTTGTGGAACCATATGTAATGCTGGTCAACAGCATGAAAAGGAAGCACTTGACCTGTGATACTCTTTCTCTGGCCCTTTTTGCTAGTTTCTTAGCATGTGATGTTGGTTTATTTCTTTGAGATTGATTCAAGCTGTGTTGCATGTACTTTCTTCTGAGTACAGCTTTTTCTGTACCCATAGGTTTTATCTTTATTCTCATTTTTTTCTCCAAAACATTTTTAACTCCTTTAATTTCATCTTTGAGCCAAAGGCTGGTGATTAGTATGTTATTTCATCTCCAGATATTTTAATTTTGTCTATCTTTCTTTTTATGGTTAATTTGTACAGTTTTAGTGTTATGGTACAAAAAGAAACTTGATGTGATGCCATTTTAACTATTATGTGGGAACTTATTTATGTGGTTTAAAATCACTTACCTTGTATGCATTTGGGCTGGGTGTGACACAGGACTCTCTTCCCCCGAAGCTAATGCCCACTCTTCCCACCGCACCTGGGCAATCTCCACGATAAATCATATGCTGGTGTTAAACCATGGTGAAAAGAATTTACTGCCATTTTTCTATATTCTGGTGTTTGGGCTTACCTTGGTTCCTTTGACATTTCCTTATGTTTTCTGCTAGTGATTAGATGTTGGATTTTTTAATGGCTAGCTCCTATTTACCTCTTCTTATTTATGTTTCCTGCATTCATTTGTCTTGAAGTTACTAGGAAATTTACAAATAAAGTTCTAAGTTTATATATGTGTGCATATGTATATATGATACTAATTTATATGTGTTTATAGATATTAAGATAATATAATAAAGAGAATGTGACAAAGTATTATAATTTGTTAAACCTCAATATGGAATTTATGGAAAAAGAGCATATGGGGATTTTCTATTATTAAGCACTTTCAATAGAAATTATTTCCAAATAAAGTATGTTTCTCTTCCCTCCTTCCTTCCTTCCTTCCTTCCTTTTTCTTTCCTTCCTTCCTTCCTTCCTTCCTTCTTCCTTCCTTCCTTCCTTCCTTTCTTCCTTTCTTCCTTTTTTCCTTTTCCCACACCCTATGGTGCTCAGGGCTTATTGTATAGCTCTGCTCAGGGATCATTCCTGGCGGTACTTGGGAAACCATATTGATAGGGTGCTGAGGACCCAACCCAGATCAGCGGATACAAGGCAAGCACCTTGTTCATTATATCATTTCTCCAGCCCTGTAAACCTTGGTTGTTTTTTTTTAAATTTTATTGAATCACTGTGAGATAGTTACAACCTTTCATGTTGGGTTATAATCACACAGTGGTCAAACACCCATCCCTCCACCAGTGCACATTCCCCACCACCAATATCCCGGGTGTACCCCCCCTTTCCCACCCTCCCCCTGCCTCCATGGCAGACAATATTCCCCATACTCTCTCTCTACTTTTGGGCATTATGGCTTGCAACACAGACACTGAGAGGTCATCATGTTTGGTCCATTTTCTACTTTTGGCATGCATCTCCCATCCCAACTGGTTCTCCCAGCCATCATATTCTTAGTGATCCCTTCTCTATTCCATCTGCCTTCTCCCCTCCACTCATGAAGCAGGCTTCCAGCTATGGGGCAATTCCCCGGCCCTTGTATCTACTGTCCTTGGGTGTCAGACTCATGTGATGTTATTCTATACTCCACAAATGAATGCAGTCCTTCTATGTCTGTCCCTCTCTTTCTGCCTCACTTCACTTAGCATGATACTCTCCATGTCTATCCATTTATAAGCAAACTTCATTACTTCATCTCTCCTAACAGCTGCATAGTATTCCATGTGTAGATGTACCAAAGTTTCTTTAACCAGTCATCTGTTCTAGGGCACTTGGGTTGTTTCCAGATTTTGGCTATTGTGAACAGTGCTGCAATGGACATATAGGTACAGATGTCATTTCTACTGTGCTTTTTGCATCCTCGGGATATAGTAAGCCTTGTTTTTAAGGCAAGAAATAGTCCATTTTGGTGAAGGATATATCTATGTACGTATGCATGTACATATGTATGCATATTTATAGCGTAAGTGTGCTGCATGCATATGTATATCTTTCTCCCAACTAAACTGTGAAAAATAAAACTGTTCCGAAAAATAAAACCTTACTAAAAAGTTAAATGAACAAGCAAAAATGATGAGGAGTAGAGGAATTCTGGGTAATACAAAATTCAAGCCTTGGACTTTGAAGTAAATTATCCAGGGGCTGGAGCGATAGTCCAGTGGATAGGTGCTTGCCTTGCATGCGGCCATCCCAGGTTTGATTCCCAGCATCCCACATGTGGTCCCTTGAGCACCACCAGGAGTAATTCCTGAGTGCAGAGCCAGGAGTAAACTATCACCAGGTATCCTAACCCAACCCCTCCCCAAAAAAAGGTTAATTGCTCAATAATCAGAAAGCAATTATTGTTCTCTTTTAACTGTGAGTAAAATGAGTTCGGAGGCCTCAGGAACCAAACCTCAGTTCCTCAGGAACTAAACCTAGAGAAGAGAAGACCCAGAAGAGAAGAAAAGGAGCCAAGTTCCTCCCCTGGCTCCACTTGCTGTCTTAACCATCCCCCGAGAGATGAGCTCACAGAGGCAAAAGCAGTTCCCCGCGTCAATTCCCACACCTCCAATTTCTGCAGTGACACTTGCGTAGATTGTTACTGTTCTCATTATGGCTTTGGCACCCTGGCATACACAACTCACTAACACTGGCCATATGCACTGTCCATTTATTCTATTGAACAGTTGATAAAAAAGAGCTTATCGTCAGGCGTCTGCTCTGAGCATGGTTTACCACAGCAAAAGGTAAAGGAAAGACCTTTTCAGCACTGGGTCGTTTCAGCCTTAACAAAATGCCAATGATGTTCCTCAAGGACTCGGAACAAACTCTGCTAAAATTTGCATGGAACCACAACACTCTTCAAATAGTGCGGGTTGGAGCCCAGAGGGCAGAGTCCCTGTGCAAAGGCGACCTGAGATTCAGTCTCCGGCTAGACCAGTAAAGCAAACAGCAAACTGATCCTACAGCTTAGCCAGGGGCGAAATACGGACTTTGGGTTTAAACCGTCATGTTTGGGGTTTTACCCAACAACATGGATTGCTATCGACCCAACTTTCTCCTTTAGAAACCGTCCTGACCTGGCCACCCACAACCCGTCTCTCCCCGCGGCACACTGCAAACCCCACAGATAAGATGGTGCATGGGCACCCTGGCCTGGCATGCGAACAGATCGTGAGCACCGCAGTGTAAGTGAGTGACAGATAGCAAGGACCACTTCCCAGTGTGCCAGCGCCACAACCAAGCTTGTGTGTGTTGTGTGTGTGTGAGTGAGTGTGTTGTAACAACAGCATCGAGAGAGGCAAGGGAAGTTAAAGGTGGGCAATCCATTTGCTCCCCTTGTCTTAGGACATCAAAATCTTCCACAAAAAAATGATAAACTCATATGAATTAGTTCATTATAAATATAAACGAATATGAATTAATTCATTTTAAATATAGAACAATTCTAACTCATGTAACAAAAGTATAATGAGCGAACACAGACACAGAGTATTCCACCCCATCCCTATACACACACACAAAAAAAATCTAAAAATTAGCCATCTCATTGCTTCCATCATTTTCCTGAGAAACATTCAGACTCATGCCAGAAAGGAGAGGATTCTTCTGCAGAAATGACTTGAGAATTCACTGACTTGCCTCTTTTCTCTTCCAAACATACCAAAGTTTGCCTATTCATTAGAGGTGCTCTGGCCTGGTGTTCCAGAGTTAAACAAACAAACAAACAAACACTGTTGCTGTAAGCTACGGAGATAACTGAGACCATGTGTACCTTGCATGTTTGATCACAGGTGTGTGACCCCTGAGCATTGTCACTATGCCTCGAGAGTGGCTGAGTTCCAGCCACAGCACATGGCTGGACCCTGGCACTGATTGAACTAAGGGTCAAGGTGGCAGAGAAAGGTGCCTGATGGATCATGCCGGGTTCAAAACCGGGCCAGCCAAGAAGAATTCTGCAAGCTGCTCTCCGTGGGAGGTGCAGCAGTCACGAGCTGGTCGCTGTGAGCGTCTCCAGGCAAAGGTGGCACAGCCAGGAAGCATCCCAACTGCAAGGGGAGGACGAAGGGCACAACCTGATTGCCAAGGCAGGAGAGAGGACGCAGGCATGAGTCTAGGGCCCAGTGGAATACCGGGCCAGCAAGAGCAGCTGACACTGCTGTGGCCGCAGGCAGGGAAGCAACTCACCAGCACTCCAGGCGGAGGTGACAGGCAGCAACAGATCACAAGTGGCACCAGGTGAAGACAAAGGTACTTCTTTTACCCCAAAGCCACCACAAGACAGGCATCTCCCTCGTTTCAGGACCAGATGATGCATGAAAAAATGAGAGTCGCGTATAGGTATGAACTGCAGCTCGAAAGATGGGATGGGGGAAGAGAAACTGTGATGGCTGGGAGCCAGAGCTGGTTTGTTCTGCAGAGTCTCAGCAGTTGCTGGATGCAGCCGTATGCAGCCCTGGGTGGAATTAATGAATGGGCATCTTAGATCTGATCAACTTAGCTGCCCAGTTACAAGCCCTCTTTTCTTCTAATTATGATCTTTAGAATTATCCTTTTGGGTTTGGGTTTGAGTCTACTGTGCAGTTCCCTAGTGTTTCTATTGGATGGATTTTGTTATCCTAAGATGTATATGCAAAATTCTAAGCTTGCAGCCCATTGGAGTCATCTTATAGCTATTCCAGTAGGTCACAATTTTATCCTCCCTGTATACTTTTGGGGTCTGACTATGTTCAGGTGACATTGCTCATTATTTTATAAGAGACACTTTACTATTTCCCAAAAGAAACTTTTGGTAGTCATGGATATTTTTGTGTTGTTAGTTATCTATGGAAATCTTTATCTTCTCTTCTACCCTAAATGATAATCTGACAGAAAAAAATATTTTCAGTTAAAAAAAATCCTCTTCCTTTGAAATTCATATTCATCTTTGATTATTTGGTGGAAATGTTTATAGATAATGTTATGAAAGTCTCTTCATATGGAATTTGTTTTTCCCTCAATTTTATAGCATTCTGTTCCTATTTTTAATTTATTTAAAAATTGGGGGGCCACACCTGGCAGTGTACAGGGCTTAGTCCTGGTTCTGCACTCAAGATAACTCCTGGCATTGCTTGACGGATCATCTGGGGTGCTGTGGATCCATCCCGGGCCAGCCATATGCCAAGCAAGAGCCCTACCTGCTGTACTATTGCTCCAGCCCCCTGGTTCTCAATTAATAACAATTTCATTGTATTAGCAGTTTAATTGTAATCTTTCTTAAAATATGTCTGCTTGGGGGCTGGAGCGATAGCACAGCGGGTAGGGCGTTTGCCTTGCACGCAGCTGACCCAGGTTCAATTCCTCCACCCCTCTCAAAGAGCCCGGCAAGCTACTGAGAGTATCTCGCCCACATGGCAGAGCCTGGCAAGCTCCCCGTGGTGTATTTGATATGCCCAAAACAGTAACAACAAGTCTCACAATGGAGACTTTACTGGTGCCCACTCGAGCAAATCGATGAGCAACGGGATGACAGTGATACACAGAGGTCTGTTTGGGATTTTTTTTAGCTGCTCATATTTGACTGTCTAGTTTCCTCACAAATTTATAAAAGTTCTCAGATATAATTCTTGAGTTTTTACCCTAAGGTAAACCCCTAATGTATCATGCTTAGTGAAATAAGCCAGATGGAGAGAAAAAACAAATACAGTGTGATTTCACTCAAACATAATCTATTGAGGAAAAAAAAAAACCCTGAGAAACTAAATAAAACAAAAATAAACTGTTGGACTATAAGGCCAGTTTATGGTTACCAGAAGAGAATAAAGGAACAAGAAAGAAGTGTGTTGAAAAATAAAATCAGACTTTTGTTGTGAAGTTATTGTATTATATGCCCGTGTTGACGTTGGGGGATGCACACCTGAAACTTAGATATATTATGATGCGATGTTTCTCCAGCAAAATAAACATAAGCTTAATTCTTTTAAATTAAGGGCTGTAAAAACACTGATTCACTTAAGCACATAGGAAAAGACATTTGAGCTCCTATGATCATTACAGCAACACAGTTTCAATACACTAGATTGGAAAAAAATGCACTTGCCCAAGAACAAATGATTGGATAAAGAAGCTATGGGATAAATATATACAGAATGGAACACTATTCACCCACACAGACAGATGAAGTCATCCCACTTGTGACTGCACAGGTGAAACTGGATGCCAATCTGCTGAGTGAAGCCAGGTGAAACTAGTCAAGAAAGGAACTGACACAGATGATCTCTCTCTTGTGTGGAATATGATAAACACGGTAAGAAAATAGCAGAGGATCGATTTGAGAGTATTCAGGCACCCTGAAGAGAAGCCATGTCAGAAACAGAACAAAGCACACCACTCTGCAGGGGACCACACCGGACAAGTTCACCATGAACTCAGTCAGCGTATCCGGGATATTCTGAGCTGTTGAACAGGGAGCCGCTGTTGACCTGCAGGTTAAGCAGGTATTGCCAGAGTTCCTGCAAGAAAATGTCACGGAATCAAGAGAGAAACTCAACTGTGGTGGCAGAGAAATGGGTCAGGGGAGAGACAAGGCCGTCGTGGCCCCTAGCAGCCCCAGGTAAGGACGTCACCAGCTTCCGCTGCAAGTGTCTGAGGAACAAAGAAATAGGAAATAGGAGCCGGGTCACGCTGAGCACCCAGGTTTCCCAGAGACCTCGCTGCCCGCACATCCGTCAGGTGGGAAGCAAGTGACTGGACAGGAAGCCTGAGTCAGAGCGAGAGTTGGGTGGCGCCTCTGTGGCCTCTGGCTGCCTGGGCCGGGCAACATTCCTGAAGGGAGCCCCACCCCTGCCAGGTCTCTGGTCCGGCAGGTTCACGGGGGACTGACTGAGCCAGCTCGCTCGCTTGGCCTACCAGTACGCAGTCTGCTCCTTCCAAAGCACTTTCCCCTGGCAAGGCGTGGGCATTCGAATCCAGAGGCAAGGGCGGGGAGGCACCAGCCAGCTACCAGGTGCAAATCACCACCCAGGTTAGTCATCCACGCACAGATTTGGGTGAACAAGAGCAGAGGAAAGGCTACTATACTCCGCAACAGAAAGCCTCCAACTCCCACCCAAGTGCTCCTACACAACTGTCCTGGCAGCACGGGGCGACTGACGCCTATAGCCCCCCGACATATGCTAACCAGGATCCCTAGGCATTGCTCAAATCCACCAAACTTCCGCTTCATACACACTGCCGGGCCCCAACAGCTTGGAGTCAGAGCACGGGCCTGCCGAGTCCGGCCTTGTGGTCGCCACAGCACGTGGGACCACTGTTGCGTCAGGCTATCGCAGAGTCCCAAGTTTACAATCTGTTTTGGAGTGAGGCTGCAGAGGAGGCCAGCTGAGACTTCGCCCCTAGCCCTCGGTGGGCAGCCGGTGTAATAAGAAGCTGAGGGGGGCTGGAGCAATAGCACAGCGGGGAGGGCGTTTGCCTTGCACGCGGCCGACCCGGGTTCGATTCCCAGCATCCCATATGGTCCCCTGAGCACCGCCAGGAGTGATTCCTGAGTGCAGAGCCAGGAGTAACCCCTGTGCATCGCCGGGTGTGACCCAAAAAGCACAAAAAAAAAAAAAAAGCTGAGGGACTCACATGTGTTCATGAGATTGATCCCCAACCCTCCATATGGCCCCCTGAGTCCCACCAGGAGTCATCTCTGAGCACAGAGCCAGGAGTAAGCCCCGAACACCCCTGGATGTGGGACCCCAAAATAAACAAACAAGCCTCAAAACCAAAATCAATCATATCTGGCAGTTTAAAGAAGGCAGAAATGGCCATATTTGCACGAGCCAAAATACAGTTCAGATTGAAGAAGATAAGAGATAGAGATGGAACATTATATATTAATTAAAGAATCAAGACATCTTGGTGACTTAATCCTGATCAACATGTGTGCATCAAAGAGAGGGGTATCAAACTTCTTAAAGCAGTAACTAATAAACCAGACGGAGATCTTGACAGCAACGGAATAGTAGGAGCGAGTTTAATACCCTACCCTCACTGCTGGTCAGAACAGCCAGACGGAAAATCAATGAGGAAACAACAGCCTGAAGTGAGGAGTTGAAATAGCAGGGATTAATCGGCACCTATTGGACTGTCTCCCCACTAAAGCGCATATATTTTCTTCTCTTGGAACATTCTCCAGGATAGACCACACAGTTGGGTACAGAGTGTCCATAAAGTCATGAAAATATAAATTATACCAAGTTTATTTTTACAGCACAATGCTATGAAAGTAGAAGTTGACCATATTAGAATGCTTGAAATATCCCAAACATTTAGAGAATAAACAATATACTATGAGCAACCATTAGGTTAAGTGGAAATCAAAGAATAGACAAAAAAAAAAAAAAAGATTCCTGAAAGAAGACACGAGCTGTTAGAATCTATGAGATATAACAAAATCAGTACTAAAGGGAAAGTTTATAGTGGTCTAGGCTTATATTAGGAAGTAATAAATAGCTCAAATAATTCTCAATGACTGGAGCGATAGCACAGCGGGTAGGGCGTTTGCCTTGCACGCGGCCAACCCGGGTTCAATTCCTTCATCCCTCTTGGATAGCCCGGCAAGCTACCGAGAGTGTCCCACCCACATGGCAGAGCCTGGCAAGCTCCCCGTGGCGTATTGGATATGCCAAAAACAGTAATAACAAGTCTCACAATGGAGACATTACTGGTGCCCGCTCGAGCAAATCGATGAACAACGGGACGATAGTGCTACAGTGCAGTGCAGTAATTCTTAAGAAACCCAGAATGGAATAAGTGAACTCAAAGCAATTAGAAGTAGATAAATGATAAAACTTACAGCAGAAATTGGGGGCTAGAGCAAGAGTGCAGCGGTAGAGTGCTCACCTTGCATGTGACCAATGCAGATCTAACCCCCGGCAGCCGCTATGGCCCCCCAAACAAGTCAGGAGTAAGCCCTGAGCACAGCTGGGGTGGTCCAAAAACTGAAAGAAAAAAATTAGAGCAGAAATAAATGGTGTAAAATTTTTAATAAAACAATATAAACAGTCAATGAAACCAAGAATTAGTTTTTCAAAAGAATAAACAAGATGATAACCCCTATGCTAGACTCATGAAGCAAAAATGAGGGAAAACTCTAAAAATTAATGTCTGAAATGAGAGAGGCTACAAAATGTTATAATATAGAAATGCAAAATATTGCATGGTACCCCGAGCACCACAGGCCAGGAGTGGCCTTCAATCAAGACGCAGGAGACCTGATGCTGCCAACCCCTGCCTCCCCCAAAAAAACCCAAAACCAAAACTAAAACATTTAAGAAAAATTGCAAAGGATCATAGTGGTTACCTTATGTCATTAAACTGAAGAACCCAGAAGAAGTAGAAACATTTTGGAATCATACGAACTCCCCCACCACCACCACCACCAACAACTGAATCAGTATCAGGGAGAAAACCTGAGCAGACCAATTGCTAGCACAGGAACTAAAGCAGTAATAAAAAAATCACCAAACACTCAAGTCCAAGCCCAGATGGATTCGCTAAGTTCCTTCTACTAAAGCTTTATAGAAAGTCCGTTATCTTCCTTTATTACCTTTCTCTGGCTTTTACAGAAATGTAAAGAAACAGGAATTCTTTCTAAAACTTTCTATGAGGTCACAATTGCCTTAATGCCCCCAACAGGCAGTGAATCACTGAAAAAAGAAAAGTCGTGGGCCCAAGAGATAGTACAGTGGTTAAGGTGCAGCCCTGGTTCAACCCCCAGCACCATATATGTCTCTCTGAGCACTGCTTGCAAGTCAATTAGTGATAATTTTTTTAAATCCCACTAACAATTGCCTCTAAAAGTATCAAGCACCAAGGCGTCAACAAAAGAGGTGAAAGATATACCCCCAAATCTATGGCACTACTAAAAGAAACAGAAGAAGACAAACGAAGTGGAAAAATATTCCATGATTGTGGACTGGAAGAATTAACTTTGCTAAAATGACCATCCTGCCCCAAGTATTATACAGATTCAGTGCAATACCTATCCAAATTCTGTCATTCTTCAAAGATAGAGAACAAATACTTCCAAAATTTGTATGAAATCATAAAACTCTCCAAACAACAAAATTAATTCTGAGAAAAAAGGAGATGGGAGGCATTGCGTTGCCTGACTTTAAACTATTCTATCAATCTATAGTAATCAAAACCGCAAGGTAGTGGAATATAATCAGTCTCTTCAGATAAATGGAAGAGAACTGAGAACCAAAAGTAAATCCTCAAATATATGGACAGTTAAATTATTACAAAGGATCTAATTTTATTAAGTGGGAAAATGAGAGCAACTTTCAATAAATGGTGTTGGAAAATATCTAGTCACATGAAAATTTAAATATATATATATAAAGAAATTGGACTCCAGTCTTATACCATACACAAATGTTAATTCAAAGTGGACTAAATAACTCAATATTAAGTCCAACTTAAATACACTGAGGATGTTTCAGGCAGAACTCTCCAAGTATTAATTTCAGGTGTCTTCAACAATTTAATTCTGTTGGGTGGGGGCAAAAAATAAATAAAACGGAGCAAAATGTAAATAAAAATAAACAAATGCCCTGAGCACAGATCCAGGAGTAAACCCTGAGCATCGCCCTCGAAAACAAAACACAGGACTGGAAGCTCAAACCCACGGCCGGCGGAGAGAGAGCACAAGAGGCGCTAGCCGGGCGCGCAGCCGCGCAACTGCGCTGTGATGCAGCCCTGAGCATCACTTCGCGGGGACTAGCCCCGGAGCGCTAAGGTGAGACTGGCGTGTCCGGGTACCGCGGGAACAAGTTCAGCCCCCCAGTGTGTGAGTCGGGGCCAACTAGCGGGCGTAGGAGATGGGGGAGAGTGTTGGACTCTTTGGAGATGGGAATATTTGGACACCAAAAGCAAAAAAAAAAAAGGAAATGAATACAACCAGATACCGGGTTAACTCAACAATAATAAATTTAAATCTGAAATTTGAAAAAAAAAAAAATAAGCTTTACGTCCCGTTTCGTTTGTTTGCCTAAGTGACCACTAGAGGGAGGCCAAGATCCATCTGAGAAATAAAAGCAACTCCAAGAAAGCAAGACACCGCATACCTGAGACTTCAGATTCCTGAATTTTCTTCAATACATTAAAATTCACGTTTGAAAAGGTATTCGTTTTCTACGTTTGTTGTTTACAAGGTAGTATCATGCTAAAGTAACATGTCTGGAAAATGCCTGAAAGGTGGAGGATTATACAACTCTGTGCATCAGAAATGTTCCTCCACCTGCTTCCTTCTTCCCTTTATTTTAAAGCACAAAAGGGTCCCGACAGAGAACTTAAAGCTTAGAGTCAGTTGCTTTAAGACAAAAGCTTAAAGCAACTGACTCTACTTCAAAACCCAAAACCCAAAACGCAGCCAACTCTGCTTCAAAACCCCAGGACACACGGTTTCCAGGACTACCAGACCTGATCGCTGATTACAGAGCCAGAAGTAACCCCAAAGGCAATGCAATAAATAAAGCAAATAAACCATTAAAAAGAACATAAACTTAGGTACCATTACTTCATGGTGGCTGATGTAATTTTTTTGTTATTTTTCCAAAGAAATCCTAGACAGTTTTGAAGAATGCAATGATCCAAATTCCTTTCCAAATTATAATTTTTAAAACATTAAGCTATGAAGTAAGCTTATGCTTACTTTCTTTACAAGAAACTTCCATTCTGCTGTGATGATTAATTTATTCTGGGAACTGGAGAAGGCATAGCTAACTATTCGCACACACAGAAAAAATAAAAGAAAGAAGTGAAATAAAATAAGTAAATACTTCTGCAAATAATTATCTAAAATATCAGAACCAGCTGATTTCCCCTTTTGCCACAAATATGCCCTCTCCTTTTAACGTTTATACTTTACATTCACATAACCCTTGAACATTAACAACTCATTTTCACGTTTATTTATCTTCACAATTGCATCATTGGACAACACTGTTGCCTTTTAGAAGAAACCAACATTCCAACATTCCAAGAAAAGTGGAAAAAACCAGTTTATGTGTTGATCCTCGGGGGAGTATGTGGTCCCAGGAATCGAATCCAGACCTCCTGCATGCACTCAGAGGCACTATCCTTTGAACACCTCCCTGACCCCCAGATAACGTTTTTGCAAAGCTCCACAGCTGTAGTGCTCAATGCCAGAACTCAAATGCCAGTTTCTTACTTCTGAAACTTGGGGGGTTGGTGATGCCACATACACTATCTCCGGAAACTTCCGCTCCCCACACTACACAAACCCTTTGCCCCGACGCTTCTACAGACACCCGGGCATACTCATTCTCCCCATCTGGGCAGACCTAGCAGGACATGGCCACGGCGAGCACTGGGTGGTCTCTGGTCATCAGACCACCAGAGCTCCTCTGGGACACAGTGCTCAGCACTCAGACCCTACCAAGTTGTTGGGGGGCTGGGCCAGATGGAATTCCCCCAGGAGAGGCCCAGGCTGGTGCAGAGATGATGGGTAGGCTTTCTCCACCGCCCTCAGGTGACGGGCACTGCAAGGATCACCCACAGACCAGAGGCGATGGGGCTGGAGCCATAGCACAGCGGGGAGGGCGTTTGCCTTGCATGCGGCCCACCCAGGTTTGATTCCCAGCATCCCATATGGTCCCCCGAGCACCGCCAGGAGTGATTCCTGAGTGCATGAGCCAGGAGTGACCCCTGAGCATCCCCGGGTGTGACCCAAAAAGAAAACAGAAAAAAAAAAGACCAGAGGCAAGAAAACTGCGGGCGGAATCCAAGAGGTGTGCTGGCGGAGGTCGCGCGGCCAGCTGCGCGTCTGGAGAGAGAAGCAAGACCCGACGTGCAGTGCTCGGGGCCTCCGCACCCCGGTCACCCGCTCTGCAGCCGCTGCCCAGACGCTTGGCCCGTGGCGACCTGCTCCCCAGCTGCTTCCAGGAGAGAGGCTTCTCCTGCACCCTGGCGGGCCGCGGGTCACCCCTGGCCTCTTCCTGGGGGGACACGCCCCGGGGTCTGACCTCCTGGCCGTGTGCCAGGAGAGACCCGCGCCTCCCTCGTGCGTCCCCCGGGAGAGGGGCTGCACGTGGGCGCCAGCCGCCCTGGCCTTTAACTCTCAAAGGTGTCCAGGTTTGCATGGGAGGGTCGAGGCACTCGCCCTGCATGCGGAAGGGCCGAAGTTCAAGTTCCACCACCTTTGGGGCCCCCGAGGCAACCTGCCGTGCAGAGATTTTAGAATCAAACTGGGAGACTCTGCGTTCCTGCCGCAAGGACTCTTAGTCGGTACCTGGGTGTGCTTGTGCGAGCTACCACCAGAGGGCGCAAAATTTAAAAAAAAAACAACAATGGAATGAAACCAGAAATGCCCCCAAATAAACCCATGCATATAAGGCCAATTAACATATGAAAAAGGAAGCAAGAGTACACAGCGGGGAAAGGGTTGTCTGTTCAATAAATGGCGCTGAGGGAACCCGGCAAAGCACACAAAGGAGTGGAAGCAGATCTCACACACCAGTCACAAACACGAACTCAAAACGGATTCCAGCATAGAAGGGAGACCTTGGAAGCATAAAATTCCTAGAACAATCCACAGAGGGAAGGGTGTAAGCTCCTGGGCAAAGCCATGGGCAATTATTTTGTATTTTATAACCAAAAACAAAGACAGCAAAGGAAAAACTAATCCAACTAACCAAAGGTTTTACTGAAACTTGGTTAGGAAGATGTGAGGGGGAAGGGAGGGAGAAGGAGATGTTTGAGAGAGAAGGTGGGCTACTCCCGCGTGGAAATAAGCGAGAAAAGAAACACAGAGAGATGCAAGAGAGATGCGTGTTCGAGGGAGAACACGGGCTTGAAGAGTGGGCCTTAAACCACGCACCTTGGAAGACAGCAACGTCCAGGATGCCGAAGGCATTTCTACAACTCAATAGCAAAAGTAAGTAAAACCAAAATGATTTTGTTTATCAGCAGAGTGGTTCGGAGTGGTTCAAAGGACAATAGTGAGTATCCGGCACCAGAATCCACTGGTGAGCTGGACATCATTAGGGAGGCCCAGGTAGCCAGTAGCTAGCATCCCCAAGAGCGTCCCCAGGCGCCCCTGAGTACTGCTTGGGAGCCCCTGAAAAAGTTTTCATTTCATTTCATTTCATTTAAAACGAGCAGAGTAGGGGCTAGAGTGATAGCACAACAGGTAGGGCATTTGCCTTGCACACAGCCAACCCAGGTTCGATTCCCAGCATCCCATATCACCCCTGAGCACCACCAGGGGTGATTCCTGAGTGCAGAGCCAGGAGATATCCCTGTGCATTGCCGGGTGTGACCCAAAAAGCTAAATAAATAAATAAATAAATAAATAAATAAATAAATAAATAAAACAAGCAGAGTAACTGAGTAGGTATTTTTCCATGAAGACATTCAGATACCAATAGGCACATGAAAAAGTGCTCACTGGCCATGAGTCTGACTAGCATCCAAAAGGTGAGAGGCAACAGTGAGGACTAAGGACTGGAAAGCTTCTGCACTGCTGGTGGAAACGTAAATCAATCTGGCTATAGGGGTGGGGGGGATTGAGTTCCTCAAAAATATTTCAGCTAGAACCAGCTAGCTCTTCCACTTCTGGGTGCATCCTACGCAATAGAAGTCACTAGCTCAAGGCTCTGCCCCTTCGTGTTCCTGGTCACACACAATCGACACAGAAGCAGCCCGTGTCTGTCAGCCAGGGAACAAATTGAGATGCACATAGATACAATGAACTAGCATTATTTGCCCACAAGAAACAAACAAACAAAAAATCCTGCCATTTGTGATACCAGGGGTGGAAGCTGACAACTTACTGCCCTAGGAAATGAGTTATACAGAGAAAGATAAACACCAAGAGGGTTTACTTATATGTTAAATCTGAAAGAAGAGTCATAGTCTTTTTTTTTTTTTAATGTTATTGAATCACCGTGAGAGAGTTATAAGCTTCCATGTTTGGGTTACAATCACACAATGATCAAACACCCGTCCCTGCACCAGTGCAACTCCCCACCACCAATAGGAGTCATAGTCTTAGGAGAAGGAAGCAAAGCAGTGGCTTCCATGGGCTGGGGGATGGGAAAAAAACAAGAAGGTGAAGGAGGCCTGAGGATTTGCGAGCAACACATTGACTCTTACAGATGACAAGTCCACACACACACACACACACACACACACACACACACACACAGAGCTACTAGTGGATGTCTACATTCTTTCTTAATTACAATTCTGTGACGTGAAGTGTTCCCTTCACCCAAGCAAGCCATTGCTTGTGTTCTCCCCACTCCCCCCCACCCCCACGCCGTGTGCAGGGAGTGAGGAGCAGGTGGAGGTCTGGGTGATGACACAGAGGCAGGTTCCAGCACGGCGCGGCAGAGAGGAGGTGGCCCGGAGCCCACACTCTGCAGAGGGCCCGAGCTGGCCCGGTTCTGCCTGACGGACCAGCAGCTTGGCACGGCAGGGACCTCAGCTCAGGGTCATGAGCGAAGGCAGGGTGGGGAGAGGCAGTGCAGACAGTTCTGCTGAAGGACTTGTCGGTTGGGTTCTTCCCTTGCCAGGGCCACGCACACACGCCCGGGCAGTGCCTCCGTGTCACAAAAGGCAGCACGAAAGTTTCTGTCCCTGATAGCAAGACAGAAGCGCGACCATGTAAAGCACTGTCCCATAAGGTTTGGGTTATTTTTTTTTTAATTGGGGAATTTTTTTAGTTTATTTGTTTTTTGTTTGTTTTTCTTGCTTTTTTGGGGGTCACACCCAGCAATGCTCAGGGGCTACTCCTGGCTCTTCACTCAGGAATTACTCCTGGCGGTGCTCGAGGGCCCATAAAGGATGCTGGGAATCGAACCTGGGTCCGCCACGTGCAAAGCAAATGCCCTCCCTCTGTGCTATTGCTCTAAGCATTGGTTTTTGTTTCTTCTTTCCCCTTCATACAGACATTGGATTTCGTTGCACACAGTCGCGGGTGCAGTGAAATGACTGCCTTGCAGAGAGCTCCTGCAGGCAGGAGAGGTTGGTCGAGAAGAGACGCCTTCGCGTGCTTCTGCCTTTTAATTGAAACGTGTGGAAAATCTGCAGCCCTTAGAAACCATCTTGGGCCAAAACAAGGCAAAGTTGGGGGATGGAACAAACATGCTTTCGGATGGTTGAGAAAAGCAGGGAAGGATCCCGGCTCCCGACTGCACTCTGGCCAGCATTCAGCTCGGGCTGTCCTGAGCCTCCTTTATGAAAGCAAAAGGAAGTTAAAAAGTCAAGCCGGGTGGGGCACACACGTGCATACATGTGTGTGGTGCAGAGGACCAACCCCAAGGCCTCACACATGCAAGGAATTCACTCTGCAGGCGAGGTTGCGGCTCAACGAGGTGTTTTTGGTTTTGATTTTTTTTTAACTTGTAAAATGATATCTTATTGACTCACTAGCTGTTGGATAAAATCTACAATTGATCATGCTGGCTCTCTGAATCACCAAAATTACCTGAAAACTGCTTAATACCCATTTCACTTTTGGATATAGAAACAAAGCTTTAAATGAGCCATATAATTACGGTTTCAATTCTGAAACCGAAAATGAGGTCACACAATAAGAACAGTTGGAACCCACTTCAGGGAGAAGCAGATAAGCTCATTTGGAACCGGGGCTGAGCCAGAACGCCTGGATATATGATTCTATTGGAGTTAGAAAGTTCAAGCCTATCTCCATAATCCTCACCTGATCTTCACTCGCAAAGAGGCTAGTTTGTGTTGTAGGTGACCCACGGTAGTCCAAGCAGGAGTTTCAGTTTAGTGCCTTACCCACCCCCCCAAGACAATTTCACACAGGGTTCTGACCTCTTGAAACTCCCATTCACCCATAAACTTCGGTTATTTTGTAGTAATTACAACTTTGCATCTCCCTCTTACCCAGGAAGAAGCGTTATTGGCACCTTCGACTATAGAACTTGGTCCCATGTATTTAATATTCACCTTGCCTAAGCCCTCTGTATCTGTTTCCCCATAAAAGGATAATAACACTTACCTTTCCTCGGAGGTGTGTTGTGATGTCTAATGAATGTTTACAAAGTATTTAGTAAGCTGTAGATGAAAGATGCTAAAGAAGCATAAAGTAATATCATTAGTCTGACTCATCAGTTACCCCTATTAGGTATGCAAAATGAAGACCTCGTTGCTACAGCTAAAACAGCCATGAGTACACACTAGGTCAAGTAGAAACCCCAGAGCAAGTTCTACACCCAGCTATCCAGCGCACACCAGAAGCTCCTTAATATAGAGAAAGATGTTTTTGGTCCTGTGCTGCGTCTTTTGTTGAGGAGAGAAGGGTTTGATTGCTTGTTTATTTTTTTTAAGAGGACTGTACATTATTCATTATTTTATATGCTGTTTAGAGCAATGAAAAACAACAGCAAATGCCAAATGTACATTTGAAAGCAGGAATGAAACAGTAACATAATGTGCATTTTGAACCATTATCATTTAGAAAATTAAACTGATTAAAAGATTAGAGTAACAAGGAACATATGAAACCTTTGGTAAATATCTGAAGCCCTGGACACTTTCACAGCAAGATAAAGTTTGAATCTACAGTGATGTGAAACTATACAACTTGAAAAAAAATAATTTGATACTTTTGCTATTAAAACTAGCCATTTGAAGCTTAATTTCATAGGATATTTAAGCAATAAGTTGAGGGCTTAAAAGTTCAAACAATTTTCACCTGGGTGTACTGTCTCAAAGATAAGAGAAAAATATATAGACACATCTGCATACACGCATGTATATTGCATGCAAATGGGTATACCTGTGCGGTCAAAGAACTCCAGGAAGCCTGAGAGAAACACTAAAACCAGGCTTGTTATTCCACGTGTCAGAGGAGGAAATGATGACTGCCCTTCACTTGGAAATATAGAGCAGAATTTTCATTTCACACAATTTGGTCAGTTTGGGAACTTCTGATCTAGTCAGGTAATTAGTTCAGGAGACTTAATTAGTTCATCCCCCAAAAGCATAATATTCTCTTGGGTTGAAAGTAAAAGCTACTTTTAGAGTTGTTTAACCACTTACCAAAAGACAGAGACAGAGAAAGACAGAGAAACAGGCCACTGATTTACAGGACTGGACAACTTGCCAACACCAACAATTTGATGACATCTTAATTAGTGCAAATATGTAAGGCTCTTGCTTTGCAGTTAGCTGATCACTGTTTGATATCCAGCACTGCCAAGAATGACCGCTCAGCAGTCATGAATAGCCCCTGATGTAGCCCAAGCGCGCGAACACACACACACACACACACACACACACACACACACACACAGACGTCAAGTCATGTAGGAGTTGCAAAGTCCAAACTCATGCTCCCCTGTCCCTTTGATGACAGCCCCATCTCCGTTTCTTTCTTCCCTGTGTGTTGTGACTCACATTTACAACCTGGATGTCGCCAAACCCTTTCATTTGCCACCTATCTTTGAATACTTTACATAAATTAAAATGGGAAGACTCTCCATCCTGCATGTGATGGGGAAACGAGCTCTCCTTCTTTCTTAGAAATGCTCTGAGGTCTCTCAGCATCTGTGTTGCAAGCCATAATGCCCCAAAGTAGAGAGAGAGTATGGGGAATATTGTCTGCCATGGAGGCAGGGGGAGGGTGGGAAAGGGGGGGTGTACCCGGGATATTGGTGGTGGGGAATGTGCGCTGGTGGAGGGATGGGTGTTTGATCAGTGTGAGATTGTAACCCAAACATGAAAGCTTGTAACTATCTCACGGTGATTCAACAAAATTTAAAAAAAGAAGAAGAAGAAGAAGAAATACTCTGAAGTCTAAAGGAACCGGCATTTTCTCCATCACTTTCTTGGTTTCAATTTCTTGCTTCTGCTGTTGTCCCAAATGTCATCTCTTGCGACTGATTCCTTAGTCTCAGTCCCTATCGACTCTACAAGGAATCCATGCCCAACTAGCAATTTTCCCCAAACTCTAATCTCCAAAGATTTCATCACACTAGGGCTGTGATCATCTGTCTTTATTGAAATTTCAATGGCAGCATGAGGTAAGAGGTACAGTATTACAGGACAGCAGAGCTAATCAAAAGCAGTTTTTCTGCCATACTAACACATTTTACCATGTTAATGCTTTTGAAATATTGACATATATTACAGTTTGTACATTAATTTATTCTCATCTCCCCCCTTACATCAAAGAGACCTGAATAAAGCAACAATGACCCAGTAGTTTAAAACCATTCTCAGCACCAGGAATTTTTCATTGATGACCTACTTTTAAATTTTAGATCTTGGTTTGGAACGACAGTGCAGTGGGTTGGACACTTGCTTTGCACATGGCCAACCCAGGTCAGATCTCTGGCATCCCATATGGTCCCACAAGCCCCGCCAAAAGAGTCAGAAGTAACCCCTGGGAATCACCTGTGTGACCCCAAAATATCTGACTTTCATACTACCTAATGTTCCCTGAGCACCTATGGTTAATATTGATTTCACATTTCCCCCATGGAATCTTTACATAATTTCACAAAAATGGCTTTCTTATTTCATTGTTTTTTTTTCTCTATTTTCTGAATTTACATTTTCATGCTGAAGGACACTTGACCAAAACGTATCAGACACATCAAAGTAAGCACATAAACAGGATAAAAGGAAACTACATTTTCAGGTTTTGCGTCGGCAGAGTGGGGGAGGAGTAGGGAGGGTTTTTTTTGGGATTTGATTTTTTTTTCTTTTTAGGTCACATTCAGTGATGCTCAGGGGTTATTACTCTTGGCTCTGTACACAGGAATTACTCCTGGAGGTGCTCTGGGGACCATATGGGATGCTGGGGGTTGAACCCTGGTCAGCTGTGTGCAAGGCTAATGCCCTACTTGCTGTACTATCACTCCAGCCCCCAAACTAAATTTTTATGAGGCTTTTTCTGTGTGGGTCATCAAAATAGTCTACAGAGGAAAGTGGCAAGGGTTGTCCTAAGAGGGCCTGTGGGACCCAATTTCTTTAACCCTCGGGAATATAAAGTCATTTCTTTCCGGTCAAAAGACCTGTGTCAGGGATGCCGCTGGAGTCTCCAAGCAAGGGCCTTGAGATAGAGGACTTTTCTTTATCTAGAACAATCATGTAAAGGTGAGCGTTAGAACTGGTCCAGATGCCCTGGACTTTGCAGCTGTGCTAGACAGAAGGAAGGAATCACTCTCTGGGCTTCTCTTCCTCATCTATGTTTCACAAGCCACAATTTCCCCAGTCGCACAGAGAAAGCGGGGTGCAGTGAAAAATGGACTGTCATTCACCATCGGCGGGACTGCTCTCTGGTCCAGCCCCTCAAGAAAATGATTCGAAAAATCCTCAGAAAATTAAGAACGGAATTTCCATACGACCCAGCATGTTCCTTCTGCAGCATCTATTCCAAGAACACGGAAACATTAATCCGCAACGCTATGTGCATGACCATGTTCACTGCAGCGTCGTTCGCGGTAGCCAAGGTCCGGGACTAGCCCTCAAGCCTGACAACCCATGGCTCTGTCACTAATTTGTGACATAGCTTCACGAGGTAACACCACTCAAACCCGAGAAGAGATGGAGTCCTGCAGTTAGCGGAGTGTATCGTGCTAAAGGAAGTGAGTTAGAAGGGAGAGACAACCAGGGTAATGTGGCTCATCTGAGGGGTATAAAGAAGAGAGCGAGAGACCAGACAGCTCCAGCAGGGACCGACCAAGGCCAACAGAACACCCATGTCCTGGCAAGGGAGGGATCCGGGGGAGTGATGGCGAGATATGCCGGTGCTGTGTGCAGTGACGCAGCATCCATAGCTAGTATAAAATAATATAGGGAAACTTGTAAACTGCATATCCACCCCATGAATGCAAATAAAAGGAAAAGTACAAATAAAAGTAAACAAACAAATAAAACCCATGAAATTCTAAACCTCATCCCCAGTGCTGAAAAATGAAAAACTCCAGGTAGTTTTGTGATGCCAGAAGACTTTCTTTTTTAGAAAAGAGAGAAAGATTCCCACGCTGGCTGGAACCCCCCTGCTCCTCCTGGGTGAAACCAGCCTTTCCCCTAAGTGGTCTATAAACCTTCACAGCTGGGCCATTGTTCCTTCCAGCCTCAATTAAAACCCCCATTTCCCTACTTCCCCTTGCTTTATCTTTCCAAATCCTAAGGCATCGCCAGCCACACCTGGGATGAGCTGGTCTGAGACTCTGACCCCATGATTGCCCCCAGAGGACTGGGGAAGGAGGGAGGGCCAGGGGTATGGAAATCTCGAGTGGGAGAGCTCTCGGGGCCAGCTTCCCCTGTATTCCTGCAGGGCTCCCGCAAACCCAGCTCCTCCAAGCTGCTCCCCTTATGCAAACCACATTCTGATTCTTCCCCAGCACTATTTTGTTTATTTTGACCAAGGTTCTGCCCACGGCCGGGCCAGAGATCACCTATCTCATCTCCATTTTCACTGAACCTTCACCTACTTCTGCAAGTTTTTCTGGTTAATCAACACCACATACTTATCATTCCTCTCTGACTTTCAGCAATTTAATAACCAATTCTGCACAGAAAGTTTCTACTCTGCTCACTTGTTCTGTAAAATTCTCCTTTTTTGCTTGTCTGTTCTCTCAAACCTGAGTTCCTTCTCCGCGTAATAAGCGCATCAGACATTTCTTTTCACAGTATCTCCCCACTATATCAGAGCGAGTACTACTAAGCCAGAGACAGAAGAGATACTGAAAATATGCCGTAAATCCACTGTTCCACTCAATGTTTTTCTAGGGTAAAAATAACACCAGCAAATTTTTTAAATGCCGACAGGCTGAAAGGAAACTGCCCGTGTGCATGTATCTGGGTGACCGTGGCTGTGAGTTTACAGGTGCCTGACCACACCTGCTAAAATAGACATAAAAATATCAGCAAGTAAGTACATGAGAGGACAAATATTTATAAGGGGAAATGTTGATAATTTATATTGATTTTATAGTATGCGGTATAAATAATACATGCTATATGATTTTGCTAAATGAGCACTAAGGCCAGATATGTAGCTCAGTGGCAGCGCCCCAGCCTTGCGTGTGTGAGACCCTGGGTTCAATCTCCAGCACATCAGAATAAGTAAAAGTAAAAATAAATAAATAAATACAAAGTAAAAAAGTAAAAATAAAACATGTAAGAGGGGCAATAATCCAGAAAATCAATAGTTTCACACATGTAGCAATTGTGGATGTGCATTCCTTATGGGGATGAAAGAATTCTTATAGTCAAACCAACAAACAACCATATACAAATAAAGGGTCACAAACCGCAGCCAACAGCACTGAAATCAAGGGACCCAAACTTGAACTCTGAGACTGCGGACAAGGCCGGGAGCTGACCCTGGAGGCGGCTGCAGTGCTCCCACAGTGTATGTGGAAAAGGCCACTCTGAATAACTTTGTAAATCACAGTGCTTTCATTTTAAAATGTGGGGGAAAGCAAAGGATAAAAACACAGAGTAAGACGCGATTCCTGAAAGAAAAAGTGAGATGGCTAATAGCCAGAAAAAGATGAATAATCGGGGGGGAAAGAGCAGAAACAGCTCTAAAATATCAGTTCTTAGCTCTCCGATTAGTCTCCAAATCTCAACTGCGAGTTCATCAGATGTTGAAAAATGTGTGGACAAAAAAAATTGCAAAGAGAAGAATCCTCTGATTAAAATGCAGGGTTGAGGGCTGGAGAGAGAGAGCAGGGGGAAGGCACTTGCTTTGCGCGTGGCCGGCCCAGGCTCAGTCCCGGCACCTCATCTGCTCCCTAGGGCACTGCCGGGAGACATCCCCCAGCACAGGGACTTAGTTGTGGTGTGTATATCACTGCATCACTATATCACTGTCATCCCATAGTAAGCCCTGAGCACAGCCAGGTGTAGTTCCAACTCCCACCCGCCAAATTTCAAATAAAAATCATATGGACACCTCAGAGGGCAACAGTCAGTATCTACCAATCTTCAAATATACATTCCCCATAACCTCAGAACATCTACTTTTTTTATATCTCACCCACCTATGCGCACAAGAATGTCTATCACAGCATTGAAATGATGAACAAAAGGCAGCTGAAAAGGAGGCAGAATGCTATTACAGAACACTGTATCACTGTTAAGAAGAATCACATATGTGTACATGTAGATACATAACACCATATACACATATATGTGATATGTATCTACAAGTACATATAAATGTGATTCTTCTTAACAGTGACATAGTGTTCTATAATAGTATTCTACCTCCTTCATGCATGTGGCCACCCGGGTTCTATTCCTCCGTCCCTCTCGGAGAGACTGGCAAGCTACCGAGAGTATCCCACCCACATGGCAGAGCCTGGCAAGCTCCCCGTGGCATATTTGATATGCCAAAAACAGTACCAACAAGTCTCACAATGGAGACATTACTGGTGCCCGCTCGAGCAAGTCAATGAGCAATGGGGTGACAGTGATATAGTGATACAGTGATATACACATCATAACTTAGTCTCTAAGATATATTGCTAAGGATAAAGAAAATGGTGAAGGGTACTTGACTATCTGTGTGAAGCCGTCTCATAAAAACGTACACCTCTGCTCAAATTACCAAGAATTACCAAACAGCTTCTTTTGGGGGCGTTCGTGAGGGGGTGTTGGCCAGGGCGGACTCCTGGCTCTGCAGTCCGGGATCATTCCCGGCGGTGTTCGGAGGTCATGTGGAGTGCCGGGATTGAACCTTGATCAGCTATGTGCGAAGCAAGCCCCTCATCCACCGTGCTATTAAGACAACTTCGAAGTGTACCTCTCTGTCTTCAGAACAGTGTGATCCCATTGGGGGGCACAAACTCACCCCCACTCACTGCTGGGGGAACGGTAGGCTTCCTGCTGGTACTGGTGTGAGAAATATGCGGTAATTTCTTTCAAGTTTACATTTGAAGACAGAAACACTGCGCACGCATTCTGCCACGGCGTATACTCAGTATAAAACAGCACGTGTTTGCTGTTTGCTGACAGGGGAGTCCAAGCTCTTCCTTGAAAGCAGGTGGGCTGGAAGGGTGCTGGGCTGGACCGTCCCAAGGAACCATCCGGGCCAGCGGGGAGCCTCGCCCAAGCTTGTTAAGACGAACGAATGTCTGGGGGTGAACCGAGTGCCTGAGGCGCTCTGAGGTGATGAGTTTGTAGTTTAATTGGCGAGGCAGATAAACCAAAGGAGAGCACTTTTTACAGAGTTCCCGTTGATACATTTTAATTTGTACTAAAGATGTCAAATTCCATTCCATTTTATTTTGTTTTAAGCCTTTTCCCCTTTTTTTTCTGTTTTATTAGAGGCTTGGAAGAGGCTGTGGCCCTGTGTTTTCTTATTAAGACTATCCTTTAAAATATTTTCTTTGGTGTGTGTGTGTGTGTGTGTGTGTGTGTGTGTGGCCAGTGAAATAATTGGTATTAAAGTAAATTAAAGTAATCCATTATCTGATATGTGCTGTGTACTTGATATTCTTGACTTTCAGGTAAGTAACAAATTTCAATTTTATTGTGATAGGCAGTATCTGGTGCGGGGGTGGGGTGGGGTGCACCCTTGGCTGTGCTCAGGGGACCGTATGTGCATGTGAAGCAACGCCTTACTTCCTGTACCATCTCTCTGGATCAATAAGAAATCATAGGGGTTTTTTTGGAGGGTAGGGCTCACACCCAGAACTACTCAGGGTTTACTCCTGGCTCCGTGCTCTGGGGTCACTCCTGGAGATCATGGAAAACCATATGAGGTGACAGGATTGAATCTGGGTTGGTCCCAAGCAAAGTGAGGCCCTATATCCTGTAGTTCTTTTTTTTTTTTAATTTTATTTTATTAAATCACCGTGTGGAAGATTACAATGCTTTCGGGCTTAGGTCTCAGTTATACAATGCTGAAACAACCATCCCTTCACCAGTGCCCATATACCACCACCAAAAAAAAAAAAAAAAAAACCACACAGTACACCTCCCCTCCCGCCCCCCCCATCCCCTACTTTGTAACTGATAAGTTTCATTTTACATTCTGTTTACTTTGGTTACATTCAATATTTCAACACAAACCTCACTATTGTTGTTAGGAGCACCCCACTAGATTCAGACCTACTGTGAAGACAAATAAGGTCTCGCGGCCGCGGTAGCGGCTGCGCGGTTTTGAATTTCTGTACTTTAACAAGAAGTCCAGGGAGATTTCTTCCAGATATTAGATAATTGCAGGCTTGAAAACCCAATTTGTGGTCGTCTTAATATGGCGGCCACCGCGCCCTTCATCCCCGGAGAGAAAGAGGCGAGAGAGAGAAATACCTTTCCCCTCCCGGGCGGGCACGGGGCCAAGGCTTAGTTCTCAGGCTGGAGACATTCTGCGAGGAGTTGCCCACGCCGAAAGAGGTTTTGCTGGGTCTGGATTCACGCTTGTGCAGCTGCAGAGAGGCCACACATGCGTGCGGCCCCCGGGATCACATCTCGGTGGTGGATATATCCTGTAGTTCTTTGAGTGACAAATGTTTGGTTTTTTCTTTTTTTTTTTTAACAAAAATCAATCTAATAAAAAAAGTCTGCTAAAATTCATGACAAACACCTAGAAATTGATATTTTGTATATGCCTTTAAATATCTCAACTTTTTTCGGGGGCTGGAGCGATAGCACAGCGGGGTAGGGTGTTTGCCTTGCATGCAGCCAACCCAGGTTCGATTCCCAGCATCCCATATGGTCCCCTGAGCACTGCCAGGGGTGATTCCTGAGTGCAGAGCCAGGAATGACCCCTGTGCATCGCTGGGTATGACCCAAAAAGCAAAAAAATAAATAATAAATAAATAAATATCTTCTCAACTTTTTCCTTTAAGATAATTAGGAACAGGACTGGGGAGATAGCACGGCAAGTAGGGCTGATCCCGTTCAATCTTAGCCCCCCACATGGCACCCCAAGCTTGCCTGGAGTGATCCCTGAATGCAGAGCCAGGAGTAACCCTGAGTATAGCACCCCCGCCCCACAGTAAAATACCTAGGAATGTATTTTAAAATTTGCTTTTTCCATTCCCCATGTGAACCTTCCCATTCTCACTAAGCTGTCTGATTACCAAAACCTAATTTCAGGTGCGAGGAGAGAATCCTAGTGGCCCCCGGCCCCCGGCCCCCGAGTCTGGTGGATCTGCCTCTGGGGCCTCTTCATTTCTTTCCCGAGTTCATCCTTTCGTGTCTCCTAGGGCCCCTGCTTGGTGTCACCCTCGCTATCCTGAACAGAGCCCCGGTGTGGGCCAGTTCCAGGCCTGCGTCACCCGGACTCCACAGTCATGTGCAGTCAAGGACTGGAGCAGTGACAAGGGAGAGAAATCTACTTCGGTTGGTTGTTCAGTATCTGCCCGGGAGCTCCCCAACTACAGACTTGCTTCCTGAGTTCTCTGAAGACTCACAGGGAATAACGATTTTCTCTTTCCATGTCACTCAGTCCATTACCTTTATCTCTGGACGATTAGCATAGGTGTATCTCTATTTGCTCAAGGGTCATTCGATGAGTCTTTCTTTTCCCAATAGGTATTTATCAATGCACTGCAGAATTGCAGAGAAGTTATAGACTCCTTGGACACGCGTCCACATGCGTACGACTCCATTGCAAGGCTTCGTCACTACTGTTATCCAAGAATATCCAACACGGGGCTGGAGTGATAGCACAGCGGGTAGGGAGTTTGCCTTGCACGAGGCCGACCCGAGTTCAAATCCCAGCATCCCATATGGTTCCCTGAGCACCGCCAGGGGTGATTCCTGAGTGCATGAGCCAGGAGTGACCCCTGTCCCTGTGCATTGCTGGGTGTGACCCAAAAAGCAAAAAAAAAAAAAAGAATATCCAACACAAGAAAATCAGAAGTGACTACAGCAGGAGGCACATCATCTGTTAAGAATTTTTTCTTGGGGGCTGGAGCAATAGCACAGCGGGTAGGGCGTTTGCCTTGCACCCGGCTAACTGGGGTTCGATTCCCAGCATCCCATATGGTCCCCTGAGCACTGCTGGGGTGATTCCTGAGTGCAGAGCCAGGAGTAACCCCTGTGCAGTGCTGGGTGAGACCCCCAAAAAAAAAGAAAAAAAATTTTTCTTGACCTTTGTCCCCTATGGCAAAGCCACCATTCTTAACAGCACTGGTAAGATTCTGCTTCAGTTAATTTCTGCAAGAAAAATTTGCTTCACGAAGCTGAAGAGATAGTACCGAGGGGCAGGCACTTGCCTTTCATGCAGCTGGCCCCCATCATGATCCCCAGAGCCCCTCCAGGAGTGATCTCTGAGCACAGAGCCAGAAGGAAGCCCTGAGATGTGGCCCCAAAACCAAAAAAAAAAAAAAAAAAAAACACAAGAACAGGAACAAGCAAAGATAAAACACCGCCTTTGTTACACTATCACCTTGTGATACTCGGCTTGTATTTCCATTTTGAACCAACTTTTCCTAACTGAACAGATGCCGTATTTTAAGGGAATGCTAATTTACATTTGGATCCTATCGCCTCTTGGTCCAGCACCGAGAGACACACGTATCGTTCCTCAACATCAAGAATCAGATAATTCCACTAAAACCTTTCTGCCTCCAACAAAAATAAATAAAGAATTTTGAAAGTGGTGCTGGAGTAAGAGCACAGAGGGGAAGGCGCGTGGCTTGTCGTGCCCGTGGCAGACCCAGGCTTGATCTTGGGAGCCCATATATTCCCTGAGCCCCGCCAGGAGTGACCTCCCAGAGCAGAGCCAGGAGTAAGCACTGAGCAATGTCAGGTGTGGCCTAAAAAAACAAAACTTAAAAGTTTCTGCTTCCTACTTTTCAAGACGTTTGAAAAGTTCATACATCTGTCCCTATCACACCTCTTCCGCCTTCTACACTTTGATTTCTAAATATTTAAAATGAATTTACATATTATTTTCATATGTAAATTTAAAAAGATTTAAATTAAATATTTCCTCCTTCTCGGGTCTATTTCCTGCTCCACACAGCCTGGCCTCCCGCAGCTCCTCCAAAGGGAAGGTATTTCTTTCTCTGCAGGCACCGACTCTGTGTGTTGCAATAATGTTGCAGTTTTACTTGACAGTCGGAGGCATTTCACTCGCAGAAGAAATATACATTTTTGGGGGAGGATCACATGACTATCTCCGGAGGTTTTTGTGTTGTGGCCTGCCGGAGAGCAGCCCTGTTCAACCCCCTTTTATTAAGTAGGTTGATGTACTAACCAATGATATTCAGCCACATAGGCAGAATATGCAAATTAACTTAGTCAACGGGAAACAGTAACAAAGTCAGTTACAAACCTGGAGGTATAGTCAGTTAAAGTAATAGTAACAGTAACAGAAAACGAGGTTTACATCCAGGTCTAGCTAGGCGGGAGATTATGGGATGTTGTATACCAACATCTGTGACTAGGTTAGAAACCTTGCAGGCGTCATTTGGGACTTAACTTCTTCACGTTCTCCCTCCAATGAGGAAGTTCTAGTTACCCCAGTGTACCTGGAGGCAGGCCATGCTCAGCCCACAGTCACTCTGTGGCCTCCTGAATCCCTCCATCCCCACCTGCCTCGATCTATCCAGGCTCTATTAACACCTTAATAGAGAGGACAAATACAATGTAGAAATCTTTCTTTCTCTCTGCTAAATCTGGTGCCTCTGCACGATTCTTTGTTTTCCAAACACGTTTCTGCTCCTATGATGCTCTGGTTTAACATCCCCCCCCCACCCTTTCTATCTTTGAATTCATTTTTGATCTGTGTCTTTGGTGGCTGCTATTTTTGTTGCCTGTCCGTTGCCTAATTCAGGCTACTACTCCATGACCCAGTAAATATTCTTTCTTCTTTTTCTTTTGTAACGGGGAACTCACCTGGAAACACACAGTGGTTTTCAGTGGGGAAGTGGGGGGAAGGGCATTTGGTCCTTGGGATCAAATTCAGACACTTGCACAAGCTAAGAATGTTCTTTCACATCAGCAGTCTCCCCTGCCCCTCACAACCCCTCACAAGACATCTTGTTTGTTTGTTTGTTTGTTTGTGTTGTACCACACCCAGTGGTGCTCAGGAGTGATTCCTGAGTTTCTGTGCTGGGACAGCTCACGGTGCTGGAGATTGAACCCTGGGCTCCCACGTGCAAAGCAAACGCCCTAGCCCTCTGAATCATTTCCCTAGGCCGTAACAGAAATTTCATGTTACTTGTTCTGTACATAACTCTGATCTACATTATGAAGTAATACACAAAATACATTAATCTATCACTTTTTAGGGTTTTTTTTAATTATTTAAGCAGCTCACAAGTCAAAGAATGATTATTAACATAAGCAACTATAAGCAAAGATGGAAATAAAATTCAATTTAGGGGTCAGGGAAGCAAGTGAGAAAGTGCCTAGGTTTATAATGAAGCTACCTAGGTATAAATTTGGCTCTAGGCCAAGGAAAACTTTTTAAAATCCCAATTACACTCTAGTCCTGAAAACTAAACCATCTTCTCAACTTTTCTTTCTCTATAGCCACCCTATGACAAAGCCAGGCCCGGCTAATTAGAGCGTCTGCCCTCCATGCAACGTAGCAGAAGGCCACGGAGGGAGGTTGCCTGACTTACGCGGAATCCTAAATGATTAAAGGAGGCAGGAATTAAGTCCAGCGCTTGCCAGTGTTCCTTCTGAAGCTGCAATCATGCCGAAACAGGCGCTTAATACATCTAAGGAGTCGAACTATTTCACTCTATTGAGCAAAATAGGAGCAGGTATGTAGGAATTAACAAGTTATGGGAAATTAGTATCAAGTGGCCATCCCGAAGTTTCAAAAATACAAAGCGAAAACCTGAGGATATGAGGAGCATCTGCTTCTGGGGAATTTCAAACAACGAGAGCCATTGGGTCCAAGACGGGAGTTTTCAAAAGATAATGGTAGAGAAGCTGGAAATGTGGGTTCAGGGTACATTGTACGTTCCGCATACACAAGGCCCAGGGTCTAACCCCTCGCACCAATAAACAAGTGAATAAAGACAATACTAGAGGGGGCTGGAGCGGTAGCACAGCGGGTAGGGCGTTTGCCTTGCACTCGGCCAACCTGGGTTCGATCCCCGGCATCCCATATGGTCCCCCGAGCACTGCCAGGAGCAATTCCTGAGTGCAAAGCCAGGAATAACCCCTGAGCATCGCTGGGTGTGACCCAAAAAAGCAAAAAAAAAAAAAAAAAAGACAATACTAGAATAAGGCAACATATTTAGTTCATATATGTCGAATATATTTTTCAGTGCTACAGATATAAATATATGAATATATGTGAATATTTTGGAACTTAATACAAAACAATCTTATATTTCTGGAAGAAAACAAAGAATTGCTCAGTTAAGCAGAGGGTCAGAGAAATTGTACAGGGATTAAGGTGCTTGTTCTGCAATGCAACCGACTCTACCTCAGTCCTTATGACACAATTCCCTGGAGCTCACCCAGGGTGACTCATGGGCTCAGAACTTGGAACTGCCCGAGTACCACTGGGTGCAGCCCAAATGCCAAATAAATAAATGCATAAGTAAATACATAAGAAAAAGAAGTGAGAGGACTTTTTTTAACCTCTTTATGTCGTTTGAACCTCATGACATGTGCCCATGTAATGATTCTAAAACACTTTACAACTGGAAGCAAAAATAAACAAATGAGACTACATTAAACCAAGGAGCTTTGCCCCTCAAAGGAAACGATACCAAAGTAAAAAAGCCTGCAATGGGAAAAAATTTTATCCAATAATTGTCTGATAAGGAGTTAATATATATGCATATGTGTGTATATAAATATATATAAAGTACTGGTAAAACTTTATAAGAAAAAACATTAGAAGTTGAGGAGAAGAGATAAAAAAAAAACTTCCTCAAAGAAATGCAAATGGCCAAAGGCACACGAAAAACTGCTCTACATCACTAATCATCAGGGAGATGCAAATCAAGACAATGAGATACCATCTCACACCACAGCGACTGGCACACACTCAAGGGAACAACAACAACCAGAGCTGGCACGGATGTGGGAAGAAAAGAGCTCTCATTCACTGCTGGTGCAACTGGTCCAACCTTTTTGGAAAATATGGACTTTTTAAATAAAATTTTAAAATAAAATAAAAACCTAGGAACTAAGCTTACATACAACCCAGCACCATCACTCCTGGGAATATGTCCTAGGAGTCCAAAAACACGATACAGAAAAGACACCTGTACTCCTCTGCTCATTGCAGCACTGTTCATAATAAGCAGAATCTGGAAATAACCCAAGTGCCCAAAAACAGATGAGTGGATAAAGAAACTATGGTACATCTACACAATGGAATACTATGCAGCCATTAGCAATGAAGCCATGAAATTTTCTTATACGTAGACATGGAGAGTATCATGCTGAGTGAAATGAGTCAGAGAGAGAGGGGACAGACATAGAATTATTTCATTCATTTGCAGGATTTAAAAAAAAATAATATAAGAATTATGCCCCAAAATAGTAGAAATGAGGGTCAAAAGGGCTGACCCAGTAGGAAGCTTGCCACAAGTGGAGGTGAGGGGAGGCAATGAGGATAGAGAAGGGATCATTATGACAATGATAGTTTAAAATAAGCACTCTGGACAAAAACTGAGTGCTGAAAGGAGGTTAAGTGATACACATGATACCCTTTCAGTAACAGTGTTGCAAACCAAGGTTTACAGACACACAAAGAGAAAGGAGGAGGAGGAAGAGGAGGAGGAGGAGGAGGAGGAGGAGGAGGAGGAGGAGGAGGAGAGAAGAAATAAAGAGGAGGAGGAGGAAGAGGAAGAGAAGGAGGAAGAAGAGGAAGCAGAGGAAGTGGAGGAAGAAGAAGGAAGAAGTGAGGAAGAGGAAGAGGAGGAAGTGGATGAAGAAGAAGAAAGAAGAGGAAGAAGAGGAGAAAGAGGAAGAGGAATGAGAAGGAGGAGGAGAAGGAGGAAGAGGAAAGAAGAAAGGAAGGAGAAGGAGAAGAAGAGGAGAAGGAGGAGGATAAGGGAAGGAGAAGGAGAAGAAGGAGATGGAGAAGGAGGAGAAGGAGAAGGAAAGGCACAACTCCTTAAGTTCCACTTTATATTCCCAGTGGTTTCTGTGAGCTCCCCTTCGTCACCCGACATGAAAGCGCAAACTCTGTCCATCCGCCCCCCAAAAGGTTGTCTGTCTCTACCACTTCTTTCAGGAAAGAGGCACAGTAGAAGTGTCAGGAAGTTGGTGACATTTCGGCTCTTCTCCGCCCAGCAGTCAGCTTAGGGCCGCAGCAACTGCATGACTCACGGCCCTCCAGCCCAGCCGGGCGGAAGTGCGTCCCTGGCACCACCCAGGTTTGTTCTGCCCTCCGTAAGGAGAGAGCGCACCACACTGTGTGCACTATAAAGCATCCCAACTTCCTGCAGTTCCTCTTTTTTTCCTTTTTGGGTGACACCCAGCGATGCTTAGGTGTTCCTCCTGGCTCTGCACTCAGGAATTACTACTGGCGGTGCCGGGGGACCCTATGCTGGGAATTGAACCCGGGTTGGTAAGGCAAATGCCCTACCCGCTGTGCTATCGCCCCAGCCCTCCTGCAGTTCTTTGTCTCTCACCTTGGGTGGCCCAAGTTCCTGATCCCACATCCAGATACTCAGATGGTTCAGTTGCCTACAAACAGACGGGCCATTTTTGACCTCTCAGGAAGCCTTACTGGGTAAAGCTGACGGCTGCTGGTGTCAATAGATTTAGAATATGAACACATTACCGGTATTTCCTTTTGGTTGTTGTTTTCAGTTTCACTCATAATAGTAGTTAATGTGGGGTGGGGGAAGCCTGCGTGGTATCCCACAGTGCCTGCCAGGGGTTTCTATCGATCATTCCTATATGGATCCGAGACCAGCAACATTTCAGTTCTAAGATGATCAGAACATTTCTACCAGTAAAGGTTCTCTAATCTGACTGCATGTCAAGCTACCGTGGAGCTGTTTTGTTTCAAGTACGCAGATCCATCCCGAACCCATCAGGTTGGAATAATCACAGGGTTGGAGTCAAAGAATCAGATTGGTTCAGGTAGTTAGGAAGCTCTGGGTGCAAACACAAAGGGGAGTCAAAAGAGAGGGGAGAGAGGAACAGGAGAAATATTGAAATAAATTGAACAGAAGGTACTTGGGTCAATATATAAGCTCTGCGCACAGAACACAGATCTAGCCGATTTGCGTTGCCGCTGTAGCAAAATGCCTTTGACCAACCACTATTGCATGAACGAATGGATGGGCTGAACATACAAGGGCAAAACATCTGTCCATCTCACCAACATGCATCATGGCATGCAACAGAAAAATAAGATTGGACCAAAATCAAAGCATGTTTTTGATAGCAATCTTAATATAAATATATCTTTTAAAAAACTTGGATTGGGGCTGGAGCGATAGCACAGTGGGGAGGGCATTTGCTTGCATGTGGCCGACCTGGATTCGATTCCCAGCATCCCATATGGTCCCCCGAGCACCGCCAGGAGTAATTCCTAAGTGCATGAGTCAGGAATAACCCCTGAGCATCATCGGGTGTGACCCCAAAACAAAGAAAACAAAACAACAACAAAAACACGTGGATGGAGGTAGTTGAAGGGTGAGAGGTGTGTAGAGAAACCCACGGTACTGCCCCTGGGAATGACTTCTCAGGGCTGACTTAGCGCTCAGGGGGAGGCCCCACCCCACAGGAGCTAAAAATGACCCAACGGGAGAAAAGGTATGAGGCGTGGATATCTCTACAATATCAGGGGTGAGGTGTGGATGATCTCTACGACCAAGCTCATGATTACAAGGTGCTTTCTTTCCCACACCATTCAACATACCTGCTGACATTTAGATGAAAACATACTGGCCGGGGATGTAGCTTAGTGATAATGTGCTTTCCACACATCTGTGAGGCCCTGGCTCTGATCCCCAGCACACTCACATGCACATGCACACATGTACACATATATGCATGCACACACAAGCATGCACACACACACGCACACACAAGCACACACACCAGCACACACATGCATGCACGCACATGTGCATATACTAGAAGTGTACTAAAAAGTTCTTCCTCACTGGATCTCTCTTCTCCATATTCCCTTCGCTGTTCACCTAAGGTCAGCCTTAAGTAGCCTAAGTAACCTTAAGTAACCCTAAGGTCAGCCAGTCTGTGCTTAAGGAAGCGACCCAGCGACTGATCCTGCTGAAGGCCATGACATTCGAGTCGTGTTTAAGATCTTCATTCAGAGAGTAAACTCAGACCCTTCGGTCAGAGGTGGTGGATATAGGATGATGCGGTATACAGTCAGACCCACTACGGAGAGATTCAAATAAAAACCTGACACTGGTATTGTTTTGAGGTTATTGCTATGAGTCATCCAC
The DNA here is from genome assembly GCF_027595985.1 of Sorex araneus. Lineage (NCBI taxonomy): Eukaryota > Metazoa > Chordata > Mammalia > Eulipotyphla > Soricidae > Sorex > Sorex araneus. Next base: position 208,269,765 of record NC_073306.1, read on the forward strand.
TAGTTTCCTGATATCTTTATCATCGTGGTAGGCTCAGCAAGAAAGCACAAAGAATTCTGTTTTCCTTCCACACTGCAAGAAAGAAACAACACTGGATTCTAAAGGCCGAACTCCTGCCTCGCTCCCCGGGGAGGGAGGAAACGGCATTTGTGTTTGATGTGGCTGAGAGGAGACTCGGCGTGGTCCAACAGATGTGGTTGAGGGGAGACAGTAGAAGTTGCAGGGTAATAAGGCAGAGGATCTCTAACTGTGAAAATAAAAAAAAAAGGAGGATATTGGGGTGTGTCAGCCACAGTCTTCCCTGGCACAGAGCACCTAGAAAGGGGTAAGGTTGGAACTGCACCAGTGGGAGCAGGAGAATGACCCTGGGCCAGGGAGCCTCCGATGAGGTTTCACCAAGGCCCGGGGAGATGCTCAAGAGAATGACCACGTGCTCTTCACATGGAAGGTTCATTTCCACCCCAGGCACATGGGTACCACATTTGAGTCTCAGTGCCACAAGAATGAGTGCTATCAGGAGCAACTGCACTCCAAACTGGGAGTAATCCCTGAACAGCTGATCAGCAGCAGGTGTGTGCCCCCCCTTACCCCCCACCCCAGATGAGATCCCACTTGGACGTGAAAATACCGAGAGTAGCCACTCACTTTCAAAATGGATCCCACAGGAGGCCAGTGAAATGGTTCAGGGACCGCAATGTCCGCCTTGCGTGCAGCCAACCAGGTCTCGGCCCCAGCACTGCACGAGGTGCCATGAGTTCACCAGGAATGATCCCAGAGCCAGTAGCAAGCCCTGAGTATTGTTGGATGTGGACCCCACTGCCTAAAAAGATCCCATAGAGGCCCAGATGTGGCCAGAGGTGGATGGCCGTCTCGTACTGAACTGAGGCTACCATGGTTCATCCCTGGCACAGCCTGTGTGACCTTTGGGACCAAGACAAGGACAAAGTCTCTTGCATGATGACCAAGTGTGGGACCTGCCCTCCCGGACACTGCAGCAGCGAAGGGAAGGGAACAGGGTACCACAGCTGGCTCCCGCAGGGGGACTTGTCACATTTGTATCATCGTAGGAATAGAATACTTTGAAAACGAGTCTTGGATCTGGAGCTTCTCGGGACGACGAGGAAGCCGTGCTGAGGATTGGCTTGTAGAGATGACCAGGGGGAGCGCAGCTGGTTTTCACTTGCTTTGGAAAGGAAGCACGGTGCAGAGGGCTGTGTGCGCCCTCGGTCTGTGGGAACTCTGTGGGCCAGACTTTCACACAGAGCTTCACCGTTGACTTGCACAGGGGCTAAGCTGATTGTGCATGAATTTCATAGGCTTGACTTCCTGTGTCTATGTATCTAAAAAATTGCTTCACTTCGCTTCTAGGTGTCAACGTCGATTTTTTCTCAAAGACAATGTTCTTTTCTACTGTTCGCAGATGGAGGGAAATAGCTGCAAGGAACCCATGAAGCCGTTAGTCGGACAAGCCCTCATGTGGGTTTGATCAACTTGAGTTTCTTTTTTTTATAAATTTTTTTATTTTATTGAATCACCATGTGGAAAATTACAATACTTTCAGGTTTAAGTCTCAGTTATACAATGCTGAAACAACCATCCCTTCACCAGTGCCCATATTCCACCACCAAAAAAAAAAAAACCCAAAAAACCACAAACCCAGTATACCTCCCATCCCGCCGCCCCCTCCCCTGAACTGATAATTTTCACTTTACTTTCTCTTTACTTTGGTTACATTCAATTTTTCAACAAAAACCTATTATTGTTAGGAGTTCCCCACTAGAGTCAGACCTGTTGTGAAGAGATATGAGGTCGCATGGTTTTGGATTTCTGTATTTTAGCAACTAAGCCCAGGGAGATTTCTTCCAGATATTGGATCACTGCAAGCTTGTAAACCCCATCTGTGGTTGTCATAATATGGCGGTCACCAGGCCCTTCTTCACCCCCGGCAAGAAAGAGGCGAGAGAGAGAAATACCTTTCCCCTCCTGGGCAGGCATGGGGCCGAGGCTTAGTTCTCAGTCTGGAGACATTCTGCAAGGAGCTGCCCATACTAAAAGTAGTTTAGCTGGAGTCTGGAGTCATGCTCGTGCAGCTGTGGAGAGGCCACACACGTGTGGCCCCCAGGATCACATCTCAGCGGCCTCGATTTGACTTTCTGACTAGCGGAGATGGTAGTGTCTGTGGAAGCACCAGCCCCTGTGATTTTGAGAAAAGAAATTTCTTGGCATATTTGAAGAAACTTGCTCGGGATTGCTCGGGGAGAAAAATATGTGGGGGAGGAACTGAAGGCCATTCATTCCTCAACACTTGCATTTTTTTTATTTCTTCCTAATCTTTGCTTTTCAGATTTTCAGCTGCCACTGAAAAACTACCGGCATGAAAAGACCAGGTAATCCGATATCAGATTTCGCTCCCAGTCTTTCCCTTCTTGTCCAGGCCTGGCCTCCAAATGCCTGCAGTGACCTCCTGCCCTCACTGTCTCCCCACCGTGTTCTTCCTAGCCTGTTCCCTAATCCTCCACCGAATCTCCTAATCCATCACCCTCCACCCAAAGACTGCTTGCTAAGGAGCGGAGGTCCCCAGTGCGGTATTAACATGGTGGGGATGTGAACTTGACTAAGACCGCTCTGCCTTCTGGCATAGGAAACAGATATTTCTCCGCCTACCCGAGCATGCTAATTATTTCCATCAAGGTCAAGATCAAAACATGGGGTCGTCCTGAGCACAGGACTTCCAGGAGTAGCCCACCAGGTGTGTCCCAACGCCAGCCCTCCCCCGCAGTAAATGAAGCATGGGTGTAGGGGCGACGGGAAGGAAGGAACGGGTTCCTTTTTTGGTGACGCCCGTTGCTTACAAAATACTGCAAATCCTTTCCCTGGCACTCAGTGGGCTTTGTAAACAGGCACCATCCACCGCCTCCTATCTCCCCGGTGACCCAGACTCTGGGAACGCAGCCCACCTGGCGGGGTAGGTGCCAAGGCAAGATTGCGGCCGGAGTGCCCGTCAGTCCTGGTGTTTCTCCTCTGAGCACAGCCTCTGCCCGTCCAAACACCGCCTTGCGTCAGAGCGTCCTTGGACCTGCCAGGCAACGTGGCCTACCCTCCATCGTGTCCATGCCCCCCGCTGGAGCCCTCCCTCTGCCTTCTGGGGTCTCAGTAGCCCCCTTTGAGCTCCGTTCTTTGCGCCTCAGGACCCCCGCGCCCCTCCCACCTGGCACTTCCACAGCGGCTGCGCCCTGGCTCCTTGTTCTTCTGGCCTCCTCCGGGCGCACTTTTGGGGCGGCCTTTCGTGGCCTCCGTCCCACGTGCTTTGCCGGGCTCTCAGCACCCGCTGCGGACCTGGAGGGGTCACCTCCTTCCACCGAAACTGCACACATTTCACACCCTTCCCCCCGCCCTGAGGGTTTCTGTGTCCTCCTTCTCATCTCAGTCCCGGAAATCACCTTGGGGGCGAAAATAGCAATTGTGCTCGCGACAGCTTCAGGTTTCAGAGTAGAGAGAGCATCACTGCGTGGATGAGCCGTGGAGGACATCCTGGTCCATGAGAAAAGTCTGTACACTAGAGGTCATATTTGCACAATTCTAGCGCTGGAGAGATAGTACAGTGGGCAACCAGTGGGCCTTGCTCCGTCCCCGGAGTCCTATATGGTCCTCCAAGCACCGCCATGAGTCAGCCCCGAGTGCAGAGCCAGGCGTGAGCCCTGAACCATGCCAGATGTGGCTCAAAAAAACAAACAAACAAAAAAAATCTGATTCCACTTAGAGGATGTGCCTAATGCAGTAAGAGAATTAGAGACAGAAAGTTGAGGAGTACTTCCCAAGAGCTGGGGAATTATTATTATTGAATGAGTACAAACATGGACTAGAGCGATAGCACAGTGGGTAGGCCGTTTGCCTTGCATGTGGTGGACCCAGGTTCGATTCCTCCGTCCCTCTCAGAGAGCCCAGCAAGCTACTGAGAGTATCCCACCGGCACCGCAGAGCCTGGCAAGCTACCCGGGGAGAATTAGATATGCCAAAAACTGTACCAATAAGTCTCACAATGGAGACCTTACTGGTGCCCCGCTTGAGCACATTGATGAGCAACAGGATGACAGTGATACAGAGACAGTGAGTAGAAACGTGCCGACAACGGGTGCAATAGTGAGTCTCCTTAACTAGAATTATCCACGTAAAGATCAAGGCAGCCTTGCTGGGGGTGTAGGCTCATGGCGATGCGCTCATCTTGCAAGTGTGCAGCCCACGGTTCAATCCCAGGCACTACAGAAACAACCAAAACTGGTTAAAATTATAAAATGCTTGTATATGTCTCCACAATAAAAGGAAAAAAATTTTAATTAGCTGCTCACAACATGAAAGCTAAAAGTACATCCCTGAAAATTTGGTAGAGAAGCAAGACCAAGCCCCTCACTGGCACTCATTTCTTTGGGTCCTGCTCGCTGACTAAATATCACCTACGCTAAGACATCAGGAGACTGAATACCTGCTTTAAATATACCATCGTTATTTTTAGTTCTTGGCCCCAGTTTCTTCTAGGGCACTCTGTGGCCTGACTCTGAATGATATACTTTAAAATAAGACGTGTAAGGGGTTCAGAGTCAAGGGCTACTAAGCAAATAAAGTATTTTGCTAAGGTATTTCTTCCTGCTCAGCATCTGACTGTTTGATTTTCCCATCCTCTGCGGTCTCATGCTCCGCAGAGTCAGCCTCACTAGAGAGGCACCAATCTCTGTCACACTCTGTTCCCCTCCTCTTCTCACAGGGGCACCTGCTCAAAATCTGGATTCCTAAAGACACACTCTTTCCTCTCTCTCCCAGGATCCTGCTACCACAGCCTCTGAATGTATTCACATCACAGTTCCCCAGGTTCTCCATTCATATTTGTCTTTCCCACCAAATAACATTTCCGTGTATTATTTAAGTCTCTAGATGGCAGAATCATGGTCTTTCACACCTATGTGCTTGTGCACATGCCATGTTGTTTGGGGAAGATAATTACACCCTGTGGGGAAACCATAAAATTATCAATCCAGAAAAGAAAAAAAAGGGTTTAATTTAGCATAGAATTTCTTCAAATAGTAAACTATTCATTACTTTGAGATTTTGATCCTGTTTACCTATGTCCCAACAAAGTTCATGAAACCTGGTCATGCGGGCTGCCTTCCATGACAGTTCTTCCCCGTGGGAACCAGAAGATTTAACATACTGTCACTTTGATAAGTCCTGTTAGTGCTAATGAAATTTTCTGAGACAATATAATATCCTATCATTCACTTAACTGCCTTCAGTGGAACTGCCATAAAATTCCTCCGTTGGGTGGTTTCTGATAAAATTCCTAGACTTTGGATCATGCACTGGTTCAGCTATTGGGAAAACTGCTTTAGCTCTACTCTGCCTACTTTACCTAGGCCAGACTCCTTGATACAATGTCAGCCCAAAGGAGAGATAGTACAGCCAGTCAGGCACTTGCCTTGCATGAGGTTGACCCAGGGTTTCATCCCTGGCACCACGTGTGGTCCCCTGAGCATGGCTGGGATGATCCCTGAGCAGTCAGGAGGAATCTCTAAGTTCCCTTGATGTGACCACCAGCGCCCATTCCCCCCCAAAAAAATCCCCCAAATTTCAGCTAAGCTATAATAAGTAAACCAGAATTTCACAAAGTAAAAACAATTGTACAACCGTAGGGGACAAATATGAGATGAACTCAAAGTCAGAAACTCTCAAAAGGCAGAGGCGAGTCAAAAGCACAGAGAAGCCATACCGAAATATATGCCTAGGGGCTAAGCTAAAAAATTGAGCAACAAAACCAACAATGTGCCATTGAATTATAAAGCACTGTAGCACTGTAGCACTGTCGTCCCATTGTTCATTGATCTGCTCGAGCGGGCACCAGTAACGTCTCCATCGTGAGACTTGTTGCTACTGTTTTTGGCATATCGAATATGCCAAAGGGAGCTTGCCAGGCTCTGCCGTGCAGGCGGGATACTCTTGGTAGCTTGTTGGGCTCTCTGAGAGAGACAAGGAATCAAACCTAGGTCTGTTGAGTGCAAGGCAAATGCACTGCCCACTGTGCTATCACTCCAGTCTGAATTATAAAGCAATGTGAAATAAATATAAGGGTACCATACTAATATAAATGAACAAATATAGGGGAGCAGAGATGAATTTTTCTTATAAGTGATTTCTAAATAATACAGGTGGATATTGTCTCTTCCTAGAGGTAAAGATGAATTCCCTACATGTTCTCTCCCTGTTGAATATGAGCTAGACTTTGTGACTTGCTTCCAGAAGATAAGGTGTAGGGGCTGGAGCAATAATAGAGTGAGTTGGGTACTTGCCTTGAACACAGCCAACCAGGGTTTGATCCCTGGCACCGGCCAGGAATGACAAATGACCCCGGAATGCAGAGCCAGGGTAAACTCTGAGCACCACCCACTGTGGCCCAAGAACTTGAGAGAGAGAGAGAGAGAGAGAGAGAGAGAGAGAGAGAGAGAGAATAAGGTTTAGAACTGGATATGGAGAGTAACTTTCCAGTGGCAGCCCAGGCAAACAAGAGACACAGAGAACACTGCCAGCTCTAGTCAAGCCGATGGCTTGTGCTCCTGATGGGACCTGATGGAAAGGGTCCTTTGCCCCTGTGGAATCCTCTCAACAGGCCGAAAAGCTCTAACTAATGTTGGGAAGACATTAGATGAGACAAAACCGAGGAAGAGTCTCTCAAGTACCTGCCCAAGGCCTTATCACACTATCCGGGCCCATCATAAAGGCAAATTCTGAGAAATGGGCACAGAAAAGACGGGCTGAGGGAGGCAGGAAAACTAAATATCACGTGGCATCTCGACCCAAAGGCCGGAGCAGGAAAAGGGCTCCTGGGAGTGGGACGTGCTCAGGCTGGCCTCTCAGTCATGGCAGCTCCCAGAAGCATTGCAAGGTGTAAGAAGCATTAAGGGAGACCAGGGAGGCACTGGTGGAAACTCTTGTATCTTTGCAACACTTGGTGTTTCTAAAACTTCCCTCTCCCCCCACCGCACACAAAAGGATGATTTTATTTATTTTTTATTTTTTTAATTAATTTATTTTTTAATTAGTGAGTCACAGTGAGGGTACAGTTACAGATGTATAATTTTTGTGCTTATGTTTCCCTCATACAAAGTTTGAGAACCCATCCCTTCACCAGTACCCATTCTCCACCACAAATAAGCCCAGCATCCCTCCCACCTCCCTAATCCCATCTCCCCCCACCCCACCCTGCCACTGTGGCAGGGTATTCCCTTTTGTTCTCTCTCTCCAATTGGGTGTTGTGGTTTGCAATAAAGGTGCTGAGTGGCCATTGTGTTCAGTCTCTAGTCTACATTCAGCACGCATCACCCTTCCCCCGCGTGGCCCCCAACCACATTTTACTTGGTGTTCCCTTCTCTATCTGAGCTGCCCTCTCCCCAGAATGTGAGGCCAGCTTCCAAGCCATGGAGTCAACCTCCTGATACTTATTTCTACTATTCTTGGGTGTTAGTCTCCTACTCTGTTATTCTATATTCCACAGATGAGTGCAATCTTTCTATGTCTGTCTCTCTCTTTCTGACTCATTTCACTGATCATGATACTTTCCATGTTGATCCACTTATATGCAAAGTTCATGACCTCATTTTTCTAACAGCTGCATAGTATTCCATTGTATAGATGTACCAAAGTTTCTTCAACCAGTCATCTGTTCTAGGGCACTTGGGTTTTTTCCAGATTCTGGCTATTGTAAATAGTGCTGCGATGAACATATAAGTGCAGATGTCATTTCGACTATACTTTTTTGCTTCTCTGGATATATTCCTAGCAGTGGTATTGCTGGGTCAAATGGGAGCTCAATTTCTAATTTTTTGAGAAGCGTCCATATTGTTTTCCAAAAGGGCTGAACCAGTCGGCATTCCCACCAGCAGTGTAAAAGGGTCCCTTTCTCCCCACACAAAAGGATGATTTTAAAAATCTATTAATCACATCTTGAGTCATCTTTAGAAAAAAACAGAAAAGCACGTGGTCCTGCACTTTGGAAAAGGCCCCCTTGACTAGCCTGGGCCTGGAAAACTGCATCTCTCTGTGAATGCAGCTTCATAGTTTGCCAACTCATGTCAGAGAACAGAAGTTTTGGTTCCTTGTTTCTACTTGGAGTTTTGCTGGTGACAAGAAAGAAATGAACCCTTGAACTTCATTACGGTGAAGGAAGCACCTAAGATTCTACTGTGGAAGCCAGTGGATTTCATGCTTTTTTTTTATTTTTATTTTTTTTGCTTTTTGGGTCACATGTGATGCTCAGTTGTTACTCCTGGCTCTGCACTCAGGAATCACTCCTGGCAGTGCTCAGGGGACCATATGGGATGCTGGGAATCGAATCAAACCCGGACTGGCCGAGTGCAAGGCAAATGCCCTACCCACTGGTCAGTCACTCCGGCCACACAGCTTGTGTTTTTGTGCTATCACTCCAGCCCCGAAGCCAGTAATTTTCAAAGCAAGTTTTCAAGCTAACTGGATAAACTGCCTACAAAAAATTTCGTGAATTACTCAAAATGACCAAGCCCCAAATCACAAGAAGGCACAGACTAAGTTAACTGCATTCTTTTCTATCAAGCATATAAATAATCCAAAGATAAATTCAAACATGTGTACTCTTTATACCGAGAGTTATCTATAAGCTCTTTAATCTGCCCTGGCAGCAAAACAATTACCGATGAGGAAAAGCAAAACAAACGGAGCTTTAAAAATATTTGATCTAGCTCTTTCCGTGCCCAGCATAACCACGACTCGTGGTTCCAAGAAGCATCTGAAGCATGTGGCAAGCAGCTCCAAAACATTTGATGCAGGATAAACTGGCCGTGGTTTCACTCCTTGTCCCTCCATGGCCGTACAATCTGCAACAGTGGCTCCCCCTCACCATTTTCCCCAAGGAACAGGCTGAAATAAACTCTTTTTCTTTTATTTTAATTTGATCGAATCACTGTGAGATAGTTACAAGCTTTCATATTTGGGTTACAATAACACAATGATCAAACACCCATCCCTCCACCAGTGCACATTCCCCACCACCATTATCCGTGGTATAACCCCCCTTTCCCACTCTCCCCTGCCTCCATGGCAGACAATATTCCCAATAATTTCTCTCTACTTTGGGGCATTATGGCTTGCAACACAGACACTGAGAGGTCATCATGTTTGGTCCATTATCTACTTTCAGTACATATCTCCCATCCCAACTGTTTCCTCCACCCATCATTTTCTTAGTGATCCCTTCTCTATTCCTTCTCCCCTCCACTCATGAAGCAGGCTTCCAGCTATGGGGCAATCCCCCTGGCCATTCTATCTTCCGTCCCTGGGTGTCAGCCTCATGTGATATTCTATACTCCACAAATGAGTGCAGTCCTACTATGTCTGTCCCTCTCTTTCTGACAAATTTCACTTAGCATGATACTCTCCATGCCTATCCATTGATAAGCAAATTTCATGACTTTATCTCTCCTAACAGCTCCAAGTATTCCATTGTATAGATGTACCAAAGTTTCTTTAACCAGTCATCTGTTCTAGGGCACTTGGGTTACTTCCAGATTTTGGCTATTATGAACAGTGCTGCAATGAGTATATAGGTACAGATGTCATTTCTACTGTTCTCTTTTGTATCCTCCGGATATATTCCTAGGAGTGGTATTGCAGGGTCATATGGAAACTCAATTTCTAGTTTTTGAAGGGCTGTCCATATTGTTTTTCAGAAAACCTGGACCAGTCGGCATTCCCACCAACAGTGAAGGAGCATCCCTTTTTCCCCACATCCACGCCAGCACTGGTTGCTTTTGTTCTTTTGAATGTGTGCCCACCTCTGTGGTGTGAGATGATATCTCATTGTTGTTTTGATTTGCATCTCCCTGAGGACTAGCGATGTGGAGCATTTTTTCATGTGCCTTTTGGCCATGAAATAAATTCTTTTTTAAAAATTTTTATTTTATTGAATCATCGTGACAAAAATTGCAAAGCTTTCAGGTTTTTTTTTTTTTGCTTTTTGGGTCACACCCAGCGATGCTCAGGGGTTACTCCTGGCTTTGCACTCAAGAATTACTCCTGGCAGTGCTTGGGGGACCATATGGGATGCCGGGGATCGAACCCGGGTCGGCCGCGTGCAAGGCAAACGCCCTACCCGCTGTGCTATCGCTCCGGCCCCAAAGCTTTCAGGTTTGATTCTCAATAATATAATGATAAAACCCCCATCCCTTCACCAGTGCACCTGTTCCCCCACCAAGAACCCCAATATACCCCCCTTTTACCCCACCCCCACACCTGAGTGGCCAATGATCTTCACTTTATTCTCTCTATACTTTGGATACATTCAATATTTCAACAGAGAACTGATTATGATTATTTGGAATTTCCCCCCAACAATCAAACCTGCTGAAAAGGCTTTATTTGATAGTTTGTTTTACATTGCTGAGAATGAAGATTATAGGAGCTCATGTGGCTGCTGTTGCGGTCGCGTGGTTTTGGATTTCTGTTGTTTTAGCTCAGCTCACAGTCTAGATGCATTTCTATAAGTCTCTGGGTGCCAAAATGGGTTAGTAGACCTCCCAGATCATAGTCTTTAAGGAGCAGAGGGGCCGGCCGTGTCGTTCTCGGCTGCTCCGGATCTCCTGGCCATGAAATAAACTCTGAAGAGGAGGCACAGAGGATCTGCTGGCAGTCACTCACCAGCACGGATGGCAAGGCGGCACTCCTCTAACCCACAGCTTTATGGATGTCCGCAGTATTGATAAGACTGTAGAGAATTTCCTTCTGATTTAGGACACCCAGGGATGCTCTGGTGGTCCTTACAGTGCATCTGAGAAAGCCAGGTACAAGTTAAAGAATGAGAAAGATCTTTGTAGGCACCAAAATATCCCTCCCTTGGGGGCTCGTGCTGCTCACACCCCCCAGTCTCCTGAGCTCTCACTGGGGTGAACTGAGATTGGCTTGGAAATGTGCAGGCAAGGTCATTGGCTTCATCGAGTTGGACTCTGGCATCCTGTGTGTGGTGACTGCAGGTGGTACCCGGGGAAGAATTGGCGTCATCACCCACCAAGAGAAACATCCTGGTTCTTTTGTGCCAGTGGCACTAGCTTGGCTACCTGCCTCTCCAACATTTTTGTGATTGGTAAAGGCAACAAAACAGGGATTTCTCTTCTCTGAGGAAAAGCATCCGCCTCAACCTTGCTGAGGAGAGAGACGAGAGATTGGGAGGCCGGCAGAGAAGCAGAAGGCAGATGACATAGAGCTGAGTAGAAGGGTCTTGTTACTTAAAGTTAATGGAGCATTTTTAAATGTGTGCCGAAAGTAGAACTATAGACCGAACATGATGGCCGCTCAATACCTCTATTGCAAACCACAACACCGAAAAGGAAAGAGGGAGCAAAAGGGAATGCCCTGCCACAGAGGCGGGGCAGGGTGGAGGAGATGAGGTGGGATGGGAGGGAGGGATGCTGACACCATTGGTGGTGGAAAATGGGCACTGATGGAGGGATGGGTACTCGATCGTTGTATGACTGAAACGCAAGCACAAAAGTCTGTAAGCCTGTAACTGTACCTCACAGTGATTCACTAGTTAAAAATAAATAAATAAATAGATAAATAAATAATAAATTAAAAATAAATTAAAAAGATGACTTTGATTTATTAAGTTGCCAGGACTTAAATTTTGAAATGTTTTCTTTTCAGTTACAATGCAGTACAAGATACTTCAAAACAATTTATCTAATGCATTTTTTAAATTTCTCAGGTTTTCTTGGTCATAGTATAGTCTATTTCAAAAAAACCAATATCCTGTGTAACAAATGTGTATTTTTTTAACTCCCCCAAATGTTATCATCTATGGCTATTTTAGTCTTCAGGACTCAAGGAGAACCACAAAAATTTTAGCCTTCTTTCCCAGAAGAATTCACAGTGGCTCTGTTATAACAAAGGAGAGATGCAATGGGGACATTTTAATCCCCCACGGCCCCCCCGAGATGGGTGACAGTGAAGTCTGGCTAACTGAAAACGAATACAGGAGTCTGCCTTCAGGAGGGACTGAGTCAGTGAGGGTCTGAAGGCTTAAAACTGTACCAAAGGGCCTGATCTCCACTCACATCCTCTAAGACACGCAGCCTGCTTATGAGATCCCCACCATGGTAAATACGGTCAGATAAATCCATGCTTTCTTTGGAGAGTTTTCTGTTCCCAATGTTTCATTGTACTTGACATAATTCAAAGAAGTGGAGCCAAGGTTAAGGAAGGGCTTTTTTGTTTATTTTGCTAGATGGAAACAGATGTGTTTTAGAGACCGATCCCTCATGAGAGCGAAAGGATTGCAATCAGGGCCCAGACGTGATTACATTTATTCATCCTGAGGTTTCTCGTTTTATGGCGTAGTTTTCTCCTTTTCATTTAACCTTAAAACTTTCCTAAGCTATAGTTAGCATGCTATCCTCTTAAAAGAGAAATAAAGCATTGTTAAGAATCTAACTGTAGCTTCCTATTCAGCTGTCAGGTAATCTTGAAACAAATTTGCTTTCTCTGCCCCAGAGCCGCTATTCTATCACTTTCTTCAAAGAGGGGGCTGTTTTTTTTATTTCAGTACTGCATATAATACATTTTAAAGGCATCTATCTATAAAGGCTGGAGTGAGAGCACAGCAGGTACGGCGTTTGCCTTGCACACAGCCGACCTGGGTTCGATTCCTTTGTCCCTCTTGGAAAGCCTGGCAAACTACCGAGAGTATCCTGCCCGCACAGCAGAGCCTGGCAAGCTACCCATAACATATTCAATATGCCAAAAACAGTAACAACAAGTCTCACAATGGAGATGTTACTGGTGCCCGCTCGAGCAGATCGATGAGCAACGGGACGACAGTGTGACCTATACAGGAATATAATTGTTCCATAAGCAGTGGTTTGATATGAGTATTATGATTTGTTTTGCTTTATTTGGGGGGCATGCTCAGGGCTTATCCCTGGCTCTGTGCTCAGGAATTAGGCCTGAGAGGGGGCTCAGGGAACCATATGGGGTGCTGGTCACTTAATCCAGGTAGACTGCCTACAGGGCCAGCACCCTACTCTCCATACCACCTCTCCAGTCGCAGTAGTATTATGTTAAAATCATTCCTCTTTTTCCATACTTCCTCTTGCCTTCTTCTCTAGAACAAATCTATCACAAGCCCTCGTGGAGAGACTTGGCATTTGGCCCAGGAGAGGGAAAGGCCTGGTGCGCCCTCAGGACTGCAAGCATTTCTATACAAGGAAGGAGAGGGTGTGTCCCTGAGGGGCCTGGCTTAGTGTCAGACGCAGGTAGGAGGAGGGGTCCACGTGGTGGCCACCAGGCGGTGGGTAAGAAGTCAGTGCTGTGGGGATGGGTAACAGTGGTGAAAGGAAATGGGTGCGTGCGAGAGAATTGCTGAAGTACACAAATGTACCAAGGATAATAAGAGCCAGGGGGACACATATGGAGTTAGCGGATGATGGGTTAGAACTGGTGGCATCACACAGAGGTGGGGCGGGGTGGGGGGAGGATGGAGTGGGGGGTGGCGGGAGGGATGCTGGGACCATTGGCGGTGGAAGATGGGCACTGGTGGAGGGATGGGCACTCGACCATTGTATGACTGAAACGCAAGCATGGAAGTTTGTAAGTCTGTAACTGTATCTCACGGTGATTCACTAATAAAAAAATTTAAATCAATAAATAATGTATACTACTTCAGTACAATGGGCGGGGGAGTTTCTGCAGTTTCAGTTATATTTGCAACACTATTTTATTAAATAAAATTTGGAACAACTGAAAAAAAAAAGAACTGGTGGCATCAAAGTCACCCTCCTGAGTTTCAGTACTGTGTCTCTGTGTGTGTTTTGTACGTGTGTATACATACAGACACGCTCTGTATTTGTGTACGTGTGTGCATGTAGATATTCCCCACCCATGGGGAGGCAATGAGAACAGTAATGACAGTAGAGAACAATAGTTCCATCTTGGTTTCCAATAGAATTGGTCCTGCAAAAGGGCCTGGGATGCTTGACACGTAGCTGATTCCAGAGCTGAGAAAGAGAACGTGCAAGTGAACTTGCACCCGCTCAGGGTCACATTAATAAAGAAACGTTCAAAGAACTGGGGGCCGGAGAGAGAGTACAGTGGGTAAGGCCTGAGCCTAGCTGGGTGTGGCCTTGAAACAAACAAACAAACAAAGAACCCAAAAAACTATGGCCGATGTATCAAGAAGGCTAGAAAGCCAGTTTCTGGGGAGTCGGTTCCTAAGAAAGACTCAGCAATACCTGTGTTTTAACTATCGGGGCTGGTGTGGAAAATGGTGGGACCCCGATGGCTTATCTGGTAGACAGCCCTCGGGACGTTACTAGGATTCAATCTGGAGACCTTGTCCCAGAGGTGCAGGGGCCTGGGGTTACCTCGAGACACATGGCACTGCCGTGGAGACTGAGGTTCACAGGTCTGCTGTGGCCAAGCAGTGCTGGGCGTGGGGAAAGTGGGGGGCCTTGGAACGCCCGCAAGCAGCCGGGGGCCTAGTGCACCCCCCTGGGCGTGTGCGGCCCCCAGCATCTCACTGGCCCCTGCACAGGTTCAATTTACCTGCACTGTCCCTTACGGCTCATGTTTTAAGGTTTGTTTGTTTTTTGTATTTTATTTTTGTACTTTTGCTTTTTGGGGGGTCATGTCCAGCGATGCACAGGGGTCACTCCTGGCTCTGCACTTCGGAATTACTCCTGCCGGTGCTCGGGGGACCCGATGAGATGCTGGGAATCAAACCTGGGTCGGCCACATGCAAGGCAAATGCCCTCCCCGCTGGTCTGTCGCTCCAGCCCCAGGGCTTGTGTTTTTGTGGGTCCTGTTTTATTACTGTTCTTCCTACCCCACATTCATAAAATATAGTGTTTTATATTGTCTTCCTAAGGTTTAAAATTTTCCCCTTGGGTGACAGAGAGACGGTGTAAAGGTCGTTCACTCACCCAGCAGGCAGCTGTGGCCACAAAGACCCAGGCACCTCACACGGGCCCTCTGCACTGCCAGGCGTGGCCCCCTCAGCACTGCGGGGCGTGAACCCCGGCAGAAACAAAGTGCTTTAAAAAGAAAAGACTTTTCCATTCACAGTTATGTCTTTATGCCAGAGAATGTTTGTTTATGCATGACATGGCATGGAGCAATTCTTGCTCTATTTGCATGTAACCTCTCTCCTAGCCCCGGGAACCAACCTCAGGCATCGTACTTTGGAGCCAGGGCATATGCCTGCCTTATGGGTGAGCCCTGGATCCTGTCCCTGACTCCGTCAAAAGGAGAAAAAGGAAAAATGAAAGAAAAAGTTGTAAAAATAAATAGATAAGAAAGTAAAAAAGAAACGGGAGAAATACTATTTTTCCCATCTGACTGTTCTGTCTCAACCAAATCCCACTCTCCGAATTACTATAACCTTATTAAAAATATTTAACCCGGGACCCAGGAAGAAAGCTCCAGGAAATGAGAATAGGATTTGCTTGCAGGGGCCCGGGTTCAATCCCCAGCATTGCATATAGTCCACAAAATAAAGATGAAAAAGAATAGTATGAAAAGCTTGAACTCATAGATATGACATATCAAATAAAAGGGTAGAATCTTAAATTTCAACAAAACTGATAATTTTAAGGAGAAAAATGCTAACCACCACTATCGAAAAAGCAGATAATTTCTAACCACATACTCTATTTTTCCCCAGAAAAAGTAAGATAGAATCCAGAGACTAAAAGTAGAATACATTAAAACATCTGGGACACGATCCAAAATTATTCAACAAAAGAAGAATTAGGACAACATGACCCATTCTCAAGAGAAAAGAAAATAAATATAGGCCAACCCTAATTTGAGTGAAATGCTTCGTTGAGAAGAAAAATCAACACATATTATCACTACATTCAATGACAAAATTTGGGGGGAAACTCATTTAAAATAAATTAAAATGTACATAAAATCTCAACAAAGAAATGAGATCTATTTAACAAAAACTAAACACAAAAGTTTCTTTTCTGTGCTGGGAATAGGAGCCGGGCCTCACAGAGGCAGGCCTGACGCTCCACGGCCAAACCGTGCCCTTGGCCCACCAAGCTTAAATTTTGGCACTGTGAACAGCACTGTCGTCCCATTGCTCATCAATGTGCTCGAGCGGGCACCAGTAACATCTCCATTGTGAGACTTATTGTTATTATTTTTGGCATATGGAATATGCCAATTTTAGCATTAAAAAATATACCACCTAGAATCTAGAATTCTCTAAACTTAGCAGAAGGGAGACAGCAAGAAAGGAATCCATACACTTGAAAACGATCAGCACTGCTCACCTTCTCTCCCAACCTTTACATACTTAAGTTATCTTGCTATTTCCGAGCGGAATTTCTTTTCCTTTCATGAAATCCCTTTAGTGGTTTGTCTGAGAAGCCACTGAAAACCTGAGTGATGATGATTCCCAATACCACCCGGTCCCTGAGGCTCTCCAGGGAGCAGCCCCTGAGCACAGAGCCAGGAGTAGGCCCTGAGCACTGCTGGGTGTGGCCTAAACCTCGCCAACTCTGAGCAGTTAATGGTGAGGGGCTTTGTATACCCCGTGCCACACCCTCTGGCCCCGAGAGTTCCTGTGGGGAAACACACTGCTCCTGATGCAGATGCCCTTAGAGGTAACAATTTGCTTTTCTCTTGCTGCTTTTAAGATTCTCTCTCTCTCTCTCTCCCTCTCTCTCTCTCCTCTCTCTCTCTCTCTCCCTCTCTCTCTCTCCCTCTCTCTCTCTCCCTCTCTCTCTCTCCCTCTCTCTCTCTCTTTCTCTCTCTCTCTCTCTCTCTCAATATTTGATAGGTTAGTTATGTCTTGGTGTGTGTCTGTTTGGCTTTATTTTATAAAGGACTTTATGTTTCCCAGTCATGGGAGTCTAACTCCTTCTTCAGCTTGGAGACACTCCTGGTTCTACTTTTTCAAGGAAGGCTTCTTCCCTGCTCTTCTCCCTTTTTGCTCTTCTCCTGAAAATCCTGACATGAGAACATTGTTCCTCTTATGGCCGTCCCGTGAAGCTCTTACATTGTCTTCACTATTTTTTTTTTTTTGCTTTTTGGGTCACACCCAGCGATGCTCAGGGGTTACTCCTGGCTCTGCACTCAGGAATTACTCCTGGCAGTGCTTGGGGGACCATATGGGATGCCGGGGATCGAACCCGGGTCGGCCGAGTGCAAGGCGAACGCCCTACCCGCTGTGCTATCGCTCCGGCCCCTGTCTTCACTATTTTTAACTCTTTTTTTTTCTTCTTAATTTTTGAATGAGTTCTACTACTTTATACCCAAGCTCACTGATTCTGGCGGGGGGTTTTTCCCCATTTCTGTCCCTGAGCCCTTCTGTTTTGTTTTGTTTTAAACTCTGCTGCTCTTTCTCTCTAGCTCTGTGATTTCTTTGAACGCTTCTCAAACTTTCTCTCATCCTCCTCGGCTTTGCTGGCGCAGGAAATCCGGATCTCAAACTCCGCTGCTCTCGTGTTGGGGAGCACAGTCACGCAGGGCTTGGGACTCTCTTCCAGGTGCTCACGTAGGCCTGTGGGGGTCGGAGCTCTTCCTAAAAGGTGGTCTTGGTCTGCGTGTGGGTGATGCCACTGTCCTCCCGTAGGTCTGAGGCTCCGTGTGGGGTCGGGTGGGGGCCGAAGGCTATGGCTGAGTGGCCTGGTCAGTGCGCAGGACTTAGGGTTACTGAGTCCTCGGGGACACTTACGTGCCAAGTTCCAAAGGACCCGAGAGGCCACGGAGGGTCAGCGAGTAGGAGTGCCCGAGGGCAGCGCCGTGCCAACCTGAGGCGCCTGAGCCGTTCCCGGGTTGCCTCTGAGCGGCAGCAGCCCGGGCGACAGTCCTGTCAGGGTGGATTTCGGGGAGGCCGGGTGCTCGGTCCCCGTCACCAGCACACACCCTGGAGCTGGCCGGAAGGGGCAGTGGAGACCCACCTGGGTCGCGCTCTGTGCGCGGGAGGCCCACGGGGCACCGAGTCTGCAGGGCGTGTTTGCCAGCGTGGCACGCTGCTCTGCCTGAGAACACAGACCTGGTCTCTGTCTCTCAGACCAAGCCAGGAGCTAGGTGGAACCCGCCTCAGGGGACGTGCTTGGAGGGACCGAGACCCAGGTGGCGGCCACCAGCAAGGTTACCAGAGACGAAGACTCTGGATGCACTCGCCAGGTCCCTGCCTCTTCCCTTGCCCTCCAGTGTTGTACAGGATCAAGGGGGGCTGGGGAGTGGGTGAAGGACCACCCCCTCTCGGGATCTCCCCCTCCCCACTCCAGCTCCTTGCTCTGCTGTGGCTGGCCTCTTTCCTTCCTGGCGGTCCCCTCCTGTCCCTCGCTGGCGATGCCTTGCTGGGCTCTCAGGTCAGGCTCTGTGGAGATAGACCCCAAGTTTAGGTGTCAATTTGTTGTGGTCACAACAAACAAATTTCCCAACTTGGTGATCTTGGCTCCACCCTTTTAACAAAACTTAAATTTCTTTTTTTTTTTTTTTGCTTTTTGGGTCACACCCAGCGATGCTCAGGGGTTACTCCTGGCTTTGAACTCAGGAATTACTCCTGGCGGTGCTTGGAGGACCATATGGGATGCCGGGGATTGAACCCGGGTCGGCCGCGTGAAAGGCAAACGCCCTACCCGCTGTGCTATCGCTCCGGCCCCAACAAAACTTAAATTTGTGCAGCCATACTGTTACTGTTACTGTTCTACTGTTACTAATAACAAATAAGGTGGTTCAAAAGGCTCCTTATAAGTGTTAAATTTCGAAGTTAAACACTATGGAATACACTTCTGGAAATATATCCTGAGAGTGTGAAAAAGCGCAGTAGAAATGACATCTGCACCTGTATGTTCATTGCAGCACTGTTCACAACAGCCAGAATCTGGAAACAACCCGAGTACCCGAGAACAGACAACTGGTTAGAGAAACTTTGGTACATCTACACAGTGGAATACTGTTAGGAAAGATGAAGTCATGAAATTTGCCTTCATCTTCGGATGGTCATGGAGATGTCATGCTAAGTGAAATGAGTCAGAGAGAGAGGGACAGACATAGAAGGACTGCGCTCATCTGTGGAATATAAAGTATCACAAGATGAGATTAATACCCAAGGACAGTAGAGACAAGGGCCCGGAGGATGGCTCCATGGTTGGCAGCCTGCCTTATGAGCTGGGGGAGAAGGCAGCTGGGATAGAAAAGGGATCACTAAGTCAGTGATGGTTGGAGGGATCACTCCGGGATGGGAGATGTGAGCTGAAAGTAGATAAAGGACCAAATGTGATGGCCTCTCATTATCTGTATTGCAAACTATAATAGCCCTAAGTAGAGAGAGTAAGAGGGAAATTGTCTGCCATAGAGGCAGGGGGAAGGGTGGGAGGGGGTGGGGTGGGGAAGGATACTGGGGACATTGATGGTGGAAAAAATGCACTAGTGGAGGGATGGGTGTTTGATCATTATATGACTGAAACTCAAACGTGAAAATTTTCTTTCATTTTAAAAATTTTATTGAATCACCGTGAAATTGTTACAAGCTTTCATATTTGGGTTACAATCATACAATGATCAAACACCCATCCCTCCACCAGTGCACATTCCCCACCACCAATATCCCTGGTCTACCCCCCTTTCCCACCCTCCCCCTGCCTCCATGGCAGACAATATTCCCCAGACTCTCTCTCTACTTTTGGGCATTATGGCTTGCAACACAGACACCATGATGCACTGAAATTAGAAATAAATCACACACACAAACAGAAAACTAAATCAAACACCTGGAAATTAAACAGCTCACTATTGAACAAGTGGCTTAGAAAGGAAATCAAAGAGGAAATCAAAGGATTCCTGGAAATGAAAATTTTCTAGCTGTAGCTCATGGTGATTCAATAAACACACACACATTATGGGATAGGAATGAAGGACTTGGTGAGATGATTTATAGAGAAAAAAAGCATAAGTTAGAAAAATACATACAAATAAATGCCTGACCCAATTAGATGTTTTTAAATTTCCCACAAATTTAAATGCCCTTGTGTGTTTTATTTTTACCAATCAAAGGAAAAAAAGAGTAATGCTATGCTACACAGATTATTTTGAGATTAAGTAACTGTGGGTCCCTAGTCAAGGTGAAAGTTACAGGCAGACCTGCAGAAAACCCATTTGCCCGTGAAGTGAAGAGCCTTTGGGAAAGAACACGCTGGAAAGAACCTGGGAATAATGAGCCGAGGCCAGTTACAGCAGTTCTCGCTGGGGCAGTCTGGTCTGGCTTTCAGATTGGCCTCCTAGCTCAGTGCTCAACTCTTCCGCAGGAGGAGACAGAGGCGGAAGCAAACACAGCAGAGGGTCCAAGGTGGTCAGCAGCCCTGCACACCCACCAGCCCCGTGGCTCGGGCCTGTCTCAGAGAAACAGGGGAGAAACCTCCCCACTCCCCTCCGCTTCGCAGAGAACACCCAGGAGCTCCGGATTCCAGTCACAAGGCTGAAGATAAGCCAGTGGAAAGCAGGCGGGGGCAGGGGCGCCTGAGAACAGTCCTGGCGATTCTAGAAGAAACTTCGTCATGAGACTTATCGGAAAATTCCGAAGCACTAGAGGTTCCACATTAGCGAGCAGGAGGCGGAAAGCAAAGGGAAGGAACACTGCCTCCCCTCCTCCCAGGCGCTGTGGGCACTGCAAGGAGCCCAGCTGAAACCGCTATTCCGTGCCAGCAAGCGCGAACGCATCCCACGCCCCCGGACTCTGCTGCAGATAGAAATAAGAACCAGTGTGGGGGAAATGTGGGGATGCAGGTTCTGTTTCCATGTGAAACTTCTAAAGGTTGCTCTGCTCAAGTTTTCATCCAATAAAAGAAGCAAAGAGACACATATAAATGTGTGTCTGAGGACATTTGCTACACTGTTAATTGTAGCACTGTAACACTGTCGCACTGTCATCCTGTTGTTCATGGATTTGCTGGGGCAGGCACCAGTAACGTCTCCATTGTGAGACCTGTTGTTACTGTCTTTGGCATATCGAATATGCCATGGGGAGCTTTCTAGGCTCTGCCATGTGGGCGAGGTACTCTCGGTAGCTTGCCGGGCTCTCCAAGAGGGATGCAGGAATCGCACCCAGATTGGCCGCATGCAAGCCAAACTCCCAACCTGCTGTGCTATTGATCCAGTCCCACAGTGTTAATTATAATAATAAAAATCTCAAATTTATCTAGCAATTAACTCATAAGAAGGATGTTGAATGAGGATATTTGGAAATAACTCAAGGGCAGATAATTAAATACTGTTCGACCATACCCTGGACAATCCTCTCGCTGGGAAAGCACGGGGCAGGAAAGTAAAGGTAGAAAACCAACGCAGAGCTGACTCTTGGTAAGAGTGTAGTTCTCCTATTGCCAAATTATTCATTTTCCCCTTAGCTGTCTGCTTGCTTGGATCCATCCGTGTCCGTGCCTCGGGAGAGCAGACACCTTTCATCATTTGATCAGACACCAGTGCATTTGTCATTCACTGCAGTTTGCTTCTCTGAGGCCAAGCCCCTCTGAGAGGGAAGAACTACACGGCTGACTTAACCAAGAGAATCCGATCAGAGTCCAGCAGCGATGGCAAAAGCGACCCATGGAAGAAAATTCAGGCAGCATTTAACAGAAGACCAGTTTCCCGGTGGACATAAACAAAAAAGAAGATCCCCTTCCCGACGGCGCGGGGAGAGCCAAGTCCCGTGCAGGAGGCTCCTGGGCGCCCCGTGGGCTTGGTGGCCCCTTGCCCTTTCCTGAGTGGAAAGGCCGACGGCTGCTTGTGCTCTAAGGAGGTCTCGGGCTCTGGGAGAAAGTCCTGCTGTCCTGCTGCTCCTGGGCAGTCCGGAAGAGCCGTGTCGGGTGGGGACAGTGAAGGACAGACCTGCAGTCCAGGACTAGTGAGCGGCCAGCGGAAGCGGGCACCCTCCTGGCAGCGACCCTCTGCCTGGGCTGCCCGAGTGAGGCCACTAAGCGCCGTGAGCTTAGCGGGAGGCGAGTGAGGCCAGGACTCACATCCAAGCCCACAGCAAGCCGGCTAAGAGGCCAGCAAGGGCTGCAGCGGGGCCAGGGGCCAGATTCCTGACTGGCTGGCCCTGGGTGGCAGGAGCCCCCTCTGCTCTCGAGGGGAGGGAAAGGCGGGCACCGGAGCCTAAGTCATCCGTGAGCTGAAGGCCACCACGTTTCCGGGCGTCCTCCTTCTGAAGGCCAGGTATTCCTTTAACCCTCCTAAAGGTGAAAGGCTTTAACCTTCCAGCCTGCCAAGAAAGTTCTTTCCTTCCTTAAATGCAGAACTGGGTCAGTTTCTGTTATTTGCGACTAAAGAAACTTAGCTTATTATATATATATATGTATATATATTATATATATATATGTATATCACTGTATCATTGTATCACTGTGATCTTATTGCTCATTGATTTGCTTGAGTGGGCACCATAACATCTCTATTGTGAGACTTATTGTTACTGTTTTTGGCATATCAGATATGCCACGGGTAGCTTGCCAGGCTCTGACAGGCGGGCGAGGTACTCTCGGTAGCTTGCCGGGCTCTCTGAGAGGGACAGGGGAATCGAACCTGGGTTGGCCGCATGCAAGGCAAACGCCCTACCCGCTGTGCTATGGCTCCAGCCCACAACAACAACAACAATAAACCTTTATGGGCTTTAATGTCATTAGAGAGGTAATATGTGTCCATTAAAAGGAAATAGCGATGTTAGTTGAATACAGGATTTAACCTCCCAATTATTATCTTTTTTAAAATTATATAATGGCATTTCTATTTCTAGTAGTGGTAAAATAGTTTTATCATAGAAACATTCTATAAACAAATGTTGATACAACATTTGTATGTATGTGTGTATATATATATGTATATATATATATATAATCCCAATTTTGTAAGTGCAGAAGCATTTACTAGCATGCAGGATCCTATGAAAGAGAGAGAGATTAGAGAGAGATTATTGGAGGGAAACAAATGGGAAGAGATTGTGCCTGGTGCACGTATCCTGGTGTCCTGGGCCCACCTACAGCTGACAGCGTAAGACCTAGCAAAGGGTGTTGCACGGTGCAGATACAGCGAGGCAGGGGGCCTGGGGGGTTACCTTTGGCTCTGCCACTAACTGTGTGAACTTCAATAGTTTTCAACCTCCCTCCATCTGTGGAATGAGAGATTCACACGCACACACACACACACACACACACACACACACACATACACACAACATCACAGAGATCACTGTTCTGTAAAAACCAGACCCTAACTTATATTCCAGTCCCAACACTTCTCACACATTCTTGGGATGGGGCAAGATGAGCTGTGCCAGCGAGCCTGCACCCTCAGCATGCTTTCAGAGGCTTTTATAGATGGGGCTTGCTCTGCTTCTGCGCTGGGGCCACGCCTCTGCTGGTTTGATGTCTGCCTTCTCGTTCTCAGGCTCTCTCTCGACGCGCACCTGAGGCCCAGGTGGCCAGTCAGCAGAGGGGGTGTGTAGCTGGTCCCTAGCTAAGGTTGTGCCCTGGACCAGAGCCTGCTTTGCGTGGGGGCAGCCCCGGGTTCCATCCCCGTCGGTTCAGTGTCCTTCTGTCACTGCCCCCAAACAAAAGCAAACTAAGAGAACCCTAAAGCCATCTGGCTGCCCTTGGCACAGTGGCGTCCCCTATGGCTGGTCAGTGTGGCTGCCGGGGGCAGTGGGGGACTCACAGAGGCCTTTTCGCTCCAGAGATGCCTCTGTCCAGGAAGCCACGAGAAGACCCCATGGTGCGGTGCCACCCCTGCGGGACAGCCATCGTTAGCGAGGCCCCATGGAGGAGGAGGAGCCAGACAGCGCCCGGAAGTCTGCACGGGGAAGGGTGCAGCTGAGAGGAGCCCTGCTGAGAACAAGGGGAAGGAACAGCCTTTCCATCTGTTCTCAGACAGCCATGACTTCATACTGTTTCCTTAGCTCTTTTTTTTTTATTTCTAGTCTGTCTTGTAACTTCCTCTGGGCATGTCTTCCCTTTCCCAGACATAGTGTCTTCTTCGGCTTGCTGAGGACCCCGGGGTGCATGACCGGGGTCCCCCGCCACGTCTCTGGAGACAGAACTCGCTAGACTTGCAGGGAGGAAGGTCCTAAACCCTGAGCATCTGTCCAGCAGAACACGGGCCGCCCATCTCTTCTCTGCTCTTCTCAATTTCCTGACCGGCCAGAAGAAAAATGGGTTGGAAATGGACCCGCACCCCTTCCCAAGACAAACCTGAAACTTGTAGACATGAAACAGTGGAAGAAGTAAACTTTGCGGGCAGAAAAGGAACCATCGAGCCCAGTTTGCAGCCTGGGCCAGTTCATTAAGGGGAGTGTAAAGAGAATTAGACTGCGTGGGAGTCAGGCTCCGGCCAAGACAAACAGGCCCAGGAATGTTTCGAGATGGGATCTAAGGAGATGCCGTGACTCACTGGGCAAGCGAAGAACAGCAAACACCCGAAGACACGGCCCGGGACTTCATGGCAAGGTGTTCACAAGGGGAGATGGAGCCTTTGGATTGAGACCGAATGTCAGCAAGGAGGACGGTGACTTGTTTTTTTCTTTGCCCAATTCAACCCTGCTCGGCTGTGGAGAAGAGAGTGAGAGTGTTGGAGGACGTGCGGAATTCCCGGGTGAGGGCTGTCTCTCCCCGCCTCCCAAGAAGGCCCGAGAAGGGCTTTTTCCATTAGGTCACCGCTTCTGAATAACCGGAGAGGGCACAAGTGGCTCCGGATCCCCCTCGTGTCACTCCTGAGCAGAACCTTCCTTTCTAGGATGAAGTAAGGGAGCAGGAGGCAGCACCAGAAAGGGACAAAGAGGCTTCTCATTAAAATTCAAAATGTGTTCTAAAGTGGTTTATGGTTTGAAAGTATGTTTCAGAAAGTGCTGACTGAGAGACAGGAAGTTGATGTGACAATCTCTTCTCTCCCTCCCTCCCCCCTCTCTCCCTCCTTTCCTCTCTCTCTCTCTCCCCCTCTCTCCCTCTCTCTCTCTCCCTCTCTCTCCCCCACCCTCTCTCTCTCTCCCCCACCCTCTCTCTCTCCCACCCTCTCTCTCCCTCTCTCTTCCCCACCCTCTCTCTCTTCTTCTCTCTCCCTCTCTCTCCCTCTCTCTCTCCCCCACCCTCTCTCTCTCCCACCCTCTCTCTCCCTCTCTCCCTCTCTCTCTCCCACCCTCTCTCTCCCTCTCTCTCCCCCACCCTCTCTCTCTCCTTCTCTCTCCCTCTCTCTCCCTCTCTCTCTCCCCCTCCCTCTCTCTCTCCCCCACCCTCTCTCTCTCCCCCACCCTCTCTCTCCCACCCTCTCTCTCCCTCTCTCTCTCCCCCACCCTCTCTCTCTCCCACCCTCTCTCTCTCCCCCACCCTCTCTCTCTCTCCCACCCTCTCTCTCCCTCTCTCCCTCTCTCTCTCCCCCACCTTCTCTCTCTCTCTCTCTCTCTCTCTCTCTCTCTCCCTCCCTCCCTCCCTCCCCCTCTCCCTCTCTCTCCTTACTTCAAATCATCAGGGTCATTTTAACTCAGGGGTTCTGTGCCATCCGTTTACACCCGCCACTGCTTAATCCATTACTGAAGTTACTAAGCAATGCACAGCAATTTCAGAAGCAGTGAGACTACAAATAAAATCAAGTTTGTTAATGATAAATAACCCTTCTGCTTCACGGCTCCCGGAGACGGACAGCGGAGGGTCTGCTGATAAGCCTCAGAAGCAGCGGAACTATTGAGCAAGTCGGGTGGAAGTTGTCGTGGGCCGACAGCTTCCTGCGGGGAACAAAGCTCGCGCTGACCTGGGAACTTCCCGCTGCAGAAACACGCTCGCGAGTTTCGCCTCTCAAAACTAGGCACTGCTGGGCGTTTTGTTTGCTTTTTTAAATACGATTTCATTATTTCAAGTGGAAACAAAGCTTTACATTTGCTTTTTAAGGTAGACTTTAAAAATGAAGGGGAAAGGGACTAGTAGGGAAAGAGGGATGCGAGCAAGCAAGAAAATAATGACTTTGGGGGCGGGTGGTAGAAGATTGTGTGGCTGAAACCAAATCATGGGCAAATTTGGAACTGTTTATCTTACGGTGATTTAATTAAAATTCAAAAAAAGAAAACAATGGCAAAGTTGGGTTTCCAGATATTGTTTTTTTTTCTAGTATAATAAGACTTCAGGGAATAAAGGAGCCAGCAAATGTTCTAAGGCGCCCATGCACAGCACCGCCAGGCTAAGAAGGCAAGGCATGGCGCACAGGATCGAGAGTTTGGAAATGGGGCAAGAGATTGTTCACCAGAAGACACCTTGAAGAGTCCAATAAACGTACTGGGCTAAAAGGCTGTGTCCCAGTGATTCCGCTCCTTGACACCTAACCTGAGAACACAAAAGTCTTTGCTTTGAAACGATAAGGACTTGTATTATCGCAGTGCCATAACTAATAGCCAAGACCTGGAAGCAACTCAAAGGCCCATGAAGGAGTAGAAAAATAGAAACATGTACACGATGGAATATTACTCAGCTACAATAAATGACAAAAGATGTTTGCCTTCTATTACAACATGAATGGGAATAGAGGGCATCATGTGTGGTGAGAAAGGCCCGAGGGAGAACTAATGCCGGGCGACCCATCCATCTGTGTTCTACGAGAGGCAGGGCGAGGCACGGAGCAGTGAGAATGGACCCAGTGACGGAGTGTGGAGGGCAGGAGGAGGGGGTCTCAGGGGCAAGAGCACAGTTGTGGGCGGCGGGAGCATTGGCTGGTGGAGGTGTCAGCCCTTGTCCGCCAAAAGCAGAAGCTCTATTGTTTACTTCACTCATAGTAAAGGATTGAAGATTAAAAAGAGCATCTTAATTTTGTGTTAGAAAACATCTTTGTACTTTTTTTTAAAGGCCAAGTCTCTGGGAACGAGTGCTTGAAGAGGATACTGGGAGGGAAAAAAGAAAGAAAGAAAGAAAGAAAGAAAGAAAGAAAGAAAGAAAGAAAGAAAGAAAGAAAGAAAGAAAGAAAGAAAGAAAGAAAGAAAGAAGGAAGGAAGGAAGGAAGGAAGGAAGGAAAGAAAGAAAGAAAGAAAGAAAGAAAGAAAGAAAGAAAGAAAGAAAGAAAGAAAGAAAGAAAGAAAGAAAGAAAGAAAGAGGACACTTTCTCCCTGCATCCTTCCTTCCTTTCCCCGTGTCCTAGGTATGAAGGGATCTTTCATAAGAAAAAAGATGAAAGGAGGGGCCCCTTCAGTGAAGTTCAGCGAATAAGCCCCCAGGCTCCACTGAGGAAGCCGGTCAATACTCTCGTCCCAGGAGCCGCCCCAGCTAACTACACCACCAGGGGTGAACACTAACAAAAAGACTGAAAAACAGCAGCACTCAATAATTTTAAAATGTAATCTAAACATTTAAAAGATCAGATTATAAAGATATTGCAAAGCATCAAGTAAAACTAAATAATCATTCATTAACCACACATGAAATGATGTTAAACATTTAAATAGATTACAGGTGAAACATTGAACTTTAACTGTATTAACCACAAAAGTTCTAAATGAAGCATTATCTTTTTATTAAATGTAGTTTATAAAAACAAAGGCATCGATTCTCTGCTGACTAATCCTTGAACAAAATATTATACAACTTTTTAGAAGAGCTGAAAAAGCATCCTACCTACTATTTGGAGGACATGATGAGCAATAATAAGTGTCAACTTCAAAATAATTCCTCTGGTTATTCATTTTCAATTTTTTTTTTTGGTTTTTGGGTCATACCCAGCAATGCTCAGGGGTTACTCCTACCTCATGCACTCAGGAATGACTTCTGGTGGTGCTGGAGGGACCATATGGGATGCTGGGAATCGAACCTGGGTCGGCCACGTGCAAGGCAAACACCCTCCCCGCTGTGCTATCACTCCAGCCCTCTCATTTTCCATTTCTTACCTTTATGACTTAATAATTTTGAGACCACCCAGTTTTGATTCAGGAACTAAAATATTTTGAGCAATTCGATTATTTCATTTTACTGATATTTTAAAAGTATTTTCAGTTTCAGTTTTAGAGAAACTTTAGATTAAAAATTAAAGTAGGGTCAGGATATAGTTCAGCATTCGAGCACTTGTCTTGCAAATATGAGATTCTGTATTCCATCCTCATGCACACACACACACACAATTAGATGAGATTAAAAGTTTATTCTGGAACAGTATGAAGTTAAGGTAGTTGCTTCGCACGTGGCCAACCCAGGTTAAAATTCCAGCATCACATATGGTCTCCCATACACCATCAAGAACAATCCCTGATCACAATCAGCCCTGAGCATTTCGGGGACCCAAAAGACAAAAGAAAAAAACCCATCTTTTCTGTAGAAATGAAGATTCTAAACAGAACTAACTATATCATTACTAACACTTTTGCTAGTACATTTCACATAGAACATTTTTGAACTAGATTGAGAATTAATTTTGCAATAGAATTTCCCAATAGCACAACATAATTATTTTAATTTTTTAAAAATGGAATCACCATGAGATACACAGTTACAAGTTGTTCGTAGTTGGGTTTCAGTCACACAGTGTTCCCACACCCGTATCTTCACAGGTGTGAATGTACACGGCCACCTATATCCCCAGTTTCCTTCCTACCCTGCCCCTCCATACTTCTAAAAAAAATATTTTATTAAAGAGGCATGATTTACAAAGTCACTGATAGTTGAGTTTTTTAGGCATACGATAATTCAACGCCAACCCTAGCACCAGTGTCAGTTTCCCCCCACCCCCCAGATTCCCTCCCCACCCAACCCCCACTCCATCCTTTCCTGACAACTTGACAGGCACATGACAAAGTTTCAGTGGTTATGACAGGCACTTTTCTCCTCTCTTTCCCCACCTGTTTTCCTTTCAGGCACTGTGGTTTGCAATGCTGTTCCTGAAGGGGTTATCATGCATATCATTTTACTTCCTTTGAGCACACCCAGTTCTTGTCCAGAGGCTCATTTCCAACTAGCATAGTCCAGCAGCCCCAGCGCTGTCCTACCTGCACTCCTTAAATGTGGCTATTTATTAAGACACATAAAACTCTCCAAAATAGAATTATCTTTCCACACAAATTGAATTTGGGGATCATTGACCTTGACCTCAAATCATACATGATTCATATATCAAAACTTCTTAAAGTAATGATATTTTATAAGAAAAATATCAGAATGGAGGGCATTATAAATATCACGGCACAGAAAAAGCCATAGTGGTAAAAAATTTAAAAACCCTTCAGTTTTACCGGTATTTCCTGTGATCCAATTGCTTTTGCAATTCAAACACTCACATAGACACAAAGCTGATTCTATTTCAAGTATTTCAGGGTTATCTTTGGAGAAGTATAGGTATAGTGAAGTAGGTTGGGGTTTGGGAGAGAGTTCAAGGGGCTGGAGCACGTGCTCTGCACACAGTAGGTCTCATCTCCATTCCCCACACCACACGGCCCCAGAGCACTGCTGGGAGTGACATCCAAGCATTACTGGGTGTGGTCCAATACTCCACCCTGGGAGAAAATCCTGTGGCTTGAATGATTGCAATGAAATTTCAGATCCATGAGAAACTAATAAAGCTCCCCATGGAAGATAAACAGTGGAACGGGAAGTAGCCAAACAAACCATTTCCTGTGAGCATCTCAGTTTCGTGCTTTGGGAGCAGCCAGTGTGTGCGAGGAGGTAATGGGATGGGAGCTCCCGTACAACAGAACAGGAGAAGGAGCCCGGATCCCCGACACCACCGTGCCCAACTGGCCCCATGGTCATGACTTCTAGACAGGAATAAGAGAAGAGGAGAGGGTCAGGGACATGACTCAGCCGAGAGTGCTGGGCGTGGAGTGCAGGGGTCTTATCTGTCCTGGGCACCGTGTCACACTCCAAGAGCAGTCCCTGGCACTGCCGTTGTGATCCTGGCTGAATTGCTACCAAGCGTGTGAGTCCAGGTATCAAAAGCAAAACCAGAGAGAGAGAAAGTGAGAGAGAGAGAGAGAGAGAGAGAGAGAGAGAGAGAGAGAGAGAGAGAGAGAAGGGAAGAAGGAAGGGAGGAAGGAAGGAAGGAAGGAAGGAAGGAAGGAAGGAATGAAGGAAGGAAGGAAGGAAGGAAGGAAGGAGGGAGGGAGGGAGGGAGGAGGGAGGGAAGAAGGGAGGGAGGGAGGGAGGGAGGGAGGGAAGGAAGGAAGGGAGGGAGGGAGGGAGGGAGGGAGGGAGGGAAGGAAGGAAGGGAGGGAGGGAGGGAGGGAAGGAATGGAGGGAGGGAGAAGGAATGGAAGGATTAATAAATTGACACTGGTGATGGCCTGATAATAGAACACTATATGCTAAAACTCAACCATCAATAACTTTGTAAACCATGGTTCTTTAATTAAATAAAACATTTTTATTTTAAAAAGAAACATAACTTTTTAAAAAGAAAACATTTTAGATCACTATTATTAGGAAAGACTATTCTTGAGTCACTATTACTACTCGGAGTCAAATCTAATGCTAATATGCACTTTTATATACAAAATAAGGTGCTTCAAATACAGAACATATGATATGAAGCACTGGCACAATGAAAGCGTTGGGCTCCTTTTTCTTTTTTTTTTTTCTTTTTGGGTCACACCCAGCAATGCTCAGGGGTTACTCCTGGCTTTGCACTCAGGAATTACTCCTGGCAGTGCTTGGGGGACCATATGGGATGCCGGGGATCGAACCCGGGTCGGCCGCGTGCAAGGCAAACGCCCTACCCGCTGTGCTATCGCTCCGGCCCCTGGGCTCCTTTTTCTAAGGGCTGAAACACATAGTAACTCTCTGTGTATCATAACAAACCATGCAATAAAGACAGTCCCTGTAATCACGGGTAAGGCAGATCACTTGCCAATTAAGTCTGTAGACTTGGGAAGTGATTAGGGGGCATCAGAGTACTAGCCCTTGTTGCTTGAGCCCCTTCTGCAGGCTTGGGCTAGATCTAGCCAGAATTCAAGCAAAGGGGGAAAGGATTCAAGCTCCGCTAAGAGACACCTTCTCTGTTCCAACCACAAAGAACAGAGACTAAAACTTCAACAAATTACAACCTCCCAAGATTTAAAAATCAAGAGCAGTTTCAAGCATTATCTTAGGAGCTACCATCTGTTTTTTTTTCTCAGTTAGGGTAACACGTTTATTAAGTTTCCATTTAAGTTATATATTTGCAAGGCTTCTTACCCACCACGACCTCCAAAGTGTCAGTATGCTCCACCACTGTCCCAGGGTCCCTTCCCACCCCACCTTTGCAACTAAATTGCCTGTTCTGTTGACAATATCTCTGGGCTTGTTTTGATTGGGGACTTCCTAGTCCCTTGTTCTGTTTCTTTATATTCCATAAACAAGCAGTATCATTAAGTATTTGTCTTTTTCCTTCTAATTCACTTCACTTAGAATGATAACCTCCAATCCATGCAGGTGGCAGCAAGCTACATGATTTCATCTTACTCATAGCTATGTAATATTCCACTGTGTGTGTGTCCAAATTTCCTTATCTGTTCTCGAACACTTAGATTGTTTCCAGTCCTTGAGTATTGTGAAGAAATGTTGAGCTGAACAGAGATGCTGCGACATCCTTGCAGATTAATGTCTTCATATCATATGTTCTGTATTAACATGCCCAGGAGGGGTGTTCCTGGGACAGATGGAAGCTCAGTTATCAGTTTTCTGAGGAATCTCTAGTAGAGAATGGAGGACCCCTTTTCTTCATAGTCTCACTAACCCTGGTCACTTCCGTTTTCTTAGGCAAGCTATTATCACTGATGTGAGATGACCTCTCTTTGTTGTTTTTATTTACATTTCCCTGATCATCAGTGAAGATGAGCATTTTTCACATAATTATTAGCCATCTCTATGACTTCTATGAGAAAAGAAGATTGAGATTCTCTATTATATTGAGATTATAATACTATAATACTATAATACTGAGCTTCTCTATTATACTCTGCGTGTGTTTTGTGATAAGATTGTTTGTAATGTTAGAATTTTGATAATGTTCCACATGTCTAGGAAATCAGCTCTTTGATGTGTCTGATGCGCAATCTCTTTCTCTCATTCAATAAGGTGTCCTTTTATTTAGACCATCATTTCTTTGGCTATGCAGAAGCTTTGAAGTTTAACATAGGTCTGTGTACTTATCTTGGTTTTCATCTTCTTTGCAGATAGCGCTATCTCATTGAAGTCTCTGAGGTCAGTATCATGGAGGTGCTGGAGGGAGGTTACTCAGGGTTGCTCCTTGTATGTGACCGACTCTCATTCACCTCCTGGGCCCCATGGTACCTCAGCACTGAAGGGGCATCTTGTCTATTTTTTTCAATGTGTTTAATGCATACAGATCTGATATAAAGATCTTTATTTATTTTTTCTATTACCACACTAGTATTTATCATAATTTCTAAATTATGTTTATCTACTTAGGACATCTTTTCTGTTAACTTAGCAGGCAAAAGTTATAATCCTTTAAAAATTAATTAATATTTTAATGGAACTTCTATGAGATGCACAGTTGCAAAACTGCTCATAATTGGGTTTCAGTCATACTATGTTCCATCACCCGTGCCTTCACACACACACACACACACACACGCGCACACACACACACACATGCCACATGCCCTATTACTACCAAAAAGTCAGGAATTTCTTAAGAATAAATATGAAGGGGCTGGAGCAATAGCACAGCGGGTAGGGCGTTTGCCTTGCACGCGGCCAACCCAGGTTCGATTCCCAGCACCCTATATGGTCCCCTGAGCACTGCCAGGGGTAATTCCTGAGTGCAGAGCCAGGAGTAACCACTCATTACCAGGTGTGACCCAAAAGGCAAAAAAAAAAAAGAATAAATATGAAGATCTTTGGGGAGGGAAAGTGCTCAGGGGTTACTCCTAATTATGTGCTCCCAGTGGTAATCTGGAGACCATGCAGAGCCAGGACTAAACCCAGGC
Organism: Sorex araneus; assembly: GCF_027595985.1. NCBI lineage: Eukaryota > Metazoa > Chordata > Mammalia > Eulipotyphla > Soricidae > Sorex > Sorex araneus. The sequence goes on from NC_073306.1 coordinate 208,302,721, forward strand.
ATCCAATAGCAAAGCATGGGCTCAACCATTTGAATGACCTCTCTGGCACTAAATACATCAATGCTGAAAGCGATCTACAGATTATAAAGTATTACTACCAGCACCTAGTTTTCACAACCTACCTCCGGGGTAACAGATTTATCATATGCTCAAAGGATTAGAAGCTTCTGCATGCAAAGGTGCACTAGAGGACGTCTTTCTGACAGACACTCCACGCTTACACAGAGCAAACTGGTTTATTCAGGACTCAGCGACATGTGCTGAGGATTACTGTACACACTCACGCAGGACGAGCACTGAAGTGTGACAGTCCAGAGGGTCACAGACAGATGTGTCAGATCTTCAAGGCTCGTTTAGCGTTGAATGTTTAATTTAATTCCTTACTTAAAAGATGCAGCAATATTGGGGCAATAACACAGCGGGTAGGGCGTTTGCCTTGCACTCGGCCGACCCGGGTTCAATCCCCGGCATCCCATATGGTCCTCCAAGAACCTCCAGGAGTAATTCCTGAGTGCAAAGCCAGGAGGAACCCCTGAGCATCGCTGGGTGTGACCCAAAAAGCAAAAAAAAAAAAAAAAGATGCAGCAATATCATTACAAAGTGAAGCTTCATTTTCAAAACAGGAGCAAAACTCGAAATGGCAGGGGCTTAATAAAATGAAAGTTTAATTCTTCTTCACGTGATTTTCTTAAAATCCTTAAAATCTTTGTTTGTTTGTTTGTTTGCTTGTTTGTTTGTTTGGGAACCATACCCAGCAGTCCGTAGGGGTACTCCTCACTCTGCACTCAGGAATTACTCCTGGCGGTGCTCCGGGGACCATGGGGGATGCCAGAGATGGGACCTGGGCCGGTTGCATAAGAGGCAAATGCCCTGCCTGCTGTACTACCACTCCGGTCCCAGTCCTCTTCAAATCTTTTGTGTTGCTTTTGGTGTGGTGCTCAGTGATATCCATGGTACCCAGAGGCTACTCCCAGTTTAGTGCTCAGGACATTTTGCTTCTGGTGCCTAGGAACAAAAAAAGGTCAGTTCCGCAAACTCAGCTCTAAGACAGTTTTCCCTTCAGCCACTGTGTCACCTCCATGACTCTTGGGGGAGTACGAATAACAATATAGAGCTCATACTGCCTGCGCTGTAACCCTAAGGTATTTGTCTAGCAACACAGTCCCTTCTGAGGGCCCACGCTGGAGCTCAGCAGTAGGGCACTTGCCTCAGATGTATGAGGCCCTGCTTGGTACTGAAAAACACAATGGGGAGTGGGGAAGATACCTCCAAGGGCTGGGCTCTGTCTGGGAGGCCCAGATGCCATTCCTGGTGCCACATGGTTCTCTGAGCACTGCCAGCAGCAACTCCTGCCCACTGAACTTCTAGTAGCCCCGAGCCCTGCTGTGTGGGACCCACATAGAGAGGGGAAACTCTGCTCCTTCTCTCCGTGGTTACCGCCGCCAGGACCCTCAGAACTGGGCAAGCCAGGAGGACAGTTTTGATGATGAGCAGGAGGCTCCCTACGGAGACAGGACAAGCGATGCTAAAAGCTAAGAGTCCTGAGAACTCACGGTGACCTTCGTGCCCAGGAGCAGACAGGAGACATGTCAGAGGTCTCTCTCCGTTCTACATGTTAACAGAGGAACCGACAGGCAGGAAGTAGGAATATAACAAAGGCCCTGAGGGCACTTTAGTTGGGGTCACTGTCCTTGCGCAGGGGAGAGAGGCGTGCCCAGAGCTGATGCAGGCTTCACTTATACAGACAGGGCAATTCAGAGCTCACTCTTGGCTTCACTGGGTTAGTGAAAAGCAGACGTGAATGTGACTTGCTTCTCTACAAGCAGGCTCTCTCCTCCCCCAGACCCTCAGTTGTGCCCCATGTGTCCCCATTCCTTCTCTCCAACGTCAGCTACTTTGGAGGGACAGGTCATCGGGGGACGGGGAAGTTGAAGGTTTCCTTTCCCCAGAGGGAAACAAAACTAAGATAACATTTGCCAAGTCTGCAGGGGATCTTAAGGGCATGCAGGTGCAGGACTCAAGCAAGCTTCACAGTCTGTGGGGCCACATGTACCCATCATCCCTTTGTGAGTTCAGAATATCTATAGAAGGCCCAAGTAGCTACAGGAAGATCCCAAACACCTACAGAAAGATCCTGGATTACATACAAGAAGATCCCAAATATCTACAGGAAGATCTGAAACATCTACAGAAGGAGCCCAGAATACATACAAGAAGATCCCAAATATCTACAGGGAGATCCCAAATAACCAAGGAAAGACCCTAAATACTTACAAAAAGACTCTGCTCTATCAACAGGAAAATCTCAAACATCTACAAATAGCCACAAAGATTTCCCAGATTATCTGCAGAAAGATCTCAAATATCTACAAAAAGATCCCAGGAAGATATCTACAGGAATATCCTAGATATCTACAGGAAGATCCCAGTATCTACAGGATGATCCAAAATGCTACAGAAAGACTCCAGATATGTACAGAAAGGCCCTGAGTATCTCCAGAAAGATCTGTTCCTGGGGTTGGGCTGGTGTGTCGGGGTGGGTATTCAGTGTGGCCCTGCTCGCCCGACATCATTCACTCCTGCTTTCCCTCCCACCTCTCTAAGAACCTTCATTTGCCTTTAATTGTTCCCTTTCAGGTTCCCGGAGGGGGTCACTCTTTCCAGAGTGGACACATGTTTCCGGCATGCATGGCTCTTGGGAAGCACTCATGCAGTGCCAGTCAAGCTGTCTTCAGCCCTATTAGAAATTCTTCCTCTGTTTTCTTTGTTGCTGTTATTTGTTGGGGCCCCACCCTGCAGTGCTCGGGGTTTCTCCCAACTGTGAGCTCAGGGTTGCTCCCAGCAGTGCTGCCTGTCCAGTGACCACTCCCTGTGCCCTATTGGAAATTCCTAAGGAAAGGGAGGAGGGAAGGACAGAGAGGGTGGGGATCTGGGGCATATCGGTGGTGGTGGATGTGCCATGGAAACGATCAATGACATTTGCAATGTTTTGCAATGGAAATAATCACTGGCGTTTTATTCGTTATTCCCACCAACATTGACCGAGTGCTATTTTCCACCCAAAGAAGCAGTCATCAGAGGTCTTTAAAAAGGGTCCAAGACTGAGCTTCCGTATGACCCAGCAATGCCACCTCTGAGACCCCACCCTGGATGGCACAAGACCACACAGCAGAAACGCCATCTGCACGTCCATGGTCATTGAAGCACTGTTCATCATAGCCAGAATCTGGGAACAACCCGAGTACCCGAGAACAGGCAAATGGATAAAGAAAGGAACTATGGTACATCTAGACAGCTGTTAGGAAAATTAAGTCAATTAAATTTGCTTATAAATGCATGGGTCTGGAGAGTATCATGCTGAGTGAAATTAGTCAGAAGGAGAGGGACAGACATAGAATGATCGGACTCTTCTGTGGGATATAAAAATAACACAATATGAGACTAATACCCAATGGCAGTAGAAACACGGGCCAGGAGGATTGAAAGCCTGTCTCAAGTGGTGGGGGAGAAGGCACTGGGGATAGAGAAAGGACCACTGTGACAATGACCGTTGGAAGTGATAGCTCTGGATAGGAGCTGCATGGTGAGAGTGGATAAAGGACCAAACGGTATGACCTCTCAGTAACTGTATTGCAAACCTTAATGCCCAAAATGAGAGAGAGAGAGAGAGAGAGAGTGAGGGAGGGAGAGAGAGCAAGGGAGAGAGAGAGAGAAAGGGAGAAGAAAAGTGTCTGCCATAGAGGCAGGCTAGGTCACAGTGGCGGGGGTTGAAGGGGCTGCAGAGACATCGGTGGGAACATTGATGACATTGGTGGTGGGAAATGTGCACTGGTGGAGGGATGGGTATTGGAACATTGTATGACTGAGACCCAACCATGAACAACCTTGTAATTAAGTATCTCACAGTGACTCAATTGAAAAAAAAAAGGGAGATGGGTGGTGACAAAGAGATAAGACAGCAGGTAGGACATTTGCCTTGCACATGGCCCATGTGGGTTTGATTCCTGGCATTGCACAGGGCCCCCCGAGCCACCACTAGTGTGATGCAAGAACTAAGTAAAATAAATTGAAAAAAGTGAATTTCCATGGTTAGAGATAATCTGTGGTTTCTGCATTTTCAAAAGCAGGGGTGGACTACAGGCCCCCTGTCTTCCGTGAGTTACTCAACACTGTTTCATGGGGTAGGGGGGGCTTTTCTCCTATGCATAAAAAATTAATTGTCTGTAGCAAAGTTGCTTGTTTTTAAGTTTAGTTTTTCACTGTGGTTTAGGTAACATGGACACAATGTTGTTAACATTTGCGGTTTTCATGTACAAAGTCGCTGCACCTGCACCACCCCCAGTGTGGCCAAAGTTGCCCACCACGGGCTCGACCTCACTTCTAGCTCGTTTATATTTTTAGAGATGCTGTTTTGCCCACATTCTAGAAGCTCTTTATAATCTGCTCGTGCTTCCTAAGCCTGTCTCCATTTTTAACCTGCCTTCACAATCTAGACCAGCTCTTACAAACGTTTGCCAACTTGGCTATTTCCAACAGGTTCTTCAGCCTAAGTGATGTCCGCCTTCTGGGATGCTTCCTCCTTTCCCATCCCAGCTAACGAATGCAGTACTCTCAAACATCCAACCTAAGAATCTCGTTCCAGTGGGGCCTGAGTGATAGCACAGCGGGTAGGCCATTCGCCTGCACATGGCCGACCCAGGTTCGATCCCCGGCATCCTATATGGTCCCCCAAGCACCACCAGGAGTAATTCCTGAGTGCAAAGCCAGGAGTAACCCCTGAGCACCGCTGGGTGTGACCCAAAAAGAAAAAAAAAAAAAAGAATCTCGTTCCAGAGTCCTTCCTCATGTCAACTATCCACAGCCGGATTCCATCTTTTTTCTAAAAATGTGTGGAGAATGTGACTGTGCTTCTCGTAGCTCCTGGACTCCATGCTGGACCACGGGGCGAGTCCTCTGTGGTCTCCCGGCCGTTCATCTCTCCGACAGCCTCTTACACCCTATCATAAGCTTCTCCCTACCAAACAAACACAATTACACCCTTCCTTTTGTTGAGCATTCTCCTTGATTTCCTGCCAACTCTCTGTCTGGGTTCAGCGCCTGCATGATGTAACCCCAACACGCTTCCAATTTCATTTCCTTCCACTGCCCACCACAGCCCTGAGCTCCGACCACAATGGATTTCTGACAGATCTTTTCAAAGCTCAGTGGCTTTGCACATTTTGTTCCCTGCCTGAAATGCCCTTTCTTTCTCTTACATATGGCGAATTCCTGTTTTCTTTAAGACTGCCCTCTGTCTCAGGCCATCCCTGATGGTCTTAGGATCTACCACCCCGTTGAGATCATGTATTCGTGCAGTAAACGGAATGCCTTGAGTCAGAATCAGGTTTTCTATTTTCTAAGTTCTGGGTGCCCTAGACAAAATGTCCCAAACATGGCTGAGTAAATGCTCATTGGCTCAATCACTTAATTTATTAATTTAGTGAGAATCTAATGAATACCTTAACTTGGATAAATTGTTTAGCAAACAAGTGCTGATATTTTACCTATTTGATGTATACTGTATTATGTCAAGTTCAGTCTTTCAAGTCCTTTATTCCTTTATTCCTTTTACTTAAACTATGTAAAGGAACAGAATAAACACATGCAGGATAAAGCAAGTTTAAATTTTGATTTATCTGATCACTATTTGGGAAGTTTGGAGAGAGAAAAAACATTGTAACTTTTAGCTAAAACTAGAACTGAGAAGGGCGGAAGAGAGTGAAAGAAGGGCCATTGCCCAGACTTTGCATGCAAGAACTCTGAGTTGAACCCCAGTACCCCAAGGTTTCCCAGCGAGCCTCTGGGCACTGTGTGTGGCCCAAAACAAAACAAACAGAAAGAGTGAGGAACACTTATGAATTATGCTTTCAGCCTCCGGGTTTACAAGCAATCACAAACGTGACTGTTTAGATGTAAAGTGGTTTCTAAATGGTGCCTTTGCAATATCAAGGAACCCAGTAATAAAATTGTAGCACTGTAGCACTGTCGTCCCATTGTTCATCGATTTGCTCGAGCAGGCACCAGTAATGTCTCCATTGTGAGACTTGTTACTGTTTTTGGCATATCGAATACACCACAGGTAGCTTGCCAGGCTCTCTGAGAGGGATGGAGGAATCGAACCCTGGTCAGCCATGTGCAAGGCAAACACCCTATCCACTGTGCTATCACTCCAATAATAAAGTAACACTGCACTGTAGCACTGTCATCCCGTTGTTCATCGGTTTGCTTGAGTGGGCACCAGTAATGTCTCCATTGTGAGACTTGTTGTTACTGTTTTTGGCTGTTGAATACGCCACGGGTACCTTGCCAGCTCTGCCATGGGGGCAGGATACTTTTGGTAGCTTGCTGGGCTCTCCAAGAGGGACAGAGGAATCGAACCCGGGTCGGCTGTGTGCAAGGCAAACACCCTACCCGCTATGCTATCGCTCCAGTCCAGTAATAAAGTTAAGAAGTTTAATTTGAAGATTCAAAAAAAAAAACCATTCAGCCTACTATATATTGTGTTTCTAGCATGGCTTTCTTTGGCTCAAGAACTTGAGCTCACATTTTAGAGTTCACTTCATTTCATCTGGTCAAATGCTCTCTGGAGCTCTCAGAACTAGTGGTGAGAACCCAGGGGCAGGAAGCACAATGCAGAGAGAAGGAAGGAGGCAAGGCAAAGCGTGTCTTCCATGTGATATGGAGCCTGGTGATGAAGTTGAGAAAATCTGAATTATCTACATCAATTACCCAAGGAGATTACAAGTTCCTCAAGGACAGACAGCTCTTATTCAGCTCTTATTCATTCTGGTTCCTCTTCAGGGGAAGCATGAATATGCCTTTGTTAAATTGTATTCAATGATATACTTTCTTCTTTCTTTACACAGTTTTAGATGACATTGTAGCAAAGCATGCTACATATTGTAGCAAAACATGCTACATACTGTAGCAAAATATGCTATATATTGTAGCAAAGTATCTTGTATATTGTCTTACATGTTTCAATAAAATATTACATATGTGCATTGAAAGGAATAAATATTTGCTTTAAGTCCTATAATATTTAACAGAAATAATGAAATATTTTCAGACAATCCTGGGGCAGAGGGCCCTGCAAAGTGGTTGCTGACTCAGCTGTTGAAGACGAAAACAGTTTATTTTTATCAACTAAAGGAGATAGGACATAAAACAGGCCCCAAGGAAAGGAGAAATATTTTTGTTTCACAAAATACAGAGCTGTGGTTGCAAAAAGAATCAGATGTGGAACTTAGCAAAGAATTGGTGTTCATTGTGAATCCTTTCTGATAGGCTGGAGAGACAAATAGAATAACAAAACCAAAAGATAACTTGAAAGTACCTCTTAATTCTGAAAATCTTGAAAATCTTACTTTCAATAATGTGAACACTGAGAATGTTGTTTATAACATGAGCAAGAAAATCAGGTTACAAGATGCCTTTGCAGTTTCATGTTCCATCTGTGCTCAACTGTAACCTTCCAAGGCATTTCTCCCCACCCCCCTACCCCAAGAGGGCTGGGCGGTGAAACCCGTAGATTGGCCTTCTGGGACAGAGCCTTTTAAAATACAGCCTCTACCCACTCAGCAGACATAAGAAAACAGTGAATCACTCCCCTTCTAACCAGATTAAGCTGCTTAACTGTATGACTATCAACCTTGACAGTTAATGTTTACATTCAAGATTTGGGCTAGAGGATAAATCAATTTGAACAAAAGAAATATGAAGTGAGCCATTCATGAAATTTTGACTAGAATGAAACCAGATATTTTTTTTAAAAAATAGTAAAGATTTTAAAGACACATTTTTTTTTGTTCTCCAGTCAGTTTCTTGACCACAATCAGTAAGAGATACAATAACTCTAAAATAACAGCCTCCTTAGCTATGTTATTGTAGAGCAGTTTTACAGGCCAACCCAAGACAAAATAAACATCAGTAATGAATTGTTACCAAGAACAGGCATAAGGGAAATTCTTACTAAAAATGAGCACATTTTTTAAAAACTGAAGAAAAGTAGGAGTCTGAGACATGACCATTTGCATATACCCTGTGTTGACGCCTAAATGTAGGCATTTAGAGGAACAAATTTCTCAATAAACCCAATCAGCTCAATAGACTTGAATAGCATCTTTATTCTAAGCTAAATTCTGGTTGCCTTGATGCAAACTGGTGGCAACAAATTGTTTCATTCTTTTTTTTCTCAAGCTGTTGTTGGGGCCACACCATTTATGGTCTTCAGTCTATGTCCCCCTGTGACATACCCCTAGTTCTGTGGGGTCTTTATGATGCTGGGGGCTGAACAATGACTGATTTTTTTCTTTTATTTTCAAGAAGCTCTCCTACGCTCAGGCATTCTTTGGAAAGAAAATCCAAAGAGTTTATTAATGACATTATAGGGGCAAAAAATAAATATATACTTAATATATATTAATATAAGAATTTTTTTTTTACCCAGAAACTGCCCTCTCCCTCCCCCCACCCCCACCCCCACCCCCCCGCCATGTAATCCCATCAACAGTCAAGCTCCTGGAAGCGTGTGGCCACTTCATGACATTTTATGGCCTAGTTCTCCTCTCAGAGATCCTGGCAAGCTACCGAGAGCTTCCTGCCCACACAGGAGAGCCTGGCAAGCTTTCCATGTTGTTTTCATATGCCAAATAGAAGTAACAATGATGGGTCTCATTCTCCTGACCCTGAAAGAGCCTCTAATGCGGCACCGTTGGGAAGGACGAGTAAAGAGAGGCTGCTAACATCTCAGGGCTAGGACGAATGGAGACGTTACTGGGCCTGCTCGAGTAAATGGAGGATCAATGGGATGATAGTGATAATGAATATAAGAGTAAATATATTATAAATATATGTATATATATTTACACACACATACATTTTTTGTTTTGGAGGTCACACCCAGCGGCACTCAGAGGCCCTCCTGGCTCTGGGGTCATACCTGGCTGTGCTTGCTATGCTAGGTTGAATCTGGGCCTCCTGCATGCAAAGCACACATATGTGCCCTTACTTTTAGCCATCTCCCCAACTCTAAACACACACACACACACACACAAACACATACACACACACACACACACACACACACACACACACATGCAACTTCCTCTTTGGTTGTAATAGCTAGGTTGAAAAGTTTAATCTAGAGCACCTTAATAAAACACATTTATTAACCAAGTCATACCATTAAATCACATAAGTCCGGGAAAATATATTCTTATTTGAAGTTTCATAGTTTTTCTGTGAATACAAGAGTCTTTATATACCATCAACTTTCGGCCTAATAATGAAACTTTGTATTTAGTTTAACATCTTTCATCTTTGCACTTCGAAACCCTTTACGGGCCTTAATTAATTCTCCTACCACACCCCTTTAAGACGGGTTGGTGTTATTATGTCCTTTTTATAGTTGAGGAAGCAAGACTAAGAGAGATTAGTGTGAGATTTGCCCAGTGACGCAGAATAATTGAGTCCAGAATAGAGGTGCCGCCAGACTCCTCGGTCCCCCGGCCCTGAGCCTCAGCATTTCTTCCTGTCTGCGGCCGTGTCTTGTCATCCCGACCTGAGCATGCTTCTCATTCAGCAGCACTGTTCACTGAGTTACTTTCTCCCTCTGCAAATTTTTCACGGCCCCTTTGAAGATGTGTTTTATTGCTTTGCTTTGGCTGCCAAGAAGAATTTCTGACATTTTGCAACTAAACAAACGTACCACATGGTTGCCACCGGAAATTCAGAACATGCGTTACAATTAGATACAAAGCATTCAGGAAACGCTTCGCATCTAGCATTAGATCATTTACAGGGACCTCTGGAGTCCACAGAAGTCACTGAGCTGGGAACGTTTACGGTCATGCCACTGCGATGCCTGGCTGACGTGACTCAGGTTGGCGAGTACGGGCTTGTGTCCTTCGGAGCTGAAGCCCTCCCGTAAACCCAATTACAACTCGTTTCTCTGCTCTTGCTTCCTGCCTGATAGTGACTGCAAAAGTGAACCTGCACGTTCACTTTGGTATTCAAGTTCAATGGCAAATTCTGCTACTGAAGCAGAATGGGGGGGGGGGGCGGGGGGGAAATGATTTTTTGGCTTAGTGCCTATTTTGTTCCTTTTCCATTGAGGTATATCCCAAATAGCTTCTCTTCAGGATTAATGCAGTGACCTTTTTTTTGTTTGTTTGTTTTTGGACTGGGTTGGAGCAATAGCATAGTGGGTAGGGCGTTTGCCTTGCACTCGGCTGACCCGGGTTCAATTCCTCCATCCCTCTCGGAGAAAGCCTGGCAAGCTACCGAGAGTATCCCGCCCGCACAGCAGAGCCTGGCAAGCTACCCATGGCATATGCAATATGCCAAAAACAGTAACAACAAGTCTCACAGTGGAGACGTTACTGGTGCCCACTCAAGCAAATCGATGAACCACAGGACGACAGTGCTACCGTGCAACAGTGCTTATTTTTGGACTATAGCCCATGGCATTGAGGTGCATTGCTTTGGGTCACTCCCGACGGTGCTTGGGGACCATGAGGGGCTGGGGCTTGGGCTGGGCCTCCCACCTGCAAAGGAAGCGTACATGTTCTTCCCCCTCTCTCCCCATCTTTGCTTCTCTCTCCCTCACGTGACTGCATCTGCGGCTCCAAAAGATAAGGTTCAGGGCCAGGGAGTGAGCTCCGAAGGCTGGGCACATGCTCTGCGTGCAGGACGGGGCTTGATCCCTGAGCACTGCCAGGAGTGAGCCCCGGTACCAAGCTGGGAACAGCCTCTGAGCATCATCAGGCTAACTGCCTCCCCCCCCGGATTTATCTTTTTCTTAATTACATTAAAATTTTTTTCTCTGCTGTGGGGTCATACAACTGGCTCAAGGGCTCACTCCTGGCTCTAGGCTCAGCCATCACCCCTGGTGGCTTCAAGGAACAGTGTGTGGGGCCAGGGACTGAAGCTGCCTTGGCCACAGCCGGGGCAAGTGCCTTGCCCACCGCACCATCCCTCCAGCCCCCAGGGAAGAAGTGCTTGTTTTTTAGAAGTTTTATTCTAAGTTTGATTTACTTAAACTGTCTAGTTTTTTTTTCTGTTTTTATTTGTTTGTTTGTTTGTTTGTTTGTTTTTGCTTTCTGGGTCACACCTGGCAATGCACAGGGGTTAGTCCTGGCTCTGCACTCAGGAATTACTCCTGGCAGTGCTGGGGGACCCTATGGGATGCTGGGAATTGAACCCGAGTCAGCCACGTGCAAGGCAAACACCCTCCCCACTGTGCTATCGCTCTAGCCACTGTCTAGTTTTTATGTTGTTTTACTAGTCCATTAAATTAAGTCAGATTATGTTACCAACAACAAAAAAAATCTCTCTTTTTCATGATCTTTTTTCTTTCTACTTTGAATCATTTGTATAATACAATGCAATCTTCACCTTTAAGAAAAAAAAAGAAAGGAAAGGCAAAAAAGATACCATTTTAATTTTGAAACTTGAAATTACACCCCTCCTATGCTTTTTCATCCTTTTTATGCAATTACCTTCTTTATACAAAACCCTCCATTTAAAAAACTTGTATTACCAGTTGGATGATTTCAGAAATGAACATTTGTTTTCACATCCTAGTATACTAAATTAAGCCAGAATATAAAATTTTAAATAATATATATTTAATTATGTTGCAAAAGAAAATTGGGATCAAATTGAGCACCATTATTAACAAATCTCATCTTCTGACATTTTAAATATTTTTTTCTAGTCCACCACTGCACTGTCTACAGAGTTCGGGCTTGTTACTGAATAATTTTTTCTCCTTAAAATAGAAATATGTGTACTTTTTCAAATGAGAGCTTTCAAAAGAACCCATCTCCTTTCATTATTTGCAATTATAATGGAATTTTAGTTCTGAGGTTTAGGTACAATCAGTCATACTTATTTGTAAGACATTTCCAAATATTTATTTGAAAGAGTAGTTGATAAACCTGCTTGTTTTATCTGAAAGCTTAAAACTAGGTCAGTTTCACCACGTGAAGCTAAGTGTCATTCATCACCCTTATCTTTCTAACAACTAATCTGAAGTAGCTAGGTAGTAATGTATTGGAATTACCCCTTTTAACTCATGCAGAAAACTATAAATCTAGGATTAAAAAAAGCTAAACCCACCCTGGGCTGTTTTACTCCCCTGGACTGGGAGTTAGCTCAATTGACTGGAGCATATGCTCGAACCCCTGATCCCTGCTACCCACTGGCGAATGACACCCACGGGCCCTCCCACCGGCCACCAGCACGGCTGGAGCCGCCCTCAAGCACTGAGCAAAGCACCTGAATGAAGCAGTGGGACCGAAACAAACAAAACAAAAAAAACAATAAAATTAAAAAATTAAAAACCCACACAACTGGAACAATTGCTATTGGCTGGCACATTAAAACCGACCCATTCGCAATATAAGCCCCAATCAACTTGCTACTGGGTCTTTTCATGATAACAATGCAAATGATATCATGCTTATAAATAGTGGTAATATTTTAAGCAACCATCCTATCATGCCTTAATAAATGAGATTCCATTTGCTGAAGGTAAACTTAAACTAAATTCCAAAACCTCATTGAAAGATTTGTTTTGTTTTGCTTTGGGGTCACACTCAGCGGTGTTCAGGGGTACTCCTGGCTCTGTGTAGATTTCATTCACTGTGGAATCCATCCTGGAGCTGCATGGGGAACCATGTGGGGTGTTGGGGACCAAACCCGGGCCGGCCCTGTGTGAGGGCAAGCTCTGCACTATCTTCCCATCCCTGTTATTCCTTTTCTTTTTAATTTTAACTATGAATACTCACCAAGAACTCCCTCTGGTTCAAAACAAACATCTTGTGTTGCTTCTCTTGTGGATTTGCAGTGAGTGAAAAACTGTTCAGGTGTTAATGAGGTCTGATTTTCAATAGAAAACTGTGCTAGATAAAATACCATACACAGACACTTTCAAATTAGCATTCCCCTTCTGTTCTACTAGACTGAGATGAGAAATTAAATGTAGAACAACTACATAAAACATATATATAAACTAACTTCCTTCCTTTCTTCCTTCCTTCCTTCCTTCCTTCCTTCCTTCCTTCCTTCCTTCCTTCCTTCCTTCCTTCCTTCCTTTCTTCCTTCTTTTCTTCCTTCCTTCCTTCCTTCCTTCCTTCCTTGCTTCCTTCCTTCCCTTTTCTTTCTTTCTTTCTTTCTTTCTTTCTTTCTTTCTTTCTTTCTTTCTTTCTTTCTTTCTTTCTTTCTTTCTTTCTTTCTTTCTTTCTTTCTTTCTTTCTTTCACATTTTGGGTCATACCCAACTGCACGGAGAGCTTACTCCTACTTCTGTGCTCAGAGATCACTCTTGGCATGCTCGAGAGATCACATGTGGTGCTGGAACTGAACCCGAGTTGGAAGGCAAACACTTTGTCTGCTCAACTAATCTTTCTGTCCCTGAACTTAATCTTTAAGTTTAAGTCACATAAGTCCAGGAAAGCATATTCATACTTCACTGTCCTATCTACCTATGAAGTGATTTGTAGTCTATGGAAAAAAATTACGCAGAAGAAGACAATGTGAGAGTAAGATAGATAATAAAGGAGAATTTTTGTTTATTTAAAAACATGGGACTGGAGCAATAGTGCAGCAGGTAGGGCGTTTGCTTGCACTCGGCCTACCCGGGTTCAATTCCCAGCATCCCATAGGGTCCTCTGAGCACCACCAGGGGTGATTCCTGAGTGCAGAGCCAGGAGTAACCCCTGAGCATCGCCGGGTGTGACCCAAAAAGCAAAAAAAAAAACCATATCTCTAAGATAAAGGACAAAATATGATAGCCTCTCAGTATCTGTATTGCAAACTATAATGCCCCAAAGTAAAGAGGGAGTATGGGGAAAATTGTCTGCCACAGAGGCAGGGGGAAGGGTGAGATGGGGAAGGGGATACCAGGAACATTGGTGGTGGAAAATGTACACTGGTGAAGGATAGGTGTTCTATCACTGAATCACTGAAACTCAATCATGAAAGCTTTGTTACTGTATATCATGGTGATTCAATTTAAAAATAAAATCTCTATGCCAAGCAATGCATTAAGCACTGGGGAAGTGATAAGTAGACCCAGATTTTGCTGTCAGAAAACTGACAATCTGGTTAGGAAAAACAGAAACTTCTCTTTTCTCTGCAGTTCATAATGCATCACTCCCATCCCTACCCCACTTTAGTTTATCTTTTAGTTTGGTGTCGTCTCTTTCCTCCTTAAATCATTACACAGCAGTCTCCTCTCAAAGGTCTTTCAGTCTTTGATAAATACCCACAAGTGAACATTCCAGAATCTGTTCTAAATTCTACATTGACTGCATTTGTAAGAGAGTGTATACTGTGTTATACAAGAAGTAAAGGCTTCAGAATAAAGTTTTAATTCCTTAGTCTAGTTTCAACTGCCATGCTTTCTCAAAACAGATGCCAATCTACTCATCAACTTGAACTCTTATAATATCCCCACACATTATAAGTTAAACTCGGTGGCAAGTCATTCCCTGTCCATGACATAACACTTTCCCATACCACTACCTTGGATCACACTGGTCCCTGGATTTAGAATTCCCTCTGTTAAAATCCTACCTATCCAAAGATAAGTCATATGCCACTTCTTCCACAAAGCCTACATAAAATTCACAGAATTCCTCCAACCAGAACTGATCTCTCTGTGTCTGTCTGTCTGTCTCTCTCACTAAATACTTTAGGGTTTTTTGTATCCCTCTTATGGACACAGCTGAATAATACTACCTTGTATTATTGTTTCTTTCCTCCTTGCAATCACATTAGGAAAAAAAACCCACACACCTCTCAGTATGTGTCTATTATATACTGAGCACTAAGCAAATATTTGTGAGGTACTGAATGCAGACAGACAGAAGAACCAGCAAGTGTGCAGGGATGAGAACAAATACGTAGGTGTAGGCAGACGTCACAGAAACCTTTGTAAGAGGGAGTGAAACTGAAATTCAACCTTGAATAAAGAAATGCCTTTGTGATTATATTTTGATTTATATTTTCCCTCTGAGAAACCCACAACCTTTCACATAAACATTGCATTCATTTATAAAATGTGGAGGAGGTGCAAAATGGTGTTGAGGTCAGTGGCTGGAATCATAGTGAGAATTCCCGGAGTGAGGGAGGGTTTGAAATGCCTAAAATATCTAAGAGATAACTCATTCCAGGTAGCATAAGCATTTGTCCTCCACAATCAAATGACTAGATACCGAAATATCTATTCACTTTTCATCTTCTATGATGACATCACAATATGTAGGCCAACTTGGGATTATAGGAACTTCTCTGGTTATTAATCTGCATAACCTACATACATTTTTTGTTCAGTTTGAGGGCCCCATTTAGTGGTGTACAGGACTTACTCCTGGATTTGTGTTCAGGGGCCATTCCTGGTGGGACTTGGGGGTACTGGGAATTGAATCCAGGTGGGTCACACACAAGGCAAGCACCTTACCTGCTGTGCCATCTCTTTGGCCCCAACCTATATTCTTCTGGTTCACCAGGTTTGAGTTGAACAGGTTCCTGACAATAGGAGGTATTAGATTTATGGTGTTTATAGAAGGAAGCAGAGAGGAAAGAGACTGGAACTGCTACAGACAGCATACATAGGAATTGCCTCTCCCCAAAGCAGATGGTTCGGACCTCTTGATTGCTTTTCCATTGCAGCCTTTCTCCTCCCCTCCTTCCAGGACATGATTCAAAAGGAATGCTAGCTGACCACAGAAAGAAGATAACAGTTGTGTTCATGTAAGCTGTTATCTGCCTATAGATGAAGAAATGCCAAAACCTCACCAAAAGAATTCTGTTCTCCCATTTCCCCTCTATCTTAAAGAAAAGTCTGTGTGAGCTCACGGCGGGGGGATGAAGCTATAGGCAGAGGCCCTTTCCCCAGTCCCACCACATTTAAGGGAGATGAACAAGCAAATATTCTTTATACTGGGTTTAGGCCTCAAAGTTTGGAAAAGGATGAATTTCCGGTAGGGCAAGATAATTGTGGGGAGGAATTCATGGAGTATTCAAGGTCAAACTACTCCAGAGGGTAACACAATAGAGTATTTGCCTAGGCTTGTGGAACAATCTGCATGTATTCGAGTCAGAGATGGTGGGGGAGGCTCCAGGGCCTCCCACACTGGAAAGTGTGCTTAAGGATTTGGCATCCTGAGAAGGTACCCAGACCGAGCGAGAGGAAGTGGAGTCCCGCAACTGTGCTCCTGTGAGAATCCGTCCGCTTCCCACTCCTGCTGGGAATGCAGATGGTGCACACGTGGCGGACAGATGGGCCTCAGTTCAGTCAGGACGTGAGTGGTGAGGACAGGAAGGAGGACAGGTCAAACGAAATCATCTGTAGAGTCATTTCTGTCTAACTCAGGGCAATCCACTGTTATGAACGAAATCCAGAGTTCCTGTGCGAATTACACAGATACTTATTACTCGCTATGCTCGGAAAAATAATTCCTGTTAAAATAACGAAAAGGCTTGAGTTGCTGGCACGCCAATTACTTTGCCGTGACCTTCAGTGTGTGGATCAGTTACACAGATCTTGAGTATATGAGGTATTAAGTAAATATTTGCTGACACGATGTGAATAAATGCTCCCAGACACACAGCGTTTCCCTCGAGGAGGAGAGAACTCTGCACATCCACAGCATCAGAATCGATGCAAGAATGAGACATGCTGTTGACGTGTTGAGATATCTTCAAGCACCTGCTAAATGTTCGGAAAGAAGCACGTTTAGGTTTCCTGAAAAACCAACCCTAGGGGATTTGCAGCACAACGGAAGAACAGGGCAAGAAACCACTCTGTGAGCACCATGCATTTCTTTTTATTTTTTTTATTTTTTTGCTTTTTTGGGTCACACCCGGCGATGCACGGGGTTACTCCTGGCTTTGCACTCAGGAATCACCCCTGGCGTTGCTCAGGGGACCATATGGGATGCTGGGAATCGAACTTGGGTCGGCCGCGTGCAAGGCAAACGCCCTCCCCGCTGTGCTATCACTCTAGCCCCTAGCACCATGCATTTCTGTGACAGAAACCATCCAGTCGTGGAGGCTTCAGCCCAGAAGTCAATGCAAGTCCACTTGCCAGCAACGCTTGCTGCCTCTGCCCCTTTCTGTCCCTTCCAAAGGCCTCCCGCAGCTCAGCGTTTCTTACACGAAACTCCCACCATTGTCTGCCCGTGCACCTCCCCGGTGCTGCAGTGGCATGAGGGTGTGGAGGGGTGCGCGGAACACAGTTACGCTTGGTCACTTGAAATCTCGTCAGCAGGAGAGGTAGGGGTCAGAGGAATCATGGACATGGCCAGGGCAAGAAAAGTAACGCTCCAAAGAGGAACGCAGGTTAGGCAACCTCCTCTTTGGCCCTATGCGGTGCCCGGGAAGCAGGCAGGAGGGAGTCCTGGCCTGAGAACTAAGGGACGTCAAAGGGACAAAAAGCCACAAGTTTTGGTGTCTGGACAGGCAGCCCCGGAACCCCAGCAACAGTCGAGGGCAGTGGTGAACTGTGAGGTGGAGAGCCAGTGTGGACCAACGTCTGGAGATCAGTGTAGACCAAGGTCTCTGCTTGGGGGGACCAGGGAGGACCTGGCACACGCCTCGACACAGACCATGGCATCCAAAACTACCTTCTGGAGGCTGTGACGTAAAGAATCTTACCCTCTTAGGCACGGGGGCTGTGGTTGCAGACCGTGCGTACAGCATTCAAGGGCTTACTCGAGAACTGAACCCGTCCCGGGGGAAGCCGGGGAAGCCGGGGAAGCCGGGAAGCCTGACGCTCCAGAAGAACTCCCACTGCAACGTGCCGCACAGCAACTCCTGCTCAAGGTGGACCGCTTTCCCGTTGTTTCTGGAACACTTCTCTCATATTATTTCTGCGTTCGTGGTTTTGATTGTTTGTTAGTTTTTGTTTTCCGGCCACAGCCAGTGGTGCTCAGGGGCTACTCCCAGCTTCTTGCTTGAGGGGTCCTGCAATGCCGGGAGCAAGCCTGTGCTCTCCCACACACACCCTGTAGCGTTCTCCCTGGCCTCTGCTTCCACGGCTCTGCTCAAACCCAGATTTCCATAGTCTACATCATACTTTATTATTTTTTGGGCGGCGGGGTGGGGGGAATCATGCCTGGTGATGCTCAGGGGTTACTCCTGGCTCTTCACTCAGGAATTACTCCTGGCAGTGCTCGGGGGACCATATGGGATGCTGAGGATTGAACCTGGGTTGGCCACATGTGAGGCAAATGCCCTATCTGCCATACTGTCACTCTGGCCCTATGTTATACCTTTCTTTTGAAAACACCGTTAAAGAGCCAGCTCCTCCAGAAGATCTCTCCCAACCACCGCCCCTCCACGCAATCTGCACCCACACCATGTGAGCACTCCCTTCCCTGGGCTCCCTGGCTGGTGCTGTCTGATGGCCACTCACTGTGTGCTTTGCATTCATCGCAAACATTGGATTCCTCTTTCTGATGCCAAGTTTCATACCCACTAAACATCTGGGTCCCCAGAAACTAGACATGGGAAGTTTTCAGGACACACGGCTGCAGTTGCTGATGCTGAGGGAAGCATCATGGACGATGAAGACCAGCACAGTGTTTCTGGGAAGATCCTGGCCATGAAGACAGGAACTTGCCTCACTGAAACAACCTATTTCTGTCCAAAATTTACGAGGTACAGAAGTAACATAGTTTTGTGGACACTCACTTATAATTAAGAGAAAGTCCCTCATCTTTTCATAGTAAATATATTCAGTTTGATATATATAATATATGTATAATATATATGTATAACATATATATATTAACAGTTTTTTCATGGGGGTGCAACATTTTATAGCCTAGTTTTCCTTCTCGGAGAACCTGGCAAGGTACTGAGAGCATCCTGCCTGCATGGCAGAACCTGATAAGCTCTCCGTGGTGTACTCGATATGCCAAATACAGTAACAATGATGGGTCTCATTCCCCTGACCCTGAAAGAGCCTCCAGTGCGGCACCACTGGGAAGAATGAGTAAAGAGAGGTTCCTAAAATCTCAGGGCTAGGATGAATGGATACGTTACTTGGCGCCCGCTCAAGCAAATCGATGATCAATGGGATGACAGTGATACAGTGATACCGTGAACAGTTTTTTAATTGCCTAAATTAAAGAATATATGCAAAAATGTTCAAAATGTGATGTTTCACACTTAGAAAACAATTTAGAAGATTCTTTAGATACCTGATTTAAGCGGTGGCCAAAATGTTAAGGTTTTCCCCTTAAATTATTTTTCTCTATTTTTTTCCTTTATTCTTCCTTCTTTGTCTTTTTTGTGGCTGTTGTTGCTACTCCCAGAAGTGGCCATGGGTCATTCCAATCCTGAGAAAGATCATGGAGATTGACCCCAGGTTTCTGTATGTGAAGCACATGCCCCAGACCTTTTAGCTGTCTCCATGGCTCCAGCTCTAGTAAGTTCTAGAGAGTTGTTTTTCTTTTCTCTTCTTTCTTTCTTCTTTTTTTTTGGTTTTGGTCTTCACCCAGGGTGCTTAGGGCTCACTCTTGGCTCTGAGCACAGGGATCACTCCTAGTGGTGCTCAGGGGACTATGTACCTGCTGGGGATCAGACCAGGATCATGTGTGTAACAGGCAAGCATCTTAACCCCTGCACCATCTCTTAAGCCCAGGTACTAATTTTATTAAATATACTCATGCTAGTTTAATGCTGAGCGTTCTCATAATTCATAATTCTTGAAATTGACAACACATGTGCATAAAAGTATGTACTCTAATTATTTGAAAATCATCTACAGCTGAGAATCTAAATAACCCAACTTTTAGGCTTGGCTCTTAATTTTAGTTTTGTGTTATAATGTGCAAGTCCTGTTCTCTGAAAAGTAAGGATTTTACATCAACCCTTTTCTTATTGCAAAGTAGAGCATGAGTCAGTAAGTCTGAAAAGAGAGAAAAGAAATCCTCATAGGAAAAGTAGGCCATCAAGCCAATCCACCACGGAGAAAGTCTGAAATAACCATCAAATCTCTTTCATGCTAAAAATAGTTTTAGTTACTAAGCACTTATAACGTGTCTGGTAGAGTATTATCTGTGAATTAAATAAATTAAAATACAGGACAGGTCCCTGATTACAAAATAAAGCAGAGGAAAAGAGTTAAATAGATCAGCAATCAGCAAACTTCACTGCCTGTTTCAGTAATAGTGAAAGCAGATAAGCACTTGCAACATAACTTTAGGAGGAGGTTATTTTTGGCCTTTTTTTAGTGTTTTAGGTAGTATACTCAGGGATTACTCCTGACTCTGTGCTCAGGCTCACTCCTGCTAGTGCTCTGAGGAGCAAAGGTGGTACCAGGGATTGAACCAGGGATGGCTGAGTGCAAGGCAAATGCCTCACATGCATGTTAGCTCTACAGACACAAAAGAACACAAACTTTGAACCACTCTTAAGAGGAATGTCACCTTTTTATTACATCATCAATAAGTTTTTTGAAATCAGAAATATGGATGCAATTCAAATAAATATATCTGTAATATAAAAATGTATTTAATTGTTACTGTACTTTATTTCATCAATAAAAATCTTTAAAATTTATTTTCTCTCTTGCTGTATAAATACCTACTTAATATCCTTGATTTTTCCCTTATGGCCTGCACGACCCGTAGAGCTCATAGAAAATCCACAAGATTCCTATAATGGTTAAACTCGTAGTCTAATGTGGTAAATGTTGAGATACAGAATATAAATTAAGGATTGAGTTATAGTCTTGAATTCTCCAAGAGAAGATGGGATTGGAATGAAAATAGAAATAAGCAAAACAATAAGGCTAGGCAGAAGGGCTACCACTAGTGGTTGGTGGAGGGACAGTGCTCATGGCCATGGTCAGTCAGACAAACAGACGCCCACAGAATTAGACACAGTGTTTCTCAGACATGGATGACTTCACTCTTCACCCCATCATGAACTTGGTTCAAGGAAAGCCTCCTCAATAAACGGGGCTGGAAAAATTAGACAGTCTCGTGAAAATAAAATTGGACTCGAATCTCACACCATAACAAAAGTTAATTCAAAGTGGATCAAAGCCCCCAAGATCAGACCAGAACTCAAAATGCATTTGAGGAAAATGTAGATTAAAAACTTGCAAGACATGGACCTATAGACATGTATTTGTACATCATACATCAGATAAAGGGCTAATAGATAAGCTATATTAAGAACCCACAAAACAGAATAACATAAAAACAGTAATTTTTAAAGAGTGGGAGAGGTGATTAGATACTTCCCCAGAAGTGTTCATCACTGTTTTATCAGGGAAATGAAAACTAAAACAACGAGTGTGAATGGAATCTATCAGAAAGACCACAAACTGGTGTTGATGGGAACGCAGTGAGAAGGGACCCCTCATTCACTCATGGGAATACTGTCTGATTCAGACTCTATGGAAAACAGTCAGATATTTCTCAAAAAAGTTAAGGATAGAGTTCCCAAATGTCCCCCTAATCCTACTTTTGGCATCTGCCCCTAGCACACAGAAAGCATTTATGCAGAAAGTTTGTTTGTTGCAACTCTCAATATTAAATCCAGCATATGGGAAACAACCCAAATGTTTAATGACAGACAGATTGATAAAGAAGTAGTTATATTTATACACAATGAAATTCTGTGCAGCTACAAGAAAAGATAGAATCCTGCCATTTCCTGCAACTGGACGGAACTAGAGGGCGTTATGTTGAGTGAAATTAGTCACAGGGAGAAGGATCTTATGATCTCACTCATCCATGCTACGCAGAGACAACACGTGAGAACAGGCATATCGAATGACAGCAAGCCCTTGGACCTTGACTACAAACCTGCAGTTAGAAAACAGGGCTGAAGGAAGAGAGGTGGCGTGAAGACAGGGGTACAGAGTCGAGGGCACTTTGATGGGTGAGAAGGTGAATAACTTTTGTACATCAAAACCATGAACATTAAACACTATAACTGAGGCTGGGGCGATAGCACAGCGGGTAGGGCGTTTGCCTTGCATGCTGCCAACCCTGGTTCAATTCCCAGCATCCCAAATGGTCCCCCGAGCACTGCCAGGAGTAACTCCTGAGTGCAGAGCCAGGAATAATACCTGGGCATTGCCAGGCATGACCCCAGAAAGCTAAATAAATAAATGAAAAATAAAGCAAATGCATTTTAAAACAAAAATACTGTAACCATGTTACCTAAACTAAAATACATATTGTATTGCATATATTCAGAGGGAAAAGAGTCTTTGCAGAACGTTTCAATTTTAAATGTTTCCAGTAACAGTAACTAGAACAGGCATAGATGTTTACCTAATCTCTCTCCTGCCCCCCCCCCAAAAAAAAATCTCTGGAAAAAAACTTTGAAAGATATTTAAAAAATAACAACAGCAAAACCTTGAAGTAAAGGAGGAATGGAGAGAAAAAAACAGAGAGAACTGTCAAAAACACGATGAAATCTTGAAGCATCGATCAGGCAAATAGTAGTGAGAGCTTGTGGCTAAGAAAAGAAGAGGGAAACAGATCCCTGTGATAGAACCTTCAAGAGCTGAGAGCTTCGGGCCCCTGGTCCCTCTAACTAGGGAGCTGCCAGGGGCCTATGGGTGGGAAATTTGTCCCAGGCCTGAGTAAGAAACAGCGACACCCTCCGTGCCTGAACGTGGCCTCAGAGAACAGGTGTCCCATTTCCCTCCACAACGGAGAAATCCCAGAGACTTTTTACTTTCTGAAGAGTTTGAACCCACAAGGCGCTGGGCTTGAGCTCACTATGCACACACAAGTAAGAGTGAGCGTATCGCACTGAAAATAGATTTAAATAAACAGCATCTTGAGTGATGAGGAGGACTCTTCTGCCACTTCGGTCCCAGGGTGCTGAGTGTCCCATTCTAGGTCACCTGGCTGGGGAACTCCTAATAACCCTACATTAAAGCTCACCAGTTGGTTTCCTGGTTCATATGGTAAGCATATAATCTAATTTACGCGTTTCTAAAGGTATAATTTAAACATATAATTTATTTATACAGGGTCAGCTCTAATGTGCCAGGCCCCCTATTCAAAAGCAGGAAAGTGTCATGAAGGGGCCAGCGGGGTGGCTCAAAGGGCCACAGCGTGTGCTTTCGCATGTGGGAGCCTCAGTTTCCATCCCTGGACCCACAGGCCTCTTAGCACAGCTCTGAGCTACTCAGTCTTGCATACATAACACTTATGGTCAATCCCAGCGACCCCCCCAAACACACACACACACACACACACACACACACACACACACACACACACAAGTGCACTGTACAAATGAAAACTTCTTCCTTTCTTCCTCGGTCTCTCAGTCTGTCATGGTGTTTCTTTTAGTTTTTATTTCATATCTTACTACTAAAACGAAAGTAAAATAAAAATTTTTAATTAGCCCAAATTTCACTTCTCACGTGTATATTGTGAAATGCCCGTTTTAAATGCAAATAGGAGAGCCTGCACTCTGTACACAGAATGACCAAAATTCCACACTGGCCTTTTGTAGCTCCAATATGCACACATATTTTACTCTCACCACAGCAGTGGAACAGTGGAAATAATATGTCCAACTTGAGTGTTTATTCCAAGTCTTACCCAGGACCTGCCCTTTCGGAGTGACTATTTTCAGGTAAGTTGTTGGTTGATGGCAAGAAGACAAGAAGGAAGGTGAGGTACCACGGAGACGCCCCGAGAGCTGCCGCACGTGTTTTAGTCAAGGGCCCCGACTTTGGTCCTTGGCAACACATGGTCCCAAGACCACCACCAGGAGTCTCAGGGGTTCACAGTCCCCCAAACAGGAAGATTAAGACAGGGCTCCTCGATGGTTTGTGTGTCTTAGTCGGCCAGTGTCATTGCTCTGTCTTGGAAATGTTCTGTTTCAAACAGGAAGTGTGGCCTCTGGGGCCTCCCTGCCCCTGTCGCAGGCATGACTCACGTACCTTGTACTAGCGGCATGTGGCAACCCCATGAGTGGGACCCCTAGAAGGCCGGGCATGTGCCAAATTCGAACAGGAGAATGGGTGCCTTGAAGACACAGTGCATGTTCCAAATGTCCAACAGACTTTAGTTGCTGCTTCAAAGACAGTTATCTAGAATTTCAAGGTGACACCAGTCAAAATTAAACTGGACCTTCCTAGCACCTTTCAAAGCTGATCCTGACTGTAGAAGAATGTGTTGAAACGTTATGTGTCCCAAACTCCATTATTAACAGTAGTGTATATCATGCTTAAGGAAAAAAAAAGTCCAAACTCAGTGTCAAGTTGTTTGTCCAACCATATTGCATTGCTACCAGTAAAGTCAGAAGGTTCCAGTCACCTGCAATCTTGTTGCTCATTGCAGGCAGCAAACATCTCATTTCACTCCTTATTGATCTCATGTGGGTCCGATCTGGCAGTGCTCTCGGGGAAAGATGACAGTGCTCAGGGCCAGGCCAAGCATGGCTGTCAGGGTTGTGCACACACTCGGCAGCTCTCTGATCCTCAGAATGAACATATGGATAAAGCATTTTAATTTCAAATCTCATTTTAATTCTAACAGTTTCATCATGAGAAATTATGTTTATTCATAATTAACTAATTTTTTTTTTCTTTTTGGGTCACACCCGGCGATGCACAGGGGTCACTCCTGGCTCATGCACTCAGGAATTACCCCTGGCAGTGCTCAGGGGACCATATGGGATGCTGGGATTCGAACCTGGGTTGGCCGCGTGCAAGGCAAGTGCCTACCCGCTGTGCTATAGCTCCAGCCCTTAGCTAATTCTTTGTTCCTACTAAATGAGTAATTATACGCTTATTTGCCACCAGTACTTATGTGCTTATTTGCTTCTGTCTCTGGGGTCGCACTCGGTGGTGCTCAGGGGCTAGTCCCAGCTCAGTCCTCAGGGGCAGTAGTTAAACAGGGGCATTGAAACCTGCCCTCCCATCTGTTGAGTCATCTCCGGCCCAGGACAGCTCTGTCACTGAAGCATTTGTTAAAACCTTTCGCTCAGAGAGAGAGAGAGAGAGTGAAAGGGGATGTGCCTGCCACAGAGGCAGGGGGTGGTAAGGTTGGGGGTGGCGGGAAGGATACTGGGGACATTGGTGGCGGGGAATGGGCTGGTGGAGGGACAGGTGGGGTGCTCGATCATCGTATGACTGAAATGTAATCACAGAAGTTTGTAAGTCTGCAACTGCTTCTCTCTGGGATTCATGAAAGAAAGAAAGAAAGAAAGAAAGAAAGAAAGAAAGAAAGAAAGAAAGAAAGAAAGAAAGAAAGAAAGAAAGAAAGAAAGAAAGAAAGAAAGAAAGAAAGAAAGAAAGAAAGAAAGAAAGAAAGAAAGAAAGGAAAAAGAAATCTTTTGCTCATTAAGAAGTCGCTGGATCGTTTTTTAGAAACACTGAATTTTGAGAGGTTATCTCTTCTGGATCTCATGTGTCTTTAACATCTGTTTCCTTCTAGTCCGAGGTGGTCCCCTGATTTCTCTGTCATTTCATGATCAGTGTCTCTAACTTCTTTTTTTTTTCTTTTTGGGTCACACCCAGCGATGCTCAGGGGTTACTCCTGGCTTTGCACTCAGGAATTACTCCTGGCGGTACTTGGGGGACCATATGGGATGCCGGGGATTGAACCCGGGTCGACCGCATGCAAGGCAAACGCCCTACCCGCTGTGCTATCGCTCTGGCCCCAGTGTCTCTAACTTCGCCCTGCACTGCGGTGGTGGTGACGGGGCGTCACACGCGTCTGATTGTGGTGCCCCCGGGATCCTCCCTCCAGGTTCCGGCGTTCACACACTCAGCCACGGAACTCGCGGGGCGGGGGGGGGGGGGGTCACGCTCACTCAGTGACGACGCTTTTCGGGGATCGCACCCTGTTGGTGTGGTGCTCACGCACATTCTGGGCGTCGCACGTGCCGGAAGCTGCCGCAGAGCTCACCCACGCGCGCCCACTCGGGGGTCCCACTTCCTGGCCAAGTCGCTGTTATTTTTCAGGGCTGCTCACTGTGTGTTGTACTCCGCACCACCCATCGTGGGGCCGGCACACCCCTGCTTGTTTCAGCATCCAAGATGACAGACAGCAGAGGGGCAAGGCGCAGTGGCAAGCGGCCAGGATGGTGCTGGAGCAGCGGTGCCCGGAGCCTGGGCCCGCGGCCATGGCTGGCACAGCAGGCGCTCTGGGCCCCTGAGCTGCCCCTGTCCCGGATCTTTTCACTTTGCAGTAGCCTTTGGAAGAGCCAAGTCCTTCATTTTTATGAAGCATTCCAATTTTTTTTCTTTTCTCTTTTTTGGGAGAGCACTGGAGGGGCAGTGAGAGGACATCAAGAGGTGCTCGGGGCTATTCCTGGCTCTGAAGTAAGAGTTGTGCAAGGGAACCAGGCTGTGCCAAGGACCCAGCCAGGCTCCTGCATGCAAAGCATGTGCTGAGGTCTTTGACCATGTCTCAGGCCTTCTGACGTGGTTTTCCTTTTTTAATGGTTTATACTTTTCATGTGAAACCAAAGCAACCTTTCCTGACCAAACACCATGAATATTTTTCCATGTTTTCTTCTGAAAGTGTTCCAGATTTACGTTTCCCATTTCGATTTTGGTTTCTATTCCATCTCAAGTTCCTGCTTTGGGGACCAGGAGATAGTAAAGAGCTTGGTGTGCAGGGGAGGAATGCACGGACCCACATTCTGTCCCCAGCACCACATGTCCTCCCGGCAACTCTGGGCAGCCCAGGGCCTGAGCACTTACAGCGAGATGTTGAAAGCATCTGCTGAATCTTGTCTCACATCAAATCAAGGGAGTAAAGCAGGAAGACTACAGCTTGAAACCCAGAAACAGGGAAACAAACACGCTACTGAAACTCCAGAATGAAGATGCAATAAAACCTCCATGTTGTAGACGTGAAAGAGAGCAACAAATCCATACCGGAGCAGGAAAATGCAAAGAAATGTATTTCTTGTCAAATGGGTTGACTAAATGTGTCCTCGCTTACTGAGAGTTGATTTATGCTTTTAACAGATAGCTTCAGAATATTTTGGTAAATACAAAATTAAGCCAGCAAAAGGAAGCAATTAGTTATACTAGGAAATAAAGAAAACAGGATGAGAAAATCACTGGATTGAAGTGGAGAGAAAGTTCAAGGAATGGTGATAAACAAGTACTTTGGTGATGGCTGTGGTTTGGGAATCTATACCTTGAAGAGGGGGGAAAATTATACCTCCTAATACATATCACTGTGTAAATAAATGTTAGGACAGAAAATAAATAAAAGCCATTAGAAAAATAAACCCGGACCAGGAGATAGTTCTCAGGGCTGGAGCACGTGCTTGGCAGACCCATAGTCCCACACTAACTCCTGAATCTAGGGGCTGTAGCCTGGGAGTTCCCATCACTGCTGGGAAGTTCCCTTCAAAACAGAAACAAAGAGAAGAAAATAGGAGCGAAAAAGAAGAAAAGAAAGAAGAAGGAAATGAGGGAAGGAAGTAGAAAGGAAGGGAGGGAGGAAGGAAGGAAGGAAAGAAGGAAGGAAGGAAGGAAAGAAGGAAGGACGGAAGCAAGGAAGGAAGGGAGGGAGGGAGGGAGGAAGGAAGGAAGGAAGGAAGGAAGGAAGGAAGGAAGGAACGAAGGAAGGAAGGGAGGGAGGGAGGGAGGGAGGGAGGGAGGGAGGGAGGCAGGAAGGAAGGAAGGAAGGGAGGGAGGGAGGGAGGGAGGGAGGGAGGAAGGAAGGAAGGAAGGAAGGAAGGAAGGAAGGAAGGAAGGAAGGAAGGAAGGAAGGAAGGAAGGGAGGGAGGGAGGGAGGAAGGAAGGAGAAAGAATATACTGAATCAATATACTAATTATGTAGCCATACTCATTTTTCACAAAGGGTTTAATATTGCCTCAAACCAACTGTGGTGGAAAAGCCAGAGAGCTGAAGGCCTACGGGATCTTACAGCTACGCCCTGAGAGCTTTCTTTAGGCTGCATGGAATTTTGCATGCCAGAGACCTGAGTTCCAGCCTGAGCACTGTTCCTCTGAGCATCCCCAGGAGACACCTCTAAGCAGGTATTCTGTGCTGGGGGTACCTCCTCCTCACCGCTGGTGTGGTTCCTGAACAGAATGCACACAGCTGAAAGATCAAAAATGATTGCAGTTCTGTAACAAATATGTAGAGAATACTTCATGTGTCCCAGGCAATTAGTAGTTTGAAAATGAGTTTTCTTTGTTTCATCTGTATGTTGGGTCTATGAGTCTCTACTACTATAGTTCAATTTGCTATTGGGGTTTTGAAAACACAGAAAACAGTTATCGTTTACAAGACTCGAGTCCTGGCTGATGTGATCTTGCCCCTCCAGGGGACATCTAGCAAAAGCAGGGGACGTTAGTCTGGCAGGGGGGTGCTGCTAAAACTGGCATCACTGGGCACAGCCCAGAGTGCTGGGGGGAAAAGGCACACCCACAGAGCACACGGTAACTTTCCACAGCAGAGTGTCTAGTAAAACGCAATTTTACAAGAGCTATCTCAGGAAGCCTGGGAAGAAAGAAGGAAAGGAAGAAGAGAAGTTCCCTGAAGGTAGCATCTATAAAGGATTTCAGATAGAAAATCCTGGAGGTTCATATTTGCAGTGGAAAAGCTGTTTAAGACCCTATTATAAGAAAACATGAAAAAATAGCTTTACTAGACAATAGAAGAGCAACTCTGTGATCACATCGATATTATATATCCAGATGAGCATTTTCAAAGCATTGAAAGTGAGTAAATAATGATGACACTGTTATTCTTTGTTTTTTTTTTTTTGCTTTTTGGGTCACACCCGGCGATGCACAGGGGTTACTCCTGGCTCTGCATTCAGGAACCACCCTTGGCAGTGCTCAGGCGACCATATGGGATGCTGGGAATTGAACCCGGGTCGGCCACGTGCAAGGCAAACGCCCTACCCGCTGTGCTATTGCTCCAGCCCCGACACTGTCATTCTTAAAAACTTTTTTTGGTTTGTGTTTTTGGGCCAGATGTGGCAGCGCTCAGGACTTACTCCTGGCTCTGCACTCCTGGCAGGGCTCGGGGACCAAACGGGATTCCAGGGACCAAGTCCGGGTCAGCCAGGAGCAAGGCAAGCGCACTCCTGCTGTATTATCTTTGTGGCCGCTTCTTACTAACCTTTTCCCAGACTCATGTATGTCACTCTATCTTTAAAACTCATAGAGGAGACACGGGTCTCACTTGGAAGCTCCCCAGGTTCACATCTTGTCCTGGTAATACCAGTCTCTATGGAGGACTCAGCAGAGAACAGGAAGATGGCGCCTTCCTGTCCCACTATGGGATGCAGTGACCCGGCAATGCATTGATTTCTCTTTACAGTAATAATCACAAAAACTAAGGGATTGCGGGAGGGAACTTAAAAAAAGAAAAGTGCATTCTTCGGCCCTGGTCCTCGAAGACTTGTGAGAACCTCTAGGAGCTGTCAGACACTTTTGCAGGCATGTCACAGAGTGTGAGCACTAGAGTGGGAAGGCTGGGCTGTCCCATGACACTGATGCCACTGTCCCTCAACCTCACCTCTTCATGAAAATAGGACTGCATTGTTGAAGACCAAGTCGCTCAAGAAACCTGCTTTAGGGGCTGGAGTGATAGCACAGTGGGTAGGGCGTGTGCCTTGCAACGCGGGTTCAAATCCCAGCATCCCATATGGTCCCCTGAGCACCGCCAGGGGTGATTCCTGAGTGCATGAGCCAGGAGTGACCCCTGTGCATTGCTGGGTGTGACCCAAAAAGCAAAAAAAAAAAAGAAAAGAAAGAAACCTGCTTTAGGGGCTGGAGCGATAGCACAGTGGGGAGGGCGTTTGCCTCACATGCGGCTGACCCGGATTCGATCCCCAGTATCCCATATGGTCCCTTGAGCACTGCCAGGAGTAATTCCTGAGTGCAGAGCCAGGAGTGACCCCTGTGCATTGCCGTGTGACCCCCCGCAAAACAAAGAAAAAAAGAAAAAGAACCTGCTTTTAATGAAAATACCACCTAAAGTTCTTGCTCGTTTACCAAAAGTTTGGGGGAAACTTGCCCGTCTCACCTTTCCTATCCTCACGGCCCAGTGAATCTTCACCTGGGTGGCGGGGGAAGGGGCTGTGTTCTATGTTCGTAGGCACGAGACCAGTGGTGCTCTGAGGCTACTCCCGGTTCTGTGCTGGGGCGGGGGTTACTCCCAGCAGTGCTCAGAGGGCCGGGCCGCTGAGCCCTAAAGGACTGTCTTGTCTCTCTAAGTTGTCTCTCAGAATAGAAAGGGGCGGCAGCCACACGACCCCACACATTTGATTCCCTCTCACACATCATTACTCTTTTTTTGGGGGGGGGTCACACCCGGTGATGCACAGGGGTTACTCCTGGTTCTGCACTCAGGAATGACTCCTGGCGGTGCTCGGGGGACCATATGGGATGCTGGGAATCGAACCCGGGTCAGCCACGTGCAAGGCAAACGCCCTCCCTGCTGTGCTATCACTCCAGCCCCCCACATCATTACTTCTTTGCAATAGCAAGGGATGCTTTGGGGGGACTGTTCCTGGTTTGGTGCTCAGGGTGGGGGTGCACAGGGGGGTTCAAATCCAGGCCTCCCCTGTTCGGAGCGTGCTCTCAGACTGGCGGGCGGCCGCTGCCCTGTGCCGGGCAGTGAGGCCAGGGGGCTGGCCATCTCTCTCGGAGCTTCTACTTGAGTGAGTCTATGTGGGGATGTGCTTTTCCCTGTTACTGGAGGGGGCGGGCGGGGGGCAAGTTAACGACCAGACACACTGGCTCTGACTGAAGAACCAGGACCGCGAGTGTCGGAGGCGCAGTGTCACGCCTGTGCAGGAGCCCAGCCCGGCTCTGCCGACTGGCCAGCGGCTCTGGAGGCACTGACAGGCCCCCCCCTTCACGGTGCCAGCGGCACTGCGGGGACACGCTCCCTGCTGCAAGGGCCACGCGGGCGCCAGGAGAAGCTCTGACGTCAGCGCAGGGCGGGCATGAGAACACGCGGGAGCCGTCTCTTGGGGAAACCTGGGACGATGGGAAGTGGGAGTGTCCTGGCGTGTCATGGAACTACGACTGCCTTGTGGAGGACCAGTTCCTTCCAACGGAAATGGCGCAGGAAGTTCTTGTTCTCCTTCTGTTCGGGAGAGCGAACGCTCTGTGAGGGCACATGGGGCTCGGTTTGTGCTATTAAGCGGAACCGGACCTCAGGCTCCCGCGGGGCCGGGGAGAGTTTTAAGGATCCTGGTTTCTGACGCACTAACCCTGGGGTCACCCACATCCCAAGCTGGGGGGCTCAGTTCTCCGTGGTGGCGCTCTAGACTGGGTTTGCACACGTTCTTCCAAGCACACTTCCTCTTTTCCTTCTGACCTTCCCCCCTTCTCTCTCTCTCTCTCTCTCTCTCTCTCTCTCTCTCTCTCTCTCTCTCTCTCCTTCCCCCTCTCTCCTTCCCTCCCTCTCTCTCTTCCTTCCTTACTCCCTCTCTCTTTCTCTCCCTCTCTCTTTCTGTCTTTCTCTCTCCCTCATTCTCTCCCTCTCTTCCTCCCCCTCTCTTTTTCCTTCCTTCCTCTCTCTTCCTTCCTTTCTTTCTCTCCCTCTCTTTCTGTCTTTCTCTCTCTCCCTCCTTCTCTCTCTCTTCCTCCCCCTATCTCTCCTTCCCCCTCTCTCTTCCTCCCTTACTCCCTCTCTTTCTCTCCCTCTCTCTTTCTGTCTTTCTCTCTCTCCTTCTCTCTCTCTCAAATCCCACATCCTCCTTATGATTAGTATCTTCTACATGAAACACAGAATGAAAATAACAAAACTATGCTACCTCACAAGAGTAAAGAACAATAGAACCATGACAGTGGTTTCTGGCTCACAGACACTTGAACTCTCCGTCCAGGTCACCATCACTGCTACGGGGGAAGACGGTCTCTTCAGAGAATTGGACAACACAAAGGAGGCGCAAACAACAAAGAAGCAAGAAAACTCTTACCGAAAGTTGAGTAATGAGAATATATTTTCTGATCAAAGAGAACAGAGTGTTCTATTCTTTGCGTTCATATTAGTGACATGGCTTAGGAACTGTTTGGGGAGGGTGGAAAAGTCTATCCACATTCCATAGCCATGTGTTGCAACATAAATCTCTCTTCCTCTGCCCTTCCTTCTCTCCCTCCTCTGATTTTCTCTTTCCTCCTTCTCTGTCCCATTATCAAGAATAAGTTGAGTACAAGAGTAAGATGAACTATGTGCTAATGTTTTTAACACTCAATGCATATATGTGTGTGTGTTTGTGTGTGTATAGCAGACTCACAAAATTACTCATTGCCTGGGTTCTGTGGGACTTTGCTCATGCGTGAGGCTCAGCCCAAGTGTATGGAAATCGGCCTGGAGAATGGCAATGGTCGGGTAGTGGAGGTCAGCTGCTGACCCTCGGGACAGGGAGGACTCTCACCCGCCTCCCTCTAGGCTCAATGGGACCTGGGAACAGACATCCTCTGCCTGCTTCCCCCAGTTTCCGGCAACCCGGGGATCAGACCCATAAGCCACCTCCACCTCCTGCCAGCGCCCAATAATCTCCTCCAGAATTCTCGGCTGCTTCTCCCGGAAGGGAGCATAAAATGAGCCCCCCATAACCATGCCACCGAACTCTGTGCCAGGCTGTTTTCACTCAAGGCACCCCAGAGGGGGATGGGTGAGAGCCGTACCGTACCCGCCCCAAGGGACCCAGCCCCACAGCCGACTTCCACTACCCAATCATTGCCACACTCCAGGCTGCTTTCCACATGCTCAGGCAGAGCCTCACACATGAGTGAACATATTCTGGACTGCACAGCCGCAAAGTGGCCAAGTGACACATCATCATAGAGGGAAATAAATATATATGCCTCTCAGAGAGCCCGGCAAGCTACCAAGAGTATCCTGCCCGCACGGCAGAGCCTGGCAAGCTCCCCATGGCGTATTCGATATGTCAAAAACAGTAATAATAATAATAGGTCTCATTCCCCTGACCCTGAAAGAAGCCTCCAATCGTTGGGAAAAACAAGTAAGGAGAGGCTGCTAAAATCTCAGGGCTGGGATGAATGGAGATGTTACTGGCACCCACTCGAGTAAATCAATGAACAAGAGGATGACAGTGCTACAGTGCTACAGTGATATAGCAGACTAAGCACTAAAGTTTTTTTAAAAATAAAATATCTTTATTAGATGATCTGCATTTAATCAAACCATGATATCAATGAATGCTCTTTATTTCCTCATAAAAAAATACAGACCCAGGCCCGGGGAGAGGCGCAGTGATGTAGCACCTGCCTTGCCTGTGTGAGGCCCTGGGTTCGATTCTCAGCACCTGCCAGGAATGATTCCCCAAACACTAACCCAGACTCCCCAAATCCTCAAAATTCCAGTCACCCCAAAGCAAACAGGTGCATGAAGATTGAGACTGTCGAATGTTTCCTAATGATTCAATGAGTGAACACCTGAACATTCATGTTTCCTTTTTTTTAAAATTTTTTTATTGAATCACCGTGAGAACAGTTACAAACTTTGAGGTTTAAGTCTCAGTCACACAATGATCCAACACCCATCCCTTCACCAGTGCACACGTTCCACCACCAAGAACCCCAGTATACACCGCCCCCTGTCCCACCCCCCACCCTGCCTGTGTGGTGGATGGTTTTCACTTTACTCTCTTTACTTTGATTACATTCAATGTTTGGACAGAAAACACAGTATTATTATTATTTGTAATTTCCCCCCAACAATCAGACCTGCCAAAAAGGCATCATTTGATAATTTGTTTTCAATTGCTGGTAATGAAGAATATACGATTTTGGATTTCTGATATTTTAGTAATTAAGTCCAGAGTGATTTCTGCCAGAAACTGCTGGATTCTGAAATTGGTTTGTGTGCCTCTGGGATCATGGCCGTTCAGGAGCGGAGGAGCCGTTTGTGGGCAGCCACTCGGGGGCTCGTCTGGACTGGGAGCAGTGCCAGTACCGCTGCCCACCTCCCCCACCCCTATCCCGAGATTTTCTGCGCGTCCCACCACTGCAAACTCGTACCTCTGTCCAATGGGCTCTGAAAGATGGTGGTCGCCATGCTGCTACTGCAGAAAGGAAAGGCCGAGGGACAAAAACCTTCCCCCTCCCGGGGCGGCACGGGGCCGTAGCTCAGTTCACAGTCTAGAGGCATTTCTGCAAGAATCCACTGGGTTCCGAACTTGGTCTGTGTGCCTCTGGGGCTCTCTCTATAGTTTTGGGAACTGTATTTTGCTTGGATATTCAACACCACCACTCAAGCCTGCCTCCCAGGGGCAGATGCTACATCGTCTATTTTCCATTGCTCACTTTGTATATCAAGAAAGTTCATAGAAATAGTCCTGGTCCCCACATATGGGTGCCATGCTTGTAGAAGCTCAGTTGCCCCGGGATTCCACCTGGAGAAGGCGGGAAACTGCACCTCCTCCATCTGGGGTACCCCGGTGTTATCGGCTCGGTTTGGGGCCCAGAGCATTCTCTGGTGTTGCATTGCCCACCCTCATGTTATTTTTCTACTGAAAAGGAACTAGACCCAGAAACAATAGATAACATGGTAACATTTTATAGTAAATATATGATATCACAGACTGGAGAGGTAGTAAGGCAGGTAAGTTGAGTGTGTACCATGCACACAGCTAACCTGGGTTGGATCCCTGGCACCCCATCTGGACCCCAATCCCGGCCTGGAGTGGTTTCTGAGTGCAGAGCCAGGAGTAACACCTGAGCACTTCTGGATTTGAAGAAAGAAAAAGATGAAGAAAGGGAGGAAGTGAGAGAGAGAGACAGAGAAAGAAGAAAGAAAGAAAGAAAGAAAGAAAGAAAGAAAGAAAGAAAGAAAGAAAGAAAGAAAGAAAGAAAGAAAGAAAGAAAAGAAAGAAAGAAAGAAGAAGAAAGAAAGAAAGAAGAGAGAAAGAGAGAGAGAAAGAAAGAAGAAAGAAAGAAAGAAAGAAAGAAAGAAAGAAAGAAAGAAAGAAAGAAAGAAAGAAAGAAAGAAAGAAAGAAAGAAAGAAAGAAAGAAAGAAAGAAAGAAAGAAAAAAGAAGGGGTGGGAGGGAAGGAGGAGGAAGAAAAGAAGGAAGGATGGAGGAAGGGAAGAAAGGGAGAAAGGTAGAGGGGAGAAGGAGGAGAGAGGGAGGGAGGAAGAAAGTTTACTACAATTAAAAATAATTGAATTCCATGAAGACAAATCACTGCCACAAATGATCGTGTTTCCTTAAATAATACCAAAAATAGAAAATTGTAGATTTTGCATTATGGGAAACATTTATACAAAAATGACAACCTCAGGCTGGAGACATAGTACAGGAGTTAAGGCAATTTAATTACCTGGCACGTGGTCAACGCCAGCTCAATGCCCAGGAATGACATATGGCTCCCTGAACCCCTCCAGGAGTGATCCCTGAGTTCAGAGTAGGTCCTGACTACTACTGGTGTAGCCTTCACTTCTCTCACTTGTATTCCCGTTGATCTTCGATTTGCTCGAGCGGGCACCAGTAATGTCTTCATTCATCCCTGTCACGTGCTAGTGTAGCCCAATGATATCTACTCGCTCCAGGAACAGGAAGAGCCTCAAATTTTTCATTCAGGGTTTTGACAAAGAAGTCTGACCATCTCATAGGTGGGTGGCCACACGGTCTTCTGATGTCCTGTGGAATCCAGTCGGTAACAGTTCTAGTCCAGCTATGAGCCTGGCAAACTACGAGAGCACCCCGCCCGCACGGCAGAGCCTGGCAAGCTACCCATGGCCTATTCGATATGCCAAAGACAGTAATATGAACTAGTGTAGCCTAAACACCAAAAAGAAAAAAGGTGAAAATTCATGATCAGAAAGTGCTTGGGCCACTATGACAGGCTAGGGAATGGGTGACGATAAGATTAATTATTCATTCACTGGTTTGGGGGCCACACCCCATGGTGCTCAAGGGGTCAGCCTTGGGGGTAGGTGGGGTCAGGACTAGGGCCAGCCCCAAGGAAGGCGGGGCCAGAGCCCCTGTGTTATTTGTCTCGTTAGTGAGCGTTTCTGAATACTAAAGAAAACATGCTCCCATGATATTTTGAAACTGCAGCTCTATACTTGAACTTTATAGCTGAACTGAAGAAGCATTCGCCCGAATAGCTTCAACGAAGAGGAATTTCCTCTTCTACTGACTACAAAATATGACAGGTTGAGCTTGCATCCCATGTTTATGAATATTTTAAGTCTAGATTGCCCCCAAATTGGTAACCAGATTTCATGAATAAATCATTTCCCCTCCTAAGTTTTCTATTAGGCATTTTAGGGAAAATATAAAATTCAAGGCAATCCATTTTGTGGGGAATGGGTGCGTGTGGGGGGGGGGGGCGTGCATCTGCCGGTGTTCAGGGGCTACTCCAGGCTTTGTGCCCGAGCCCCTCCCCAGGGCAATTCTGAAGAACCAGCCCCGAGCAACCAGCCCCGAGCACCTCAGCCTTCTCTCCAGCTGGCCACCGACTTTTAAGGCGATTCCTACAGAGTGATGCTTTGTTTTATTAAACAACCCAACTCCACCTAATCCAGCCTTTAATAATTAATTTTCTTGCATGGCAACTCACTCCCATCAGTTTGAAATCGCACTCTTTAAACAGCATTATCTAGAGAGCTTAACTGCTGCCGAGTCCCCAGAGCTGGGAAGCGTTCTCCCCGCCCTCCCCCCCCCCCCCCCCCCCCCCCGTCATGAACTCCGAGGCAGGTTCCTATAGGGCAGGTTGAGATGACAGCATGTTCGTATTAAATTACTCTGTGTCTGTTCAAACACGGCCAAGTCTCAGGAACCAGAAGGGTTACGCGTATTTGCCATTCTCCCCTAAACCAAACTGAACAGGCAGTTACATAACTTGCCAGGACAAGTAGAAGACGTGAATCAGAAGCAGGACCAGCCCTAGTAAAAATTGTGAATTAGGCAGTTTAACTTAGCGCCACACCCCTTTAATGCTCCATATACTTCCCTGCCCCCCTCCCTGGCATCACCAGCCCCCAGGGTCCCCCTCTTCCACATGCCTCTCCTCTGCCAAATCCTTTTCTCCTGTGCCTCTCACTCTCTTGTGCTCTTGGACTAAAATTTCCCCTGGTTCCTTCTTATTGTTTAGAACTTACCTTCTCCTATCTCTCACCCTAAGGGTTTCCAGTGACAACACCCCGATCTGATCAAACAACCTCTACTAAAATACAGAGAGAAAGCTGGAAGGTAAATAAGTTTGAACTCATGTCTTCCAAACTTGCAATCTACCTCATTAGCGACTAAAAAGTGCGACTTTCCAAAGAGGCACGCACTCTGGTGAGGGAAATATTTGGCTTCAGCTGAAATTATTGAGCCCTTGGCAAATCAAGCAGGAGGGATTGAAGCTTTTAGGCAAACAGGAGGCCAACCACGTTTAGGGGTGCTAACAAGACTCAGTCAGTTGGGGCCAGCAGGGGAAATTGAAAAAGAACTAAGCATCTGAGATGGGCGAAGAAACACTCAAGTCACAGGAATGCTCCAATTAAGTTGTTCTGACTTAACGTATCCTAGGACTCGCTAACCCTGCACCCACTAAACATTTCCTGATGCTTTTCTTCAGAATGAAAAATATTAGTTACACTTTTTTCCTCAAGACATCTGAAGCTCTAATCTAAAAATCTATACAGATTTTGTTGTTTGAGTTTTAAAAATTTAGTGCTTCAGTGAAACCCAGCATGCAAAAAATAAATCAATCAACCACGCTTTAATTTACAAATAAGAGGGTGGAGAGATACTACAGGGGTTAATGCATTTGTCTTGCATGCAGCTCACCCTCCTTTGATCCGTGGTACCACCTGTGGTGACCAGAACCAACGGTCACTTCTGAACACACACCCAGAAATAGCCCCTGAACATGGGGTAGTCCGTCCCCAAACTCCTCAGAAGGTTTTCTTTTTTTTCTTTAGAAAATAAATAAAGGAGAAAACTAAACTCTCCAAATAAGTGCTGAGACTACAGTTTAGTGGAATAGCACTTGCCTTGCCTTGCATGTGCGAGGTTCTGGGTTTGATCCCAGGCACTGCAACAAGAAAAAAATGACAGATAGTTTGCATGCACATACCTTATTATTATTATTATTATGCTTTTTTTTTGGGGTCACACCCGGCGATGCACAGGGATTACTCCTGGCTCTGCACTCAGGAATCACTCCTGGCGGTGCTCAGGGGACCATATGGGACGCTGGGAATCGAACCCGGGTCGACCGCGTGCAAGGCAAACGCCCTACCCGCTGTGCTACCGCTCCAGCCCCACACATACCTTATTGAATCCTGCAGAGTGCTGAAAGAAAGAACACTGAGGGCTATTAAACAGAGGACTCGGCTATTCTGGCTTTCTTCTCTGCATCAGTGAGGGGGAACGGTGCTCGGAGAGGCTAAGTGGCTTGCCAAGGTTGGCATTTAGGTCTCTGGCGTGCAAATGCTTTGCTTCCTTTGTACTGTGCTACCAGGCTGCCTCCCAATATTTAGAGTTCTCTGTGCCATTGCGGCCATGTAATCCACCTCCCCGGGGGACTTCTCCCATTTGAAAGAGAGCTCAGCTCCTAGCAGAAGAATATAACCTGTCCATTCACGGACCGAGGGTCACTGTCGTCCTCTCTGGTTTCTCTTGCTGCATTTCCCCCCCGCTGGGTGTTGGTTCACTGGGAAGTGTTGGGGCTGGCGCACAAGGTCCCCCTCGAGCACGGTCAGAGCGGGGTGCTCCGGTTACCTGCTCGTGTTCTGCTGGGTTACTTATCTCGCTTCTGCCTCTCACCTGGGCAAAGTTCCCATCACAGTTCGTACTCTGTAAGCAAAAGAGGATAATATGTTTCTGGGCTCAAAAGGGAGGAAGCACAAGCATAGTTTGGCACCAGCCAAAGTGCAAATATTTCCCATTGAGATGAACACAAGCAGCCCAGCTGGGAAAACTTAGTTATTTACGAATTTAGATTAGCCTAGAATTAATTTCAGCCATGGAGGTAAAAGGTGATTTCTTCTTCTTCTTCTTCTCTTTTTAATCTTTGGCAGTTTGGAGAAATGCACACCCTTTCTGGACGTGTTTAAACGGATAGATGATTCCCTAGAAAATGCAC
Source organism: Sorex araneus (assembly GCF_027595985.1). Classification (NCBI taxonomy): domain Eukaryota; kingdom Metazoa; phylum Chordata; class Mammalia; order Eulipotyphla; family Soricidae; genus Sorex; species Sorex araneus. The sequence goes on from NC_073306.1 coordinate 208,341,810, forward strand.
AGACGTGGTCAGGAGCACAGCTTAGTGACAGCCTGGATGAGACTCGGGGTTTTGTCTTGGACCAAGCAGACAAATAAAAATAAAAAAACAAAACAAAAATGCGCACACACACACACACACACACACACACACACACACACACACACACACCCTAAGAATATAATGAATTAATTAGTTTTGGTTTTTAGGCCGCACCCTGCTGTTCTCGGGGCTTCCATCTAGCTCTGCGCCCTGGGATCACTGCGGGTGGGCAGGGCTCAGGACAGCAGGTGGGGTGCTGGGACCTAACCTGGCTCGGTACAAGACAAGCACCTGCCGTCCAGGTGCTTGGAATAAAATCTTAAAGGTCCGTTGTGGGTGATCCAAGACTCACATAGAACATTCCAGCTTAGAGTGTGGCATCAGGATGGTCCCAAAGTGGTAAATATCCCTGGCTGCAAGGGCCACCTGAGACCCAATTAATCTGTACTATAGCTAGCTATCGAATTTCTTTTTTGTTATTGGGGATAATCTATGTTGACTTTTTTTTAATAAGAAAAGCAAAAGATGAGTGCTTGGTGTAAATATTCTAAACAAAAATATTTTAAAATTTTAATTTTTAACAATTCTGAAGCTCAGAGAAACCTTTATTAATATTACAAAAAAGGTATCAGTACTTATGAACCAAAAGCAGATTTTATTGCTTATATAGCAAACTGATTCTGTCACTTGATTTACAGCTGATTCTGTAATATAGGCATATCCCTGCCGTTTATTTGATCATTCCACTATAGTGAATATTTATTTTGTTTTAAATTTTTATGACCACAAACAATATTGTAATGAATATTTGGACCATACTTACAAGCTTATGCATGCGAATCTCTTTTTTTATCTTCAGTGCTGGAGGCTTGAACCCAGGGCCTCCTACATGTAAGGACACTTATACTCATACATGATTGACCACCTAGCCACATCGTTGGTCCTACATTTACATATTCCAATATGATAACTTTACAAACTAGAATAAATGCCTTAAAATACAAGCATTATTAATTATGGAAAACATTGCAACTGAACTCAAATGGAATATGCCAACCTGTAATTGTATAAATAGTCATCTATTTTACATATTTTGGCCAATACCCAATTGGTATTAGCTTATCTTTCAAATATATTTCTCTGATTTGAGAACTATAAAATCTCATTTTTGGTTTGATTTATTTCTCTATCTGATGATTTTATTTTAAATATTCATTTTTTTCTGAATTTCTTGTTCTCCCTTTTTAAAACTATCTAGAAACCTTAGGGTCCTGTGGAGCAAAATTTACAAATTATTTTTACAAGCTCCTGGGGACAACTGAATATCGTTGTCACCAAATACATTCCATCTGTAGCAAAGAATATAATGTATAGTGTTGGTAAGTGAAAACAAAATGACTTACAAGCTTATTAAATAGATGCTCGTGCAACACAGGACTGTTATTGCTTTGGGCATCTAAAGGGTGAAAAGAAGAGAGGTAAAATCTGGAAAAACAGTGCCTAACAGACTTCTTATTGGTATTAGTTCCAGCTCCTCCCTAAGGTGTGTGCAAAGGCCCAGTGGTGGGGGGGAGGGGACAGTCACTGAACATGTGGTCTAAGACCTTGAGCTTGATCACGGTGCTTTATGCGACCCCCAACCCCTTCCCTGCCAACAAACACGGCCGAGTGTTGCTGAAACATCACCTTAGAATAAATGCAGGGGCTGGAGAGCGGATTCAAGTGGAGGGAGTGAGGCTTCATGTGCAGGACCCCTGGCCTTCCTTGGCCCCTGGCAGGAGGCCCTGAGCACCTCCAGGTGGGACCCCCAAACCGAAATAACTCAAGTGTAATCCAGCAATTGTGCCTCTCGCCGCCACAAGGCAGGGCCAGGCACAGAGAAATGTATGTCAGCTGGTCAGGCCGGGCCAAAAAGGAGCAGCAACCCATTTCCGCGAACAAAGGAGGATTCTCCGCCCCACCTGAGCAGCGGCACGCTGGCTGGCTGACACTGGAGAGGGGGGGGTGCGCCTAGAGGAGGTGAGGCGAGATAGGCATCGGGGGTATCACCGACCTGCAAACAGAGGGCCCAGAGTGCGGGCAGAGCACTGCCACCCTGCTGGCCACGCAGTCCCGAGTCCAAATCTGCGTGTCTCTGTGTATGAGCCACTGCTGGAGCCCAACACTCTGCCTTTGTCTCTCCCCCGGGGGCCAAAGAGATTCCGAGTTGCAGCACAGCCAGATGTGTGCTGAGACCATAGAGGGGTGTGACCCCCCCCCACACCCCGCACCCCTGCCACAGCAACAGCAACGGAAATGATGCCCAAGCACCATGGCGAGGCAGTGCACCTGCTCAGCACAGGTGAGGCCGGAAGTGGCCCCCTAAAGTACCAAGACCCTGAGAGCCCCAACCCCGGGCAAACTCGGGCAATGCACCCCTCGGCGAACACCCTGGCCGAGTAGGTGAGTTTTGCAACCTAAAACACAACCCCTGCAAGCAACAAACCCAGGGTGCGGGTGACCCTCAGGTCTCTGCAAAAACAAGATAACCTGAGGCTGGAGCGATAGCACAGGGAGTAAGATGTTTGCCTTGCACACAGCCAACCCAGGTTCGATTCCCAGCATCCCATATGGTCCCCTGAGCACCGCCAGGAGTAATTCCTGAGTGCAGAGCCAGGAGTAACCCCTGTGCATCGCTGGGGTGTGATCCAAAAAGCAAAAACAAACAAACAAACAAAACTCCAAACAAATAAACAAAACATAAGATAACCCAAAAAAGGTGGAGGGAGGAGGGAAGGAAAAGTAAAGGAATCTCGGAGCATGTGAAATAACCTCCTTTAGAAAAACAGTGTGGACACAAGAAATAGCTAGATTCCCCGACACCCTGATGCACATTCTTTATTTCTCAGTAATTGTACTGGTCAACACCTTATGTATACCGTATGTATAGTTTGTGTCCCGAGTGGCAGAGCCTGGCAAGCTACCCGTGCGTATTGGATATGCCAAAAACAGTAACAATAAGTCTCTCAATGAGAGACGTTACTGGTGCCCGCTTGAACAAATCTATGAGCAACAGGATGACAGTGATACTTTGTGTGGGGTCAAGTTAGATGCTAATGATTATTTTAAAATTAATCTTAATAAAATTTTACCTATCAGATGTATTATAGTTGAAGGGGGAGGCGCAGATCACTCTTGACCCAGTGTTTAGAGAAGAGAAGGACAGAGAAGGGGGAAAAAAATCAAGGGTGGGGAGAAGAGAACGGGAAGTAATGGGTGAACGGGCATGGGGCTTCAGTTACACTGATGATATGGGAGAGGGGTGTGGCCGTGTATCCAAACACAGACGCAACAACGCTAAAAACATGACATCTAAGCCAAAACCAGACCACTGGAACTCTGTAATGTGCCTGTCACGTTGACAGGAGGGGTGAGGGCACTAGGGGTGGGGAGGGAATATGGGGACACTGGTAGAGGGAAGTTGACACTGGTGGTAGGATTGGTGTTGAGATATTATGTGCCTAAAACTCAACTATCAATAACTTTGCAAGTCACGGTTAATAATAATAAAAAAAATAAGTAAAACTTTACCTCCTCATTCCTTTTTATTTATTTTTATTTTATTTTATTATTATTTTTTTTTTTTGCTTTTTGGGTCACACCCGGCAATGCACAGGGATCATTCCTGGCTTATGCACTTAGGAATTACCCCTGGCGGTGCTCAGGGGACCATATGGGATGCTGGGATTCGAACCCGGGTCGGCCGCGTGCAAGGCAAATGCCCTACCCACTGTGCTATCACTACAGCCCCTCCTCATTCCTTTTTAAAGCAGATTTTCCCTTGGCTATTTTGAATGGGTAGCCTCCCAAATAAAATTTCGAGTGACTTTCTCAAATTTCCCAAATGATTATTTGACTAGAATGATCATGAATGAATACTTTCTTCTTCTTTTCTTTTTTTCACGGGGTGGATTGCAGTAAAGGCTGTGGTCCTAGACCACATGCGCAGTGTTCAGTAGCTATTTCTCATGGGTAATTGGGGGGCCATACTCAGTGCTGGGGAGCAAATCAGGGGCAGATGTGTGCCTTCGTCCCTATCTCTCCCCTGGACTACTTTGAAAAGCTCTGAGGAGTGGGGGCTGGGCAATGGCTCGTGTGGCAGAATGCACGCTGGTGTGTGCAAGACGCCGAGCTGGATTCCTGGCACCAGTCTCAGTGCAGTCTTCGAGGCATTGCCACTTGGTCCCCCGCACTGCAGACACGTGTGCGACCTCTGGACAGAGAATCAATAGTACATGGAGGGAAGGGTTGGGGACAACGAATGAGCCAGTAGAAGAGCTTGAGTTGAAACTGGACTTTTTATATAACTTTAAACATAAAGTTTGAAGTTTAAAGGCTCATTCGAACGAGCCTCACGCATGAAGGAACCGGTAGAGGAACCCAGGTGTGTGGGACCCGGGGCTGAGACCTCCGAGCCTGCCCAGATCGGGACTGGGCCTCTTCTGCTCAGATCCCCCATGTTCCAGTAGCTAGGCAGTCGCACCCAGAAACTGCCCCCCGGCCCCCATACATACACCATGTTATCCCACCAATGGCCAACATCCAGAGACTATAAAAACAAGCTCCCAGGGACATCTTATAGCCTAGTTCTCCCTCTTGGAGAACCTGGCAAGCTACTGAGAGTTTCCTGTCCACATGGGAGAGCCTCACAAACTCCCATGGTGTATTCATATGCCAAAACCAGTAACAATGATGGGCCTCATTCCCCTGACCCTGAAAGAGCCTCCATGAGGCACCATTGGGAAGGACGAGGAAAGAGAGGCTTCTAAAATCTCAGGGCTAGGACAAATGGAGACATTACTGAGACCACTTGAGAAAATCCAGGATCAATGGGATGATGATGATGATGATGATGATGATGATGATGATGATTTAAACATAAGATGTTCTGATTTCTTTTCAGTCTCTTATTCTGTTCCCTCTCATTTCCTTTCGTGGAAGGATATAGGCATACTTACCTATTTGCTGATTAGGACCACAACAATTGAGTGTTTCATTATAAAGTTTTCAGGTGTAAGTATAAAATCACTTAAAATTATCTGAATGCCTTTGAAGTTGAGGGGTCAGAGAAATCGTAGAGGAAGGAAGGTGCTTGCCTTGCATGTAGCTGACCCTGGCACTGAGAACGGTCCTCCAGAATGACCCTGAATTCCACAGGGTGGGAGCCAACCCATCCCTCAAACAGTTGCCTGGATTGTTTATTCTGATGGAAATTGAAGCCACAGCGACACTCTAACACTGAGTAACACCCTTCAGGTTTTTGTTGGGGTGGGAGGGCAGAGAGATAAATAGGCTGATTGAAAGTTTTGCACAAGGGACACCCAGGTCCAATCCCTGGCCCCTGCACCACGTGGTCTTCAGGTATAGAACCGGAAGCAGCCCCGGGGCACGTCCAGATATTTCCCCCACCCCCATAAATGAAAGTCTTTTTTTTTTGCTTTTTGGGTCACACCCGGCGAGGCACAGGGGTTACTCCTGGCTCTGCACCCAGGAATGACTCCTGGCGGTGCTCAGGGGACCATATGGGATGTTGGGAATCAAACCGTGTCGGCCGTGTGCAAGGCAAAAGCCCTACCCGCTGTGCTATTGCTCCAGCCCCAAATGAAAGTCTTTATTAGAAATAGTGCTGGATTTTCCAAAATCCTTTCAGTAGTAATTAAAATATTCATATATTTTTCTCTTATTTGGTATTAATAAATCCTTTATGCAGCATCAATAAGTTCCCCATTACTGAACCATTCTTATCTACTCAGGACATTTATCTTAATTTGGGCACATGTGAGTTTTGTTAATAATGTGTTTTAGTTTTACCTTGTGTCCAAAAAAGAGATTGACCGGTTGAATTCTCTTTTGTGTATTTTTTAAATGGGATTTCGGTCTCGGGCGTTTATTTTAAAGCCAGCCTTTCGTCTCCTGCAAAACCACCGGTGAAAACGCATCCAAGGCCGCCCCTCCCACACTCACAATGCAAAGGTCGTGAACTGCATTGTCTGCTTCTGTAAACATCTCCAGCGCTGTCCTCTTCATACCTCCCCTATGCTGTGAATCAAGCTACTCCAAAATATTCCAAGACCCTACAAGACCTTCCAGAAAGCAAGGGCGGGCCAGGGGAGCGTCAGTTTTTCAGCCTTTCCTATTCCCTGGGGCAGGTCTGTTCCTCTCCCCGCGCTCTCCCTGCTCGCTGACCCCGAGCACTTTGGTTCCCAGTCCTCTCCCTGCCTTTCCTTGTCTTTCTGTGCTTCCTGGTCCCCTGGTCCCCCCGCAGCCCGTTAGAGTTCAGTTCAGGGTAGGAGAGATAGTGGGGGGAGGATGAGAAGGGAGACGCTTGTTTGGCACGTGGTGGACCCGATTTTCAGTCCCGGACATCCTTCCCATGTCCCGCCAGAAGAGAACCCTGAGCACTGAGCCAAGAGTTGGCCTCGAGCACTGCCGGGAGTGACTCCTCGGCAGAGCCAGGCGTGGATGGAGAGCACGGGCAGGAGTGGCCCCTGAGCACCACCGCACGTGCCCCAGTGCCCCTGTCCTTCGCGCGCCGCTGCTGGCTCGGAGCTCGGCGGCGCGCGGCGGTCGGCACTGGGCAGCCTTGGCGCCCGGGCTCGGGGGTCGGCCCGTGCCCAGCCCCCTGCGGGTAGGCGCGCGGGAACGCCCGCAGCGCCCGCACGGCTCGCGGAGAAGCCGTCGCCGGGGACCCGGGACGGGCTGCGCGCACCCCGCAGTCGCGCACGGGGGAGCCACCCCGGGGGGCGCAGGGCGGCCACTCCCCCGGGCCGCGCACCCCGACCGCGCGCTCCCAGGCGCCCGGCTCCACCGCACCACGCGGCACCTCCACGTCTGAAGGAGCGCGAAGGGCCGGGGTGACTCGGGTCCGCAGCGACAGGAACCAGGACTCGCCTCCGCCCGCGCCCCCGCAGCCCCGGCCTGGGGGTTGGGGGCTCTGGATTGTCTCCCCCGCCAGGGGTGCTGGCCGGCCCGAGAGCGGCCGGGGGGCGAGCGCGCGGCGCTCCCCAGGGGCCCCAAGCGGTGACGAAAGTCGCCCGGCGGGGCCGGTCGGGGGAGTCTGCAACGTGGCCGCGGTCGGGGAGTCCAGCGGGCAGCCGGGCCTGCCGGACCCGGGCGCCGGGCGGGTCGGCGGGGCGCGGGGAGCCGGGCCCCGGCCCCGGTCGTCATGGGAACCCCGCGCCCGTCTCCAGGGCGACCCCGTCCCGGGGGAGGGGCGGGGCGGGGGCGGGCGGGCCAATGGGGGCCGGGCCCCGCGGGGCTGATGGACGGGGGCGTGGCCGCGGGCCGGGTGACACCCCGGGGACGGCCGTGCAGGCGCAGCGGCCGGCGCGCAGCGCGGGGTCCGGACGTCTCGGGCCCAGGCCGGGCGGGCGCGGGGAGATGCGGCGCCTCCTGCCCGCCTCGGCGCGCTCCTCGTCCGGCTCCCTCGGCCCCCGGCGGCGGCCGGCCCCGAGCCCCGCGCCCCAGTAGCGGCGGACGCGGCGCCCGACGAGCGGTAAGGGCGGGCCGGGGCGCGACGGGGCGGACGTGCGGCTGGGAGCGGGGCGCGGGGCGCGGGGCGGCCGGTTCCGGGGACCGCGCTGGGGCGGGGCGCGCCGGGCGGGCGGCGGGCGCGGGGCGCGCTGGGGGGCGGCGCGGCCCAGCCCCGGCTCCACCGCGGACCCGGCACGCGGGCCTGGGACCCCCCCCCCCCCCACGGGCCCCCCGGGAGAGTGCGGGTGGGCGCGGGAGTAGACGCCGCCGCCGCCCTGGAGCCTGGCGGACTCGGGCCAGGGGCGCGGGGGGAACTCGGAGCTGGGGCTCCGGGGGACCTCGAGGAAGGGGCGCGGGGGAGCTCGGGGAACTGGGCACCGCGGAGCTCGGGGCAGGGGCGTGGGGGGGGGGGAATCTCGGGGCAGGGGGCCCGGGGGGAGCTCGGGGAAGGGGGCGTGGGGGAATCTCGGGGCAGGGGCCGCGGGGGATTCTCGGGGCAGGGGTGCGGGGGGAGCTCGGAGCTGGGGCGCCGGGGGAGCTCGGGGAAGGGGGTGCGGGAGAGCTCGGGGAAAGGGGTCCGGGGGATCTCGAGGACGGGCCCCGGGTAGATCTCGGGGCAGGGGGCGCGGGGGATCTCGGGAAAGGGGGGCGCGGGGGAATTTCGAGGAGGGGTGCGCGGGGGATCTCGGGGAAGGGGGCGCCGGGGAGCTCGGGAAGGGGGCGCGGGGGGAATCTCGGGGACGGGGACGCGGGGGAACCCCTGGAGAGTGAGTGTGGAGCGATCTCGGGGAGGGCGTCCGGAGGGAGCGTCTGGGGACGCGGGCTCGCCCCGCGTCTGCCGGTCCCCAGCCCGCGTGAGTGTCGCGTCCCGAGCGCGCAGAAGTGGGGCGCGGGTCGTGTCGCCGTCGGGGGGCGGCTGGGGACGGCGCCGATCGGGCTCCGCGCTTCCTGGCGGGCCGCAGTGGGTCGCGACGACGGTGCCAGGTCGCGCCGCGGGCCGGGGGAGCCGGGGGAGGCGGCCGCCGCGTTCCGGCGTGTGGGTGGGCGGGCGCGTGGCCGTGCGGTGGGAGAGGGCGCGAGCGGGAAACGGGCGCTTTCGGGGTGCTTTCGGGGCGCTTTCCAGCTTTGGGGCCCTCCGCCCGCTGCAACTTAGGCGTTGCCTTTGCCTTTGTCCGACCAGTCTCGGGACTGCTTATCTCTGGGGGGAGGGGGGATTGCCATCAATTCCAAATATTTATAAACACGCGCACCATGTTGCAGGTAACACACAGACACAAGCCTCTGGGGCGTGCGTTGCATGCCAGCACCCCTGCGCCTGGTCCCCTGCTCCCCGCGCGGGCAGAGGACCAGCACCGCCGGGTGGGGCCTCACAGCAGGCGCAGTGAACCCAGAACACATCAACAAAAAAGCAGCGCCGGTTTAAAGGAGAGATTTCGACACGATGATAGGAGGCGAAAGTCGTAAAACTTACCTTTCTGGGGCCTGTTCTTAAATCTAGGCCAGGAACGAGAGAGCTGACGCGGCTGCTCCGGGCCTCCCTCCTTGCCATGCTTTAACTAAATGGCCTTTATTAATCCTCACCGAGAAGGACAGGTCAGAGTTTTGCTGTGTGCCACTTAGAGTAAGTTGGGTGAAAAAAGTAATACACATCAAGAACGAATGGGAGGGGCCTGAGCCATAGAACAAGGATAAGGTATTTATTTGCCTTGAGTGTGGCTGCCTCGGGTTCGAGCTCAGGCCTCCCATATGGTCCACTGAGCACCATCAGGAGTAACCCCAGAGCATCACTGGTGTGCCCCAAAAGCCAGAAGGAAAAAGAAATAGAAGAACGGTGGGAGATTCACTGTAAATCCTGTCAACAGAATGTGTATTTTTCTAGCTCATATTATATGAACTACAAATATTCTTATATGAGCTAGAAATATCTTATATGAGCCATAGCCTCACGTGTGCTGGAGTAAACTGCCTAAACTGCCAGTACTTTCTCTTCTCTGACAGTTTGTCACTTTAAAAGAGCTTACAAACTGTTTTTGTGTTCAAGGAAGCACTAATTAACATCACTTGAAATTGAGGAGAACCCCTTGGTGTGGCGGAAGTAGATCAGTGGTTGAGCCCCTGCTTAGCTTGTGTAAGGGTCTGGGTTCAATTCCCAGGAAGGTAGCTGGGGGGTTAACAAAAAAAACACGGAAAGAAATGGCTGAGTTGGCTCAGTGCTTTGAGCACTGCCCGTCCAGGGAGTAGCCCTGAACACCTGCAGTGTCCCCTAGACCCCACCCCATACCCATGACACAAAGGACGCGGAGATACCGCCTTCCTCTGAGCCAGCCCTTTAGACATTACTCCTGTTCACATTGGCTTGTTTTGGAATATGCTTTGGGAGAAGTCTGTGCCATTAATTAGGAGAGTGAGCTGAAGCTACTCTATCAGATGTCTGACGTGACTGCTGTGACTCAGCTGAGTTACTGTCACTTTATTAGAAAGACATTGGGTCTCAAGACAGATTAGTACTGGCCCATAAGCACCCAAGGGAAAGTTGAGAGTCTGTTGCTCTGGATTCCCCTTCCTTCCTTCCTTCCTTCCTTCCTTCCTTCCTTCCTTCCTTCCTTCCTTCCTTCCTTCCTTCCTTCCTTCCTTCCTTCCTTCCCTCCCTCCCTCCCTCCCTCCCTCCCTTCCTTCCTTCCTTCTTCCTTCTTTTCTTTCTTTCCTCTCTTTTTCTCTCTCTTATTTTAATTTAAAAATGACGAACATTTCAGGAACTGGATTTTTAGAAGACCACTTTTTTTTTCCTTTTCATTTTTGTTAGGACACTGTGGTTGACAAAGTTGCTCAGAGTAAAGTCGCTTCAAGCACACCAAGTTCCGACACCAGTCTCACTACCAGTGTCCCCCTCCTCCCACCAATGTCCCCAGGCACACAATGAATTTATTTCCTATTACTTGTTCTAACAAAACTTAAAGGAATGGCAAATGGAATTGTCAAAAAATGAATCAGTCCAAGTCAGTCGGTGATGATTGATTGCTAAGTAATGTTAACCAATATAAATAAGACGTTATCATTCTTGAAAATGTATAAAATCCTTTAACAGGCTAGAACATACTCAGAAGACAGCTTTTTTGTTTTTGTTTTTTGCTTTTTGGGTCCCACCCTGCAATGCAAAGGGGTTACCTCTTGGCTTTGTACTCAGGAATTACTCCTGGCGATGCTCAGGGGACCATATGCGATGCTGGGAATCGAACCCGGGTTGGCCACATGCAAGGCAAACGCCCTCCCCGCTGTGCTATCGCTCCAGCCCCAGAAGACAGCTTTCAATGAGGAAATTAATACAGAACTTTCAGTGGTTTCGACTGAAGTTCCTACCTCCCTGTGACTATGTCACATCAAAACTGCTCTCTAACCAGCTGGGTCCTAGGGCACGAGATGGAGACATCTCTCGGCCTTTCTCCTGCTTCCTTGCGGGCCCTGCAAGTGTCTTGTCATCTGACTAGCTTGGGAGGGCGAGGGAGGGCGGCCGTATGACTTCTCAGGGCAGAAAGGTGGCTCGTCCTGAGTGAGCGAGCCGGAGACTGGTCTGTGTGAACTCCAGACTAACTTGTTTTTCCTGGGGGTTGCTGCGAGCTGCTTAGGAAATACAGGAATGGCAGCTGGTCCAAGCATGTTCCCCTGATCCTGTGCTCCACTGCTGAATCCTGCTTGCTTCCTGGCTGCTGCTGCTTCTTCTTCTTTTTTTCTTCTTCATTTTTTGTTTGATGCTAGTGTGAAACTTACTGAAACAATTTTCTGCACTTTAAGTCTGTACGAAGCTTTTAGATTTTAGATGACAAATCTGTAGATCCTATAGGATGTCTTTTAAATTTCCTTTCCAGAGCCGGGGCAGTGGTACCGGAGATGACTGGCCGGCCTTGCACGTGGCCAACTCTGGTTCCATCCCCAGCACCTCACCTGCTCCCCCAACCCCCGCTAGGAGGGATCCCTGAGTGCAGAGCCAGCAAAGATTCAGCTCTGAGCACTGCTGGCTATGGCATCCCTCCATGCCCTGCCCCCCCCCAGCCAAAATTAATTTACTTTCTTGGGCCAGAGAGGGAGTATAGGGGTTAAAGTGATGGTCTTGCATACGGCAACCACAGTTCAATCGCTGGCACTGCATGGTTATCCTCCCAACCCCCCCTTGCCAGGACAGAGCAGCCCAGAGGACAGCTGGTTGTGACCTGTTGCATCAGAAGCACTTTATTTTTTCTCTCTCTGCTGGTATACGCTTCCAAGGATATTTGGAAGATGTATATACAGAAGCTCCATTGCACGTTGGCACTCAGTATTTAGTTCCTTTCTCCCTAATTTTTTTTCATAATTGTTAACACAACTGTGTTACAATAGGGGCTGCCTGCACGGGAGAGCCTGGCAAGCTCCCCGTGGCGTATACATATGCCAAAAACAGTAACAATGCTGGGTCTCATTTCCCTGACCCTGAAAAGCCTCTAATGTGGCACCATTGGGAAGGACAAGTAAAGAGAGGCTGCTAAAATCTCAGGGCTAGGATGAATGGAGACGTTACTGGGCCCGCTCGAGCAAATCGATGAACAACGGGTTGACAGTGATACAGTGATTATATATGTATGTATATATAATACATATACATGTATATATATACCCATTCATTTCTCTTTATATGTCGTCATTTCCTTCAGATTTATACCTCAGATAGTTTTCACTCTTCTTGGGCGAGGGACGTGGTTCACAGGGCTGAAGTCCATGCCTGGCGAATACAGGACCCTTGCTTTGATCCCTGGCACTGCGTAGCTCCTGACCGCATATTTGATGTTTGTATGATTTCCTTCCTCATTCTGTCCTGTCTACCTGTTGACATTCTTTTTCAGATCTCGCCAGGAGTGTCTTCTTGTTTATGATCTTGTCAGATACTCTGAATCTAACCTGTGGGTTCCTGGAACTCTGCTAGGAGAGTTTCAGGCCTGGAAATGCAGTGCCCCTAACTCGGGAAACAGAAAAAAAATGATTTCAGCTTGTGTTGGCTTTCATGCAAGGTGCTCTCACCTGAGGAATTTTTTTCTTACGTGTTTGAGACTTTCTCCCCTTTGTCTCTGCCGAGCAGGGGGGGCGCACACTAGCCGGGGGCATTCCCAGTTAGTGAGTCGGTGTGTGGGCGTGCACCCGGCCGCCTTGTGTCATCACCGGAGGGGAGCACACTTATCAGAGCGCCTGGGTTTGCGTTTGGGCCGCGGGGTGGGGGCGGGGGGGAGGATGTGCTGGGAGAGGGGGCGGGGCTGGGGGCGGTGGAACTGGCACTGGCAGGATGGGGCGCTGACTGCCTCTGGCCTTGCCCACCCTCCCACCCTACGTGGGCGCCTTTTAGTGGTCAGAGGTATGACTGAATATTTCAACAGAAAGCCATTATATTTAATATGAGTAAAACAGATGCCCAAGGGACTGTTTTTCTCACAAGGAAGTATCCCCTTAAAAAAAAAAACCTCCATATTAACACTATGTCTTAAATTTTAGTGATATTTTATACTTGGCTACAGATGCACAGCTTAGAAGAAACAATTCCCTATAGTGTCGTCTCACCTATACGCTCCCTCTCCTTAGCATATCTAAAATAGACCCCCTTTAACAGGTTTATTTTTATTTTTTATTGATTTAGTTTTTTCAGAAAAAAATGGAAATATAATTCTCAGTTTAAAGTAGTTTTATTTTTCCCTTATAGATTGGTGGTATTTTTTTTTCTTTTAGTTAGTTTTTAGGTCACACCCAGTGATGTTCAGGGGTTACTCCTGGTGTTGCTTGGGAGAACATATGGGATGCCAGGGATCAAACCCGATGGGCCACATACAAGGCAAGTGCCTTCCCCGCTGTACTGTCTCTCCAGCTAGCATATCTATTTTTTTTCTTTTTGGGTCACACCCGGCGATGCACAGGGCTCACTCCTGGCTCATGCACTCAGGATTTACCCCTGGCAGTGCTCAGGGGACCCTATGGGATGCTGGGAATTGAACCAGGGTTGGCTGCGTTCAAGGCTAACGCCCTCCCCCGATGTGTTATTGCTCCAGCCCCAGCAGCGTATCTATTTTTAGGTACACTTTTTAGTTTATTCAGATCAGACAGATTTGCATCCAAAACATTGAAAAATGTTTTGTTGAAAGAACTCCCAATATTTTTTTTTCTTTTTTGGGGGGAGCCACACCCAGCAGTGCTCAGAGCTTCCTCCTGTCTCTGCTCCCAAGGATCACTTCTAGGGGGCTCAGGGAACCCCTGAGTGCTGGGGATCAAGCCCAGCTTGGCCATGTTCAAGACCATACCTGCTGTACCCTTTGTATCCAGGGTCACTTTATGTTTTAATCTGTCTCCACTTACTCTAGTGTAATCTGTGGGACCTTACTGAAATAGCCTTGTTGAACTAAAATTGAAGTAGAAAGATTACATAGCCAGAAATTGTTACTCAAAGTCTTTTTTAAACTTAGGAAACTCTTTTAGGAAGTGAAGTTTCTCTTGAGTATTACTTAAGCACTCTTTCTAGAAAAGTGCAATTAAAAAAAATAAACATTTAGGGGATGGGTTGTAGCTCAGTGGAGAGTACAGTCGTGCCAAGTTTAAGGCCCTTGCTTCAGGCCCCAGCGTTCAAGTAACTACAGCAGCGACAACAAAAAGCAGCATTAATTAAAACGATTGAGTTGGTTAGTGTTTAGGTCACGGTGTAGTCAAATATGCCTTCTGGAAAGCATAGGATGTAATTTAATTTTGTAACTGAGTAGAAATAATTGATATTTTGGTGTAGGACTTCCCTTATTGTAAGGGTTTTGAACCAAAGCACCATTCCTTTCTGACTTGTGCTGTGATGTCGTTTCATGGAAATATTTGAACTAAATATTGCTTAAATTAATTCTTTATGAGTCTTTTAAGCTTAAACATTTTTTCTCTTTTTGTTTTGTTTTGTTTTGGGGTTACACCTGGCAGTGCTCTCTGCCTGGCTCTCTGCTTAGGGGTCACTCCTACAGGGGTAGGGGGACTATATGGGGTGCCGGGGATTGAACTCAGGTCAGCCATGTGTAGGGCAAGCACCCTAACTGCTGTACTAGCTCCTCAGCCTTTTAATTTTTTTTTTTTGGTACTGGATTCTGTACTTAGTTTAAGGATGAACTTAAGGTGGTGATTCATATGGAGCATCAGTTTTCTCAGAGTTATGTGAAAGTTGAGCAAAGCTAAAATGTATCCCTTTAACTGTAGTTCATGAGCTCTGAAAATTTTTTTAACAATATAATAGAAGCAGTTTAAAATATACATATATCACTGTCCTCTCATTGCTCATCGATTTGCTCGAGCGGGCACCAGTAACGTCTCTCACTGAGAGACTTATTGTTACTGTTTTTGGCATATCCAATACACCATGGGGAGCTTGCCAGGCTCTGCCGTGCGGGCGCGATACTCTTGGTAGCTTGCCGGGCTCTCCGAGAGGGGCGGAGGAATTGAACACGGGTCAGCCGCATGAAAGGCAAATGCCCTACCGCTGTGCTATTGCTCCAGCCCATATATATATATATATATATATATATATATATATATGCTTTTTGGGTCACACCTGGCTCTGCACAGGGGTTCCTCCTGTCTCATGCACTCAGGAATTACTCCTGGCGGAGCTCAGGGGACCATATGGGATGCCGGGAATTGAACCCGGGTTGGCCGCATGCACGACAAACACCCTCCCTGCTGTGCTATCGCTCCAGCCCCCAATTTAAAAACATTATTAATAAAATATTTCATCTGAATGTTTCTTTGATGGGGGGGGCGTGGGGGCGCACCCAGCTGTGTTTGGAGGCCGCTGCTGGCTCTGGGGTGGAACTGTGCCCCCGAGTCCAGGCCTCCTACCTGCGCTCCAGCCCTTCCGCTCCCTCCCCACTCATCGTCTTAGTCTCTTTCAGTGTTTATGTCAGTCCACCGAGGTTTCCCTCCCACCCCCGACTGGGCTGTGGCTCAATGGCAAAGCCCAGGCCTTGCATGCATGAGGCCTGAGTTTGATCCCTGGCACTGTAAATAAAATGAGTTTTGCTCGGAAGTAGAACTGGGTTGGGACGGAGCTTAGCTGCAGAGCGTGCATCTTGCGGCGTGAGGCCTTGAGCTCAGTCCCCTGGGCCCCAGAGAACAGCAACAACAAAAAAGGCTCCCCCCGCAACTTCAAAAGGATTTGTGGACTTAATTGAGATTTTTAGATTTAAACGGGAGATGGATAATTCTGTTCTTCCACCGAAGGGGATTAAAGACTCTGGTGTTGAGTCGATGGAGTTGTAGATGTAGATGTTAATGATGAACCTGGAAAGATTCACCCACGTGCTGACACCCAGTTCTCTTTTCACACTGTTCTTTCCTCAGTAAATATACATTGAGGGGCTGGAGCGATAGCGCAGTGGGTAAGGTGTTTGCCTTGCACGCAGCTGACCTGGGTTCGATTCCCAGCAGCCTGTATGGTCCCCTGAGCACCGCCAGGGGTAATTCCTGAGTGCAGAGCCAGGAGTGCATTGCCGGGTGTGACCTGACAAACAAATATAATATATATATAATGTATATACTGTATACATATAATATGTATATATTTATGTATGTATGTATATATATATACATATTATATATTGAATTCCTAGTCTCTGTCAGGCACTTGCCTGGTCTCTGCCATGGTACACAGATGACACATTTCTTGGGCCAGAGTAGCAGAGTACAGCAGGGTTCGATCCCTCTATCCCATATGGTCCACTGAGCGAGCCAGGAGCTATCTCTGAGAGCAAAGCCAGGTCCTGAGCACAGCCAGATGTGCCCCCCAAACTAAAACAAACAAACAAAAAAGAGACTACACATTTCCAAGACAGCGGCAGCGTCTGTAACCGCCTAACTGTAACAATCTGAGTGGATGCCAAGTAAATCAATCTATTGATAGAGTATGTTGACACAGAACAGCTCTGAAGATAAAGTTAAATAGCACCGCAAAGTGCCTTGTGAAGCTTTACAAACACACGGACACCTACTTGAAGAGATACGGTTTGTTTTCACATGTAGCTGTGCACGGTGTTGGGTTTGTTTTCACATGTAGCTGTGCACGGTGTTGGGTTTGTTTTCACATGTAGCTGTGCACGGTGTTGGGTTTGTTTTCACATGTTGCTGTGTATGGTGTTGATCCTGCCTGTTGGTTGAGACAGCATCACATTGCCGTTATTTATTGACTTGGTTTGGGGCTCACACACCAAAGTGCTCAAGAGTTACTCCCAGTGTGGTGCGTTGGGGTCCCGCCTGCCTGTGCTTGGGGGTCCATAAGATGCTAGAACTCAGGTGCTGGGTCTCCTGCATGAAAAGGCACAGCACTGTATTTAAAGCATAGCCTTTTTTTTTTTTTTATTGTGGGGAGGGCATGCCCAGAGGGTGTTGAGGGCTTTCTCCTGGGTCTATATTCAGGCGATCACTCTTTGGGTTCTTGGGGGACCGTCTGGGGTGCCCGGGAAGTAAGGTCAGCCGCAAGCAAGGCAGGCACCTTAACTCCCGTGCTCTCTCCACCCCAAAGCTTGACCGTGGAGCCAGATTTCTTCTCTTACTTTTCTGTGACTTGACGCAAGTTACCTAAAATTGCTACTCATTGACTTTTCTCACCTGCAAAGGGTAAGGCCCATGCCTATTTTGTGGGATAGTTGTAAGGATCAAATGAGTGGATACATAAAAGCACTAAGCAGTGCCTAGGGCATCCTCATTATTTAAAAAGTTACACTTTTATATTCTCCTGTTTGAGTTGTAAGTGTTTAACACCAGGCAGAGGTATTATGAACTTAGTGAACTTGTTTTGAAACTTATCTCCCTCATTCCTTGGGCTGTGTTACATGTGGTGTGTGTCTGATTTTGGTTACTTGGTGTGACTTAGGAGAATGAATGCCATTCTCTCCAAGCTGCTCATGGTTAGAAAATGACCTCTCCCAGTTGTAAGTTATTCTTTGAGCTCGTGGTATGTTGTTTCTTGTTCAGTTGCTCATCTCTTCTCTGAGAATGCATTTCATTCAATTAAGTTATAGTTTCTATTTTAGAACGGTGACAGGTTAAAAAGCATGAGTTGAATGAATATAAAAATGACTGTAAATGGGGCTGGAGCGATAGCACAGCGGGTAGGGCGTTTGCCTTGCACTCGGCCAACCCGGGTTCGAATCCCAGCATCCCATATGGTCCCCTGAGCACCGCCAGGGGTAATTCCTGAGTGCAGAGCCAGGAGTAACCCCTGTGCATCGCCAGGTGTGACCCAAAAAGCAAAAAAAATAAATAAATAAAATAAAAATGACTGTAAAGTATAAGGAATTCATTTTTAAACGTGGCCTTAAACATATTTGGAAAGAGAGTCCCACCGATGCTTTTGGGTACCTTGTGTGGAGGAGAATTATGTCTCCTGCCCAGAGTGTTGAATCTGAAAGGCGCCTCTCTCAGGCATTTAAATTTTACTCTATTAAAATGTGCCAGCCCATGGCCTTATAAAACAGAGTTAATACTTACTACTTGTGACTGCTACGTTGCTGTGTGCTGGGGAGTTTGTTTTGTTTATAGTGACCTAAAATTCTCGGGGGTGGGGTGGTGCCGAGGGGACCGGTGTGCCTGGGGTGGAATCTGGGGCTGGCGCTGTGCATGCCAGGGAGACACCCCAGTTCTTTGTGCTGTCTCCCCTACTCCCAGAGTCTGAAATACAGCCTTGGAAGCAGGCATGGTGGTCACGTTTCCCAACTGACATTTGCGCGCTCCTCGTAGTTTCTTCAGTAACGTTTATTCTTTATTTCTTGCAGAATATTTAATGTGCTAGTAAACTTTAGGAATCTTTAAAACATGTGCTTATAGTTTTTCTTTCGTATGACAGTTCTCCAGATTCAGGGTGCCTCTCTTAGACTCTTTAAAAAGCGTTTGGGAAATACTGCTTTTGCTCTCTGTCCAGGCCCACGGGCGTATGAATTATTTGTTCAGATTCATCCAGTTAGAAGCTGCGTTGGGGGGGCAGAGCAGTGGGTGCAGTGGGTAGGGTGCTTGCCTTGCATGTTGCCAACCCAGGTTCCATCTCTGGCATCCCACACTGCCCCCGCCCCTGCCTCCTTCTCCCCTCCTCCACTGAACTCAGAGCCAGGAGTAAGCCCTGAAAACCACTGGGTGTGGCCCCCAAACTACAACAGACCTTTGGTATTTGGTGGCTAGCATAGCAGTGGCCTAAAGCAGGTAGAGACCCTCCCATTTTTCTCTCTAATGTAAAGTCTGAGCACAGAAGTCCAGAATTGGTACGGTAGTTCCAAGGCATGGTAATGGACTTGACATCTTAGGTTCCACGCCATCGTTCCATGCATCACTTTGAGCCCAAAAATAGCCTTCTGGTCTCGAAATGCCTGTGAATATTCTCATCGACAGTCATCCTTCCGGGTAGATAGAATATGAAAATACAGGATGTGCTTTTTTAAATTTTTAGTAGATTCAAATCTTTTTAAAGATTTTTCTTGAAAACTTTATCCAATGACTTCTGTTTATATTGATTAACCAACTTTACTTGCAAGGGAAGATGGGAATTTTATGTTGTTGTTTTTTTTTTTAACCCCCTTGGTGCTTTGTTGTTTTAAAATAAATTTAGGGTAATATATGTGTATATGATCTAATTATTATTGTCTCCAGGCTTCTACATCTGATCTCCAGTTCAGTAGAATTAGGCTGTAATAAACATACATTATGGACCATTTGCTATATGTTAGGAGGATGGGGTCATGGTTTTATTGACTTAACGCTTGATAATTAACACGTAAATGATGCTAATAAAGTGTCTTTACCTAGAGGACATTTGAGAAACTGGACTTATTCTCTCTGGATACTGGCTTACAATTAAGATTGTTTGGTGCTTTTATACTTTACATTGTTGCAACTTAATTTCTGGTAATAATGTGTCTCATCGTATAATTTTTAAGTTTGATTTTCTACCATCAAAATATTGAATTTAGATACTAAATTTAGCCTGTAGCATGACATTTGTATAGCCTTTAGCATGAAATTTATCCTTTAGCCATATCTTTATTTAGCACGACAAAAGTAATGTCTATGTATATCTATTCTTAAGTATTTCACTTTCTTGAAAACTAAATTGAGGTAGTGGTTTGTTTATTCACATTCAAACCAATTGTGAATGTGAAAGTCCTTTTCACTAAGTCATTTGGTCTCTCAGTGTCTGGTCTGGAGGAGAGAAATGAAAGTACCTATCTCCTAGGGGTTTTCCAGCTTTCCTCATGAGTCATTACACATAAAAACAAATCACTGGGCAAACCTCGCTGATTTCATTTACAAGCACCTTTTATCATTCACTTTTTTTCTTCAACTGAATATATTAGGGGAGATAGCGACGTAACGTAACGAGAGTGACTAATAACACTCCGACAAAAATGTCACTATCTTTTCACCGCCCAGATTTTAGCCTGTCTGGTTTACACTGTTCTGATTAGGTCCTTGCGTGGTATGCAAGATGATTTCATATAAGATCTTTCACACATGGTAGCTGCAGGTAAAGAGTCACACAAAAGGATGAACATAGATGACATGTTAAAGGAAATAAAATGAGCAAATTTCCCACGTCTCTTTTCCTATATGAAACATGGAAATCATAAAAGCTCATAGAATTAATACCATTAAAAGAGGCAACAATTACAAGTCTTTCACAAGTAATATAGAGGCATCTTGACGTCGCGTGACTTGAATTCTTTTATTTTGTTTGTTTGGGGGTTGCTCCTGCCAGTGCTCGGGTGGGCTGGGCGCCAGGAAGGAAAGCTCCTTAGCCCGGTGCCCTCTCTAGCCAGGCCAGTTTGTTTCTGAAACAAATTATACATCAAAATAATAAAAATCACTCAGTCACTCTGACCAGCATGGTTTTCTATATTTTGGGAAATGATAAAAAAAAATAAGAAAAATAGTTTCTACCCCACACTTAGAAATTCAGTTTAGTCATAGAAATAAGGCCTGGAGGTTGATACAGTGGGTCAGGCACTGGTCTTGCCTGCCACGGGCCTTAGTGTGGTCCCCAGCACCCCACAGGGCCCCCTGAGCACTGTCAGGGTTCCCTGAGCTCAGGACCAGAAATACTCCTGGGCTTTGCGAGGTGTGGATCCCAAAACAAATACACAGGATTGGAAATCGTTATATATTCTAAAGCAATAAGTACGGAAAAAGTTTTAAGAAAGAATGGCTTGATATATTTAACCGGAGGATTTGCTTGGGCGATAAAGCTTGAGCTGTGTGGAAGGCATAGTGTCTGAATGGATGTACCATAGACCAGAATCCACCATCAGGTGGATAGATTCAGGACAGAGGTTGTGCTTAGAAAGAAGCCCTGAGGATGGCACGTGGGGGTGAGTGTAGTGAGGAGACTGCCGGGGAAGGGCTGGAACAGTATAAAGGAGGTATAAAGTGCGTTGGTGTGTCTGCCCAGGGCCCCTGAATTGGTAATGCAGAAGCATTGCCCAGCCGAAGAACGAAGCCTTGGGAAGAAATGGCGAAGGCTGGGGGCTGGAGCAATAGCACAGCGGGTAGGGCGTTTGCCTTGCACACGGTCGACCCCGGTTCGATTCCTATCATCCCATATGGCCCCCCGAGCACCGCCAGGAGTAATTCCTGAGATGCAGAGCCAGGAGTAACCCCTGAGCATTGCCAGGTGTGACCCCCCCAAAAAAAAAGACGAAGGAAGAAAAAGAATTGTTCCTTAGTAGAACGTTATGACCTTCAAAAGACCCATTTTTTTACTATTGTAAACGATGTTGCCGCAATTAAAAAACTTAGCAATACTGATAAGGAGGAGTTGGATAGGAAGAAAATGACAACAGAGGAGGTATTTGGTGGCAAACAGATTAAATTTGGATGATATAGGAGATTTTACAGATCAGAAAAGAATCCATCAGATTTAAGATGGTGAAAGTGCAAATTCAATGAGATCAGGAGATTTAAAATGACCTAGCACTGGTGAAGGGATGGTTGTTTCAGCATTGTATAACTGAGACCTAAACCTGAAAGCATTGTAATCTTCCACACGGTGATTTAATAAAATAAAATTTTTATTTAAAAAATAAATAAATAAATTTAAATTTAAAAAAATGACCCAGAAGAAAAAGAAATCTTATGAGGTTTCACCAAGATGGGAAAATGAGTCTGTAGATAGAGTTGTTAACTTATGTCAGGACAAGAATTTTCACCTGTCAGGTTGAAAGGGGCTATGAGTGATTGCCATGCAATACTCTTGTCTTTTTTTTTGCTTTTTGGGTCACACCTGGCCATGCACAGGGATTACTCCTGGCTGTGCACTCAGGAACCACCCCTGGCGGTGCTCAGGAGACCATATGGGATGCTGGGATTCGAACCCGGGTCGGCCACGTGCAAGGCAAACGCCCTACCCGCTGTGCTATCACTCCAGCCCCGCAATACTCTTGTCTTTAGGAACTGCTGTCATAGAAAAGGCTTCAGCTTTCAAGTATGTATGCTTCGGGAAAGGAAGAAGTAAAAATTTGAAGATAAGTAACCTTCAGAAATTGAGAAAGCAATGGGAGTTTGATAAAGATATATGGGTTAGAAGTTGATTTGAACTGTGATGCCCAAATCCACATCTATGGAAAATGAGGAGGTGTGAGGATTATTGTAGTAATTACTGATAATCAAGTAAAACATGGGGACTAACTTCCTCAGTGAGGAAGCCTTTCTGAATTTGCTCGAAAAGGAAACTGTTGATTGTATCAAAATATTTCTCCTTTGTTATTTGTCACTTTGTTAGAGCAAACTTGAGTCAAGTTTGTATACTTGTTCAATTGAAAATGGTATGCAGATTTCTGTTTGGTCCATTTAGTTTAGGAATGGGAATTGTGTTCACTTCTTATTAGTTCGGTTTTGGGGACACATCTGGCAGTGCTCAGGGGTTACTCTTGGCAGTCCTCAGGGGACCATGCAGTGCTGAGGTTCAAATCCTTGCCTCCTGCATGCAGAAAAAGCACGGTAGTTCTCAGAGCCCAGGATTGCCGACCTTCAGGGATTATATTTAAATCCAGCTATGTAGACTAAACTAGAGAGGGTTTCAATAAAACTATCCTGTTTAACTTTTTGTATAGTTATTGGCTTTTTACTTTTCACTTGTGATTAGTGTGATCTTACTGCTCTACCCTTATGCTTATTTATTATTATAGCTATCACTGGGATTCAGATGTGAAAAATAATTGAGAATATTTTCTGCAAATTGTTTGGCTATAATATTTTATCTGTTCTCTTGAAAGTTACGATTATATTGGTCCATATCAATCGTGAAAGTCTTGACATGAATACCATCTTTGCGCTTCATTTTATTTCATGAATTACTTTTTTGCTCATCTAAAATTTTTGTTTTGGTGTCACACTCTGTGGTGCTTGAGGCTGCTCCTGGCTACGTGCTCAGGAGTTTCCTATTATGGAGGGTGGACCATGTGGTGTTGGGGGTCAAACTCAGGGCTCCGACAGGCAAAGCTTGTGCTCCAGCCCCTTGAGTCTCCTCCTTGGCCCCCTCTTTCTGAATTCAGACTATCTTGTCTTCCCAGTGATGACAAGCACAGTGTCAGATGAACTACTTAATAAATATGCTCAGTATTTTATCCCCTCAGGACTTGATTTTCTAAAATTCCTGGAACACCATGATGAAATATCTTCTGTCTGCAAATAGTTAATTATTGAAAGTCACCTAGTTTACTAAGTAACAGAAAAATTTAGACTCAAACAGTTTTTTTTTTTAAGTTTTGGTGCAGTAGTTTGTAAGTGTTCATTTGTGGTCTTAAAATCTTTGGATTGAGCCAGTAATTTATACATACCACACATATGTGTTTATGACATTTTTTATATCACCTAAGTGAGCACCAAAATGATTATAATGATAAGATACCATCTGTATCTCTACAATAATGATGTTTGGAGAGTACATACACTTGAAAAAATATTTTGTTTAATATAAAGCAAGCATTTGGGGACTAGGTGATTTAATAGCAAAGCCTGGGCATTTAAGATACTAACCAGTGAAAATTTGATAATGGAAATGCTTCTAGTCCAGGTTTCTGAATAGCGATCTTACTAAGGTGTGTTCATTAAGAAGGATCCCTGGCTCCTTTCCGTTCACTGTGTTTAAACAGTGTCGTCTGACTGACAGAGCCCTTGCTATTGGTGGCTGCAGTTTCCTTTCTCCTGTGAAATCAGCTCCACTAGGAGACTTCGATGCTTTGTGTGATTAGAGGCATAAAAAATATGTAACAAAACTATAAAAGATTTAAAATTTCAGTTTGTCTGATTTTAAAATCCGCTCCCAATATAATCACTTGACATTTGTTTTTGTGTGGAGTAGAATTTGTATTCCAGACTTTTTAGAAACAAAATTATAATCATTCCTGGGGCCAGAGCAATAGGATAGCGGGTAAGGAGCTTGCCTTGCACATTGCTGACTGGGATTTGAACCCTGGCATCCCCTGTGGGTCCCTGAGCAACGCCAGGGTAATTGCTGAGTGCAGAACCAGGAGTAGCCCCTGAGCATCAAGTACAAAGTTTTGTTGCTCTCTGAAGGGTAGAGTCTGATTAACATGGCAGATAATTTATTGTTTTTAAGTATCTTCTGTTTTAGACTAGGTTAAAAAAAAAAGTGTATTATACAAAATTGAAAAATGTACCCGACTAGGTAATGTTTCTCTTTCTCTCTCCCGTACTGTGTCTGGGTTCCTCTCCATAGTGTTATTTTCTGTGATGTCGCCAGAGCCAGGAGGAAATGGCGTTGTTGTGCCTTCCTGATTGTGAGGGTGTGTATGTGCCCATTTAGACTGGGAACATGTTCCTTCTTTGAAAATGATTTATGTGTTAGAAAGTCTTTCTTCATATATCAAATACTGCAACCTCCTTTTTTCTGATTCCTTTTTCCATCTCAAATTACCAGATTAGTAAAACATTTCTCACTTTTAATTGTCATTCTTTTATTAACAATTATAAATCTGTTAGTAGGGACTGGAATATAGGGCTCAGTTCAGCCTTGCAAGAGGCCGACCCTGTTCCATCCCTGTCACCTGCTATGGCCCTCCAGGAGTGACCTCAGAGCACGGAGCTAGGGACAAGCTCTGACCCCTCTGGGTATGGCCCGACTCCCTGTTCGAAGCCCCAACTTGTGTTAGTAGTCAAAGCAAGCTTGAATGTCTCACCACTACATTCTTTTTGTCTGTTAAGTTGGAAATACTCCTTTAACGGGGGTTGGCTGTTACTGATATGACTAAAATTGATCATTCTGTGTTGGAAGAGTCCATTTCAATTCTCTTATAGAGCGCTGAATTGCAAAAATACCCCAGAATATAGTAACTTTTTTTGGTAAAACAGGCATACACTTCTAGTTGTCTTGGTTGGAGCACAAGTCCTAAAGACTTAATATTAACGACTCCTACTGTATACAAAAAAGTCATATCTCATATCTCCCCTCTGCCCCCCGCCATTAAATGCAGTGCATTGGGAAAGAACATGTACTAGAAAATTTGCTTTTTTCTTTTTTTGCTTTTTTTTGGGGGGGAATCACACCCGGCGATGCACAGGGGTTACTCCTGGCTCCACACTCAGGAATTACTCCTGGCAGTGCTCGGAGGACCATATAGGATACTGGGACTCAACCCGGGCCGGCCGTGTGCCAGGCAAACGCCCTACCTGCTGTGCTATCGCTCCAGCACCATGAACTTTCTTTTTCTAAAGTGTGTCTGCTACCCACCTTGAGTGTTGCCTCGTCTCCTTTCCCATGTGATTTTTACCTGAAGCGCCTCCAATTTGTGAAGTTCTCCCATTTGTATTTTCCACAAATTCACACTATGTTTTTTTTTTTTTTGGGGGGGGGGGAATGTCACTTTCATGATCCCTGGGACACTGTGCAGTGCTTGGTATCCGGTCTGGATCTCCCACTTGTAAAGCCCATGTATGTCCCTGCCCTTGGGGTTCTCTCCCAGGCTCACAGCTCCACTGTTCCGTAGAGTAAGGCGTGGGTCTGTGTTCTGTGGGCCAAACGCAGCACGTCTGTGGACCGAACAGAGCCTGTGGCCTCCCGTGTTCAGCCCGTGCCCAGGTTATGTTGACAACCTTACACTGGAGAGAATTTGCCACATTTTGTTTTGACATTTATTAAGGGATCAGAGTGATACGAATGCTTCCAGATGTCTGATTTGATTAATAGTTCACCTTGGCTTATTAGTAACTGTTGGACTTTTGTGTAGGAAGAAAGGAGAAAGGGAGAAGGACTGTTTCCTAACATACACAGAGGGCAGTGCCTGGTATTAGGGATTTTGTTATCCTAATTTTTCCTAACCATAATTTTATTTCAACCCCTGTGCTTCTCATGGTTTGCTTTTTATTTTCCTTTCTCCATCCATTATCAATTTCTCCATGATCCTCCTAAAAATGTTTTCATTTCAGGACTTATAAAAGAAGAATCCTTCTTAAGGGAACTCTATAGAAATAAAATCACGTTGTGACTTACTGAGCTGCACAAACTACCATTCTTTTCCATAGCATTAAAATTCCTTAGCCTTAATACTATTTCTCTCAAATGCCTTTTAACAGAAGAATGACTTCCTTCAAGGCAGTTCGTGAAAAGACCCACACAGAAACAATCTAGAGGAATAACCTCATAACTGTGTAAAATTTGACCCCAATCCATCAGGGGTGACTAAACTGAGATGCCTTTTATAGTGGTTCCATATAGAAATTTAAATTTAAAGCTAGGAAAACTTCCTCTTCTAGCCCAAATAGAGCAACGGGGAAGAGATTTGCTCTTCTGTAGGCTGCGGCTAAAACCAGGACAGCATGTGTGAAACATGTCTAAGATGCTGAACATCAGGCCATGAAAGACGGAAGCTGGCTGGAGCCATAGTACAGCAGGGAGGGCGCTGGCCTTGCGTGTGTCTGACCTGGGTTTGGTCTCCTGCACCCCCGTAGGAGTGAGCCCTGAGCACAGAGTCAGGAGTGAGCCTCGTGTACTGCTCGGCGTGGCCTTTAACTCAAACCCCCAATGAAGACGGAAGCCAGACAAGCTTCCTGCATTCCCAAAGGCCCTGCACTCATCCTCTACCTTGAGACAAGTTCTGGGCTTTGGGACCAGGTGTGGGGAGCCGGGCGCTTGCCAGGGATCCACCCGAATTAGGGAGCCTTGCTGAAGGGGTGGGAAAACAAGGCATCGAGGTCAGCGGCACAGACCATTCAAGAGGGGATTGCTGCAGAGGAAACGGAGTCTGAGCCCCCTCAGATGACTCGGCTGAGCACTCAGGAGCACCTGCCTGTGAGGAAACTGCCTGAGCTGGGATGGATCAGACAGAGGAATAGGAAGAAGCCTTCGCTTGTAAATGCAGAGCCCGAGAGTGCGGCTCTTCCCCCATGCCAGCCCAGAGAGCTTCCAAGATCCACAGGGTACTAGATTAGTTCACAGAAGAATCTCATTCCAGAAGGAAAAGTACGGGCTGGAGCCATAGTACAGCAAGGAGGGCGTTTACCTTGCACGTGGTCTACCCAGGTGCGATTCCCAGCATCCCAAGTGGTTCCCTGAGCACCACCAGGAGTAATTCCTGAGTGTAGAGCCAGGAGAACCCCTGAGCATTGACGGGTGTGACCCAAGAAGCAAAAAAAAAAAGGAAAAAAGGAAAAATAATTAGCACTAGACTGAACATTGTTCTAGGCCAACCTAAATAAAGGCTTAAAAATTAGTGGGGCTGCATGCGGCCAGAGAGATAGTCTAGTGGGTAGGGCACCTTGCACACAGCCTACCTGAGTTTGATCCCCAGCGTCCCACCTGTCCCCTGAACACTTCCAGCAGTGCCCTTACGTTCCTAAGTGCAGAGCCAGGAATAAGCCCTAAGAACTGACCAAAACCAAACCAAAAGAAACCAATTAGGTGGACTGGAGAGAGAGTACCAGGAGGTTAGGTCCTTGCATGACACAGCCTGAAATGAAACTTTATTCCAGTGACAGGACTGGATAGCTGCTATTATAATACCCCTTTTGCATGCAGCCAAGCCCTGTAATCCCCAGAACAACTAGCAGTCCCAACCAGAAATCACCCTTGATCCACCACCAGGTGTGGCCCAGGGAAAAAAATATATTAAAAGTCAGACATAAAAAAACTTCCAAGTTTTCAAATAATTTTACATTAGCCCTGAGCAAAGCTAAAGAATATAAATATATTCAGCATCCAACATGATAAAATTCACAATATATGACATGTAAAAAAAATATTCAGACATGCAAAGAAACTCTAACCAATCATGAGAAGACAAACTGAATTTCTCAGACTTGGCACAGAGATTAGAATTAAGTAAAAGGTTAAACAAAAAAGTTTTTAATAATTAATGCATGTTTAAAAACTTACCAGAAAGGCATTAAATTTTTAAAGAGGAAAACTAATGTCTGAGATGAAAAATATATTAGGTGAGGTTAAGAACAGATTATAGAAGAAAAGTTAGTTTACTTGAAGATACATTAATATGAATCATTCAAATGTAGGAGAGAAGGTAAAATATCTTTTAAAATGAACAGAGTGCATATAAGACGAAGGCTTCATTTATATTTAATCTGAATTCCTAAGGAAGAAAGAAGTTAAGATGGAAAAAAAATTGACTAAATAATGGGTGAAGTGTTTCCAAATTTGCTATCAAAAAAACAAAACAAAACAAAACAAAACAAAACTATAAACCCAGATTCAGAATTCAGTGAACTCCAAACAAAACAGGGAGAAAATAATACTAACTTGGTTCAAACTGTTGAAGACCTGGCAAAGAGTAAATATTAGGGGCAATGGACATGGGGTAAAGACACGTGCTGACTAATAACATCACATGAGGCTGGCACCCAAGGACAGTAGATAGAAGGGCCAGGGGGATTGCCCCATAGCGGGAAGCCTGCTTCATGACTGAGGGGAGAAGGCAGATGGAATAGAGAAGGGATCACTAAGAAAATGATGGCTGGAGGAGCCAGTTGGGATGGGATTTGCGTGCCGAAAGTAGATAATGGACCAAACATGATGACCTCTCAGTGTCTGTGTTGCAAGCCATAATGCCCAAAAGTACAGAGAGAGTATGGGGAATATTGTCTGCCGTGGGGGCAGGGAGAGGTGGGAAAGGGGGGTATACCAGGGATATTGGTGGTGGGGAATGTGCACTGGTGGAGGGATGGGTGTTTGATCATTATGAGATTGTAACGCAAACATGAAAGCTTGTAATTATCTCTCGGTGTTTCAATAAAATAAAAAAATATATTAAAATTTAAAAAGAGACGTGCTGGTCGAGGAGCGCGTGGCTTGGCAGAAGCAGCTCTAACCCAGAGCACCGGCTCTCACTGAGAACCCAGGAGCCCAGAATTCTCTGCCCAGCAGAAATACTTGAGAAAGTGGTGGAATGAGAGAGTGGTGCAATTGAGGGTTTTTTCCTGTGCTGCAGTGGCTGTAGAATTCATCAGCAGTAAGAAATGTGGAAATTTTATCTGTAGAGTGGGAATTATTCCAACTGGATCTATGCAACCAAAGGAAGAAAACTGGAGATACTACTTGGTGATATATGCAAATATATACCATATATGTTTTTATTTGAATGCTTTTGAAACATAGTTGATGAAAGTTTTAGTAGTCTTATCAAAATTTTCTCCAAAAAAGCAGCAGCATTACCAAAATGTATTTAAAGATCAATAAAGTTGATTATAGTAGGTTCACTTTTCAAAACCCACATACTGCAGCAATGATGAGCAACGCTTCCGTCCTGAGCCCTGCCTCTGGCTCCGAGTCCTACCAAGGAGTTGTACCTGTTTCTTTTCATTTAGTCTCGCAACCCTGTAATTAAGTACCATTACTGTTTTCCTCTTGCAAATGAGGAAATTAAGTTACATGAATGTGAAATAATTCTTCTAAGGTTACCCAACTACCAGATAAATGTTTGAACTTAAGCCCATTTTCTATGCCTCTAGAGCTTATGTACTTATCATTTTTCTGCACTGACTTTGCAGGGTAGCTGCAGTTCACAATAGGTGACAAAGTCAGAGAGATCAAACAGTCAGAGATCAAAGCAGATGGCATAGGATGATGGGTGGCATCAATGCCTCCCTCTTATCCCCAATTATTTCAAGTTGGATGGTCAAAGCTACTCAAGGCAACACATTTACATTTAATATATTTTAAAGAAAATGCTTTATTTTTCAGTGTTTTGGGGGAGAGGGATGTTTTGGGGCCACACCTGGCAGTGCTCGGGCTTACTCCTGGTTTTGGTCTCAGGGATCACTTTTGCTAAGGCTTGGGGAGCTGTAAGGAGTGCCGGGGATTGAACATAGGTCCGCCGCGAGAAGGAAGGTGCCCTTCCTGCCATAACTAAAATACTGTCACATTGTGAGTGAGAGTCTGGGTCTTCCTTTCTCACTGGACTTAAAAGTATCACCTAAGGAGGGAGCACATCTGTCAGAGGAGTGAGGGACCCCTCCTTACAGAGGGTCTTAGTTACTTTCTCACAGGCGGTTGAATGACAAACCTGACTCTCTTTTCCTCTCTTTTTCTCGGGGGGGGGGGGCATACCCAGTAGTACCTAAGGCTACTTCAGCGCTGTGCTTGGGGGGTCACTCCTGGTGATGCTGAGGAGACCCTGCATTGTGGGGATGGAACCTGCTTTGCATGCGCTCCAGCTCTCTTTAAACACCCCCCTAAAAAGTGGGGGGCGGGGAGGGGAGTTTAGGTCATACCCAGCAGTGCTCAGGGGACCATATGTGATGCCAGAAATTGAACCGGGGTCAGCTGCATGCAGGGCAGTCACCTTAGCCCCCTGTGGGATATCTCTGGCCCTCTTTTTTTTTTTTTTTTAATTTAGTTTTGTTTTGCCGGGGCGGGGGAAGTGTGTGTGGCAACAGCTGTCAATACTTCGAGTTTATTCCTCCTCTGTGCTCAGGGAGCAAACCTGGGTCAGCGGCATGTAAGGCACCCTCCTCGCTGCACTGGCTCTCCAGCTCCTATTTTTGATCACGGTTGTGACGTGCTCTGACTTTACTACGAAATCAGTCCACAAAGAAATTACCTGACTTGTACTAATTATATTGAAGTCAGAAGGGAATGGGTTAAATGCGTCGTCTGTGGGTAACGACTGGAACTTTCTATTATGCTTATTCTTTGTATGCCATAAACTTAAATATAATAGGCTTCCAAAATAAATGACTTCATTTGGATTTGGGGCCACCCCTAGTGGGGCTTAGGGCTGTTTCAGGTCCCGTGCTCAGAGGTCACTGCTGATGGCATTCAGGGGGCCTTTCGGGGTCAAGGATTAAACCCAGGACTCCAGAACATACAAAGCCTGTGCTCTCGCCCTTTTTGCTTTCCCCATGGTCCGCCAAAAGATAACTGGCTTCGAGCTAAAATGACAGTATCACAGGAGACCGTATCCTTATAACACGTGTGAAAGTAAAATGCTTGGAAATAGCACAAAAGTTGGGGGGGGGGGTGGAGTGGGGCTGTGATAGCACAGCGGGTAGGGCGTTTGCCTTGCACACGGCCAACCCAGGTTCGAATCCCAGCATCCCATATGGTCCCCTGAGCACCGCCAGGGGTAATTCCTGAGTGAATGAGCCTGGAGTGACCCCTGTGCATCGCCGGGTGTGACCCAAAAAGCAATAATAATGATAACAACAACAACAACAACAATAATAATAATAAATTTTAAAATAGTTGGGAGGGGAGATATTGAAGTATGAAATTTTAGGTTCTGTAGTGGCACAGTATCACTAAAATGTAGGCTTGTAAGTTAAGGATGGATACCAAAAGCACTATAGTCATGACTAAGAAATAGTACAGCTAAATCCAACAAAGGAGATAATATAGAATAGGGATGTTAGTAATCTAAAAATAGAAAGTTAAAAAGAGAGAGGGGAAATTGATGGGGCAAATAAAAAATATAGCAAAATGATGAACTAATTCTACAGTTGTTACACCTAATTTAATGTAAATGCCTTAAATACCTTCCCCAGGAGAGAAGGGGAACCTGTTAGATTAAACCTACAGAAAGCAAGAACAATCAAATGCAACTGTAGTTAAAAGTACAAGAGTGCTAAAGATACATCATGTAACATAAATGAAAAGAAAAGTGACTACAGTTTAGAAAAGGTAGGCAATTTTTTTCCTGGTCAAGAATAGCCTGCAAATGTGTGGAGCCTTTTCATATTTTAAAAATAAATTACTGTGTTGATATAAGAAATAAATCTTAGGACATAGAGTGTTACAAGATTAGAAAAAGTATCATTTTATAATGACAGCAGGATTAGTTCATCAAGAGGATGTAACAGCTATGAATCTTTTAACATCAGATAACAACTTCAAAAGTACATGCATTCAAAACATACATTAAAATGAATTTAGTTGTATGCAACTCACACAAAGCATCTCTGGGATGTTTGAAATATTTGAAACAAAAAACAGTTTCTAAATTACTTGAGCTCAAAGAGGAAATGAGGAGGCATATTCTTTGGTATACAAATGAAAACACAATATGTTAAAATGTGTGGAATGCAAGTTTCTTAAGGGGAAAATCTATAACACTCAATACCAGCAGAAGAAAAGAAAAAAAAATTCAAGCCAGTGACCCTGGCTTAACCTAGAAAAGAAAGCAGATTAGTGTAGTAGGAAAAAATAGAGGAAAGAAAAATTAGAGAGCATAGGAGAAATCAAGTAGAACATTGGAGAAAAGATAGAGAAAATCAATGAAACCTAAAGCTGGTTTTTTGAGAAGAGTAATTAATTGTTTAAACTTCAATAGCTGGATGGATCGGAGGAGGTAGAAGATTAAGTTACCAGAAAAGGAAGGAAGGCACAAGTGCTGCACTTATCAAATTAGATTAAGGAAATATCAACCATTTTGTGCCAATAAATGTAACAGTTTAGATAAAACAGGCTACACTTGGAATAATCTACTGAAATACAGATACTCTTCAACCAAAGATAGTACTGTTTAAAGAGATACTCTGAAATGAAAAAAATCTTCTGACAATGTTTCCTTTATTTTATTCTGGATAAATATATTTTTTTAACTCCCAAAGGAGTGATAAAACATCTTGTTTTAAAACCTGAGCCTGTAAGGTAGGGTTCTTCTCTCTCTCTTTCTTCCTCTCTTCCTCCCTCCCTCTCCCTCCCTCCCCCTCTCTTCCCTCTCTCTCTCCCTATCTCCCTCTCCTTCTCCCTGTCTCCCTCTCCCTCTCTTTCTCCCTCTCTCTCCCTACCTCTTTCCCTCTCTCTCCCTTCCTCTCTCCATCTCTCTTCCTCTCCCTCTCCCTCTCCCTCCCTCCCTCTCTCTCTTTCTTAAAATTTTGGGTTTTGGGGCCACAACGAGGAAGAGCTTAGAGGCTGCTCCTGTCCCCACACCCAGGGGGTGCCCTTGCTGGTGCCCAGGGAGCCCTGTGGAGCCGGGCACCCGGAGCAGGCGCTCCATCCTGTTGAACTAGTCCCTGGCCTCCAAAATACTATCTTGAGTACCTTCCCAGTATGCTCGAGTAGCATGCAAGTATGCAAGAAACAGTGGCTGCCGTGATGCCAGCTCTCCCCTGTAGAACTCCTTGGCGAGTGCGCCGGGTGTCCCCAAGACCTATTCAGACTCAATCATTTGCTAGGAGGACTCAAGACTCGGCACAACAGATTTATTACCGCAAAAAAGTAGAAGTCAGAGCAACAGAGGAGGAAAGCAGTGGTGAAGGACAGCGGGAAAACAGGACGTGTTTCGGCCCCTCAGTGGTGACTGTTCAGTGCCCCTGAAGTGTGGCCTAGCAGAGAAGCTCATGAGACCCAGAGTCCCGGTCTCCAGTGGGGGCTCGTCATGTGACCCCTTCTGCCCAGTGTGGCCCCCAAAAGGAAAGCAGGCGTGCAGTGTGAAGCACGCGGTCGCAGTTTAGACACAGTGAGACAGTCCTAGGAGGTCCTGGGAACGGAAACTCCTCCCCAAGTGCCCAGACTATTCAAATGGCAATTTTGCCCGCTGGTGTGTGACAGTGACACTTTTCTGCAGAGATTAAAAAAAAAAAAAGACTTTTCCCCCCTCATCTGTCTTTTCATTAAAAAGGAAAATCTCTCTCTTTCCCCTTTTGAGAATTACGGTTTGCAGTACAGAAAGAGAGAGAGAGAGAGACAGAGACAGAGACAGAGACAGAGACAGAGAGGTGCCTGCTCTAGAGACAGGCTTGGGGAGGGTGGCAGGAGGGGGCCTGGGGACACTGGTGGTGGGAAGTGTGCGCTGGTGGAGGTTTGGTGTAGGGACAGGGTATGACTGAAACCTAACATGAACAGCTTTGTAACTCCATCTCACGGTGATTTAATAAAAATAAGTAAATATTAATCTAAAAAAAACAAAGGAAAACCTTGCCTGGTTTTCCTCTTACTAAATTTTATATCAGTATCATTAACTTGGTTACCTTTTTGCCTATATCCTACAAGAGTGTGTAGGAGATTGGGAAGCTGAATGATTGACATTTCTAGTCTCCAGTGAAGATTCTTCCAGCAAGGAAGACAGTGGCAGTCATAGGGAGAAGTTGAGTATTTTTCTGACTTATGAATTTAGTCTTAATATTTTCAAGCATAAGGTATTATGAGGTGTGTGGTTAGGAAATCATGAACTATTATTATTTATTTTAAATTTTTTTTTAAATTTTAAATAATGTAGGAGTACTGCTATTTGTTCAGCCATTGATTAAGCTGATTGAATGGGCATGAACTCTTGTTACTTACTTTTACTATGAAATGTTATAGTAGGAAATTTTCAGTAATTTGGAAGTTTGGGGGGTATTTTAATGTATCAGGCAGATTATCAGTATGGGAAAACTCAGTTCTAGTTTTATAAATTCTATTTTTAAAATAAATTATACATTTCTTCTTACCAATGAAACCCCAGAACCCAGTTCTAAGTTGTTCTTATGGTTGATTCATCAGTTTAAATGAATTACTCCTTAACATGACAATTGTTTTCACAGATTATTTTTATCTGTATTATTAAGTGGTTGATAAAATATTTTTTAAAAAAATTGGAATCACCATGGGATACAGTTACAAAGCTTTCGTGATTGAGTTTCATTCATACAGTGATTGAACATCCATCCCACCAGTACACATTTTCCACCACCAGTGTTGCCAGTATCCCTGCCCCCCCTTACCCCACCCCTGCCTCTGTGACAGACAATTTCCTTCTTACTCTCTGTCCTTTTGGGCATTATGGTTTGCATTACAGAAACTGAGAGGCCAGGTTGATAAGATATTACTCTTCAAAAAGTATCACTTACCATAGAAATGTCACTGTTTCTCAACAGATACTATTTCTGTCTTGACTTTTTAAGACTTTCTTTTATAATTGAAAGAATTCTTGGTCAGTTGAGTAGTCAGTTCCTGTCAAAACCTCATAGAAATGACCAAATAAATGTAGTCATCTCAAACTTCTACGTGAAAAAGAAAATCCATCAGGACTCACTTTCTGATATGAAAGTGGAGTGTGTTGGCCGTGGATTAAAACAAATATAGTTCCCATCTTGATCTTGGAATAGAGTGAAAATTGCTTATGTAGAAATCTCAGTACTAAAGAAATACCTACCAACTCCACTATGGTGCTGTTGCCTTTGAGGAAATTCCTCTGACGTTCGACGACCACGATACACATTTAGAGTTGAGAAAGTTGAAATGTCCTTCATAAACAGCCGACTGAAAAATCTTAATGACTGGTTTTTGAATTGAGAAAAAACTGGTAGGAATGTAATTGCATTGGTTACCTAAGATATAATTACTGATGGAAATAAGAGATTGTCATCCCGGCTCTGGTAATTCACCAACAAGTTGGAATCTGCTACTGAACGCTGCGCTTCGTACTCAGATCTCCTTTGGGGCTGGGGAGATGCCTCCTCAGGCTGGAAGGGCCCAGGCTCGCAGGCAGGACCTGGGTCAAGACCTGGCACCGTGCACGTCCCCTGAGCACCACCTGGAGCCACCTCTGCTGGAAATCTTTTTTTTGGTGTCCACTCAACATTTTATTTAAGTCAATCACTGAGATACAGTTACAGAGCTTTCATGTTTGAGTTTCAGTCATACAATGATCTAACACTCATCCCTCCACCAGTGCACATTTTCCACCACCAGTATCCCCAGTTCCCCCCCCAAATCACCCCCTTGCCCCCCTGACCCCCCTTTCCCCGCTTCCATGGCTGACAATTTCCCCCATACTCCCTACTTTGGGGCATTATGGTTTACAATACAGATACTGAGAGGCCATCACATTTGGTCCTTTATCTACTTTCAGCTCACATCTTCCATCCTGAGTGACTCCTCCAACCACCGGACAGAAATCTTTCAAAGACTATCTCCTAAGGCCTTTCTCCCGAAGAAGCCCACGGTTACCTTTGATCACATATCACTTTCTTTCTCTCCTCTCAAGTTTCTCTGGGTGAATTTCTTTAAATAAAACGATATCACTTCACTTCAAGAACAAAGACTGTCTTTTGATTTCTGTCTTCCTTTACTTACCAAACTCACTGGAGCTGTGACTGACTTCCCAATGGTGCTGATGCAAAAACTTACACGGTGACTATGCTAATAAAATCTGATAAGTCATTGTAAGCTCAGCTAGAAGAATCGTCAAATATAATCAGTTTAATATGATTTAAGTCGACAGTTGGCTACATTTCTGAGGTACAAAGTGCTTTTAATTATTCAGTCAGATATTTGCAAGTACTGTTTTGATTCTCATTATCATTCCTTGCTGTCTGTCAACCTTGAGAGTTATTACTTGTACCAAGCAGGAAGCAGCTTGTCAGAAAATGACTGATGTATTAACTTGCATTCATTAGGGCATTTTATAGACAATATAATGTTAGACTTGGAAAACATGCTAGAGATCACCTAAGGCCACCACACTTATCTAGTATGGGGAAATGTGATATTGCCTAAATAATGTACCACTTTATGATACTATTTGACTTTTTCTGTATTATTAAAAACTCTATTGTTGGACTGAAAGCCACCTCATTTTAAATCATTAGTCTTAATTCTTCATTCTGTTAGTGATATTACGAAAGGACTATTTCAAATGGGAAATATCTTAACATTAGAAAACAGTCACACTCTACATTCATCCCCCAGAAAAACACCCCAACTGTTAAAGATTTAAGGAAGTTTAAGACTTTTTCCAGTGTTGATCCAACTTGTAAAAGTCTGAACTCTTATTATCTTGTCCCCTATATGATGTAGTGCCTTACAAACTATTGCACAAATATGAGACAGAGTAAATGAGATTTATGTTTACTCAGTCATTCAGTAATTATTTACTCAGAGTCTACTTTGTTCTTATGTGGTTAGATAATGATGCTAAAAAAGGGAGAGGGTGGAACTCCTATTTTAGATTGATTAGATGGTCAAGGAAAGCCTTTCTGGGAGGTAATAATCCATCGACAGGAAGTAGCACAGTATCACTGTCATCCCGTTGTTCATCAATTTGTTTGAGCGGGCACCAGTAATGTCTCCATTGTGAGACTTGTTACTATTTTTGGCATATCGAATACAGGCTGGAGCAATAGCACAGTGGGTAGGGCGTTTGCCGTGCACGCAGTCGACCTGGGTTCGATTCCTTCCTCCCTCTTGGAGAGCCTGGCAACAGGAAGTAAAGTCTTATTTTACTTACCTTCCTTTACTTAATGCAGAAATATTAACCATCAGTTTGAGCAAAAATATCATCACTTAAGTAATAGTAGTTACTTATATTGAAAATGAGGTTGTCAAAATTACTTTGGACAGGAACTATAAAAATACCGTCAAGTTTCTTGTGGTCCTGGATGGTAAGTACTTGGCTCATTTGATGGTAGAGTCAAGCCCTGAATGAAACTCACTTCAACTTTCAGGATGTGCAGGCGGGGAGAAAAGTCCAGCTCTCGGGGAAGGTGACGAGGAAATCGCGATGCACAGACATTTCTCCTGGGAGTGGAGGGGTAGTGGGCTGCGTGATCCCTCCGTGGAAAAGACTCGCAAGGAGAACCTCTACTACTTCCTAGAGGAAGTGGAGGGAAAGGGAGCTGCAAGCCAGAAATGAGATCTGACATTTTATTCCAAGTGTGATCTAAACCCCAGGAGGCAGAGAGGACCACTTGTACTGAGAATAGACTACAAGGGGCAGGAGGGCAGGAGAGGGCACAGTGAGACCCACGATAACCCTTATTGTCACAGTTTCACCTTCCAGTGTGGTGGTCATCAGCCACGTGTATATGTGACCATGTATATTTGATGAGAATCAAATACTATTTTTAGAAAACTCTGAGTGCCTTAGACTAGCCATGGCTCAAGGTTTCAGTGGCTAGAGACTGGACTACACTGTACAGCACAAACACAGGCAGTAACTATGATCACCGCATGTTCTCTTCCAGAACAATCTAGACAGTCTAGAAATGAGTCTCACAAGGGAGCAATAAGCGGTGATTCCGAGACTGGTGCATTACACTCAGGGTATATTTTTAGCACAGAGTTAGCAGGATTTGGATAACATCTTGGGTATGGGGTATGAGAAAGTAAAAATCAGTTAATTCCTGAGTGTGTGAACAAATCACTCAATCCCTTTTCAACCTGGGAAACAGTGAGGGCAGCCATGTGGAGCTGAGATGTGGAGCTCAGATTCCCGCTTCTCTCTGTTGCCACATTGCTGGCGGGGGCTCACACACAGTTGTGGTTGCGGGGTCCACTGCAGGTCCCACACTGGGCAACAGTGCTTCTACACTGCAGTGTGGCAATGGCGGGAGTTGGGGCTATTTTTTTTTTCTTTTTGGGTCACACCCGACAATGCTCAGGGCTGACTCCTGGCTCTGCACTCAGGAATTACTCCTGGCAGTGCTCAGGGGACCATATGGGACGCTGGGACTCGAACTCAGGTCGGCCGAGTGCAAGGCAAACGCCCTCCCCGCTGTGCTATGGCTCCAGCCCCGGGAGTTGGCATTTTTAAGTCAGGGGCTCACACACATTCTTAAGGGCTCTGCTCTAAGTCATGACCGCACACTCGGATGGGAGGCGCTTGGCCATTGGGCCTCCCCCTGGCCCCTTGGAATCCCGTTTTGGATTTGATCAGTGCTGTGCCTCTTACAGACATTTGAATGCACGTAAGATGAGGGCCACTGCATCTAGGAGCGTGGAACTTGCTGTTACTGAAATTACAATGGCTTGATTTGCAATTTAGTTAGAAAGATGTTCAGACTTTCCACTTAAAAGGGGTTGAATGATTTATTGGCTTTATTTGAGCGAGTAGCTGGAGTGGAGAAGTAGCCCGAGGAAAATCATGTATGTGTAGGGAGGTGCAAGCGTGACTCAGATTTTATTCCAAGGGTGATCGGAAACCATCAGGGAAAAGGAACAGAAACCTCTGTTCTCGCGAGTTTTGCTGTAGCTTACCTAGAGCAAGGACATTAAAATGCTGCAAACTCAATGCAAATACCAACAGATGAGGGAGGGCCTATTTCTAGAATTTTTAATACTGTTTTGAATTATCACAAGAAGTGAAGAATGGGATTTTCCCAAGACAAATTCACAAAAGGATCTCACATGGACCACATGGTCACTTCGTGCTGAGCCCCCGTTTGCAGTTGGGTGATATGCGGAGTATCGTAGCTCAGTTCAGTTGCGATGCGGTAGGAGAGGATTGCCGGGGAATCTGAAACAGAAATGCTGCTTTTTTCCCCTTTTTTTTGAATTTTAAGTAATAATTTTTTTTGTATTAGTGAATCACCGTGAGATAGTAGTGTGTAAGTAGTTACAGACTTACACACTTTCATGTTTGCATGCTGCTTTCAAGTTCTTCCTCTCGTTTCCCACCCTTGGCCTCAGACTCAGAAGGAATTTGGAATAATTAATTCTGGCTGAGTGATCCGGCCAGTTCAATGCAGTTAAGATCTGCCATCTCACTCTTCCTACCTTTCCGTTCCTGTTCTCTCCATAATTTCCAGAGCTAAAGCTGGCTGACTTTCACTGAAATTAGACCCATGCCAAAGAGAAGAAACTTGCACATTGATTTGGAAGGGAGCATCTTGCAAAAACAAAAAGCAAAAGACCTGTTTCTTTTCTTAAATAGGGAATTTTATATATATATGTATATGTATATATACACACACATATATATACATATATGTTTATGAAACAAAATACATTATGTTTCATCAAGGTTTCATATAAATTTTATTATCTCAGCAATGCCTGTTTTGACAAGAGCTTCTGATATATAGTTCTGAGTCATGAAATTTAGAGAAAGAGGACTTAGATTCACTCTTTTCTCCAATGCAAATAGCTGCTAAGTGTTCATGAGTCTTTAATAGACCATATTGTGAAGTCACTCATTTTTTTTGCTTAAAATGCCTTCATTAAACTTGTATTTCTCACTCGCCTTTTCCTAATGACATTTGCTTAATATTTCTAAAGATCTCATTTTTTATGTTTGAATTTTACTTAAAAAGATCATCTTAAGTCAGTATTATTTGCTTAAATGGAAAACCAGTAAGTAAAATGTCCCATAAATGGAGAGTAAGAGGCCAAGTCAGTGTCATCATGATGGATGAAAACATAATAATGCCATGAAACACGAAGCGAGGAGAGCGACTGGCCTGTGCAGAAATGCTGTGAGGCGTAGGGCATGTCTGTGTTTGTTAAAAAGGAAGATTAGCAGGCAAAACAAACACGGTAACAGTAAACTGGGACTTTCTTCATAACCTAAGCAGAAGGATGGGAAGGAAATGAAAACTTGTTTACTGTGGAACTAAATTTTCTAAAACTTTAGCAGCAGAAATTCATTCTCATCACTGGCATCAATTTCAGAAATCAAGCGTGATATGCTGATTGGCATTAAATTGGGTATGTTCTGCCCACCCCTCTCTCTCCCTTTTCTACTCCTAAAAATAGGAGAAGAATATGGAAGACTTCTAGAATTGTCTCTATCTCTTATCTATAATGTAATGCAGTTCCAGAAAATTTTTTACAGAAATAGCAAGTGTTGTCTCTTTTATTAAAAATTTTTTTTAATTTAATCACCATGAGATACTCAGTTACAAAGTTGTTCATGATTGGGTTTAAGTCATATGATGTCCCAACACCTGTCCCTTTATCGGTGTACATTTCCACCACCAGTGTTCCCAGTTTCCCTCCCACTCCCCTGCTCCCCCACGCCCTGTGCCAGCCTGCCTGCCTCTGTGGCACTTTTCCTCCCTCCCTCCCTCCCTCCCTCCCTCCCTCCCTCCCTCCCTCCCTCCCTCCCTCTCTCCCTCCCTCCCTCCCTCCCTCCCTCTCTTCCTCCCTCTCTCTCCCTCCCTCTCTCCCTCCCTCTCTTCCTCCCTCCCTCCCTCCCTCCCTCTCTTCCTTCCTCCCTCCCTCCCTCCATCCCTCCCTCCCTCTCTCTTCCTCCCTCTCTCCCTCCCTCCCTCTCTCCCTCCCTTCTTTCCTCCCTCCCTCCCTCCCTCCCTCCCTCTGTCTCTGTATCTCTCTATCTTTCTCTCTCTGTCTCTGTCTCTCTACTTTTGGGCATTATGGTTTGTAGCACAGGTACTAAAAGGTTATCATATTATCACTTTCCCTCCTTCCAGCACTCAGTTCTTGTCCAGAGTGATCATTTCCAACTCTCATTGTCACACCTTTCTCTCTCCTAACTGCCCACTTCCAACCCCATTTTTGACAAGATTTACAGCTATGGACCGGTCCTCTTGGCCCTCATTTCTGCTGTCTCATTAGTCTCATACTGTGGTGTTTTTACACCCCACCAAGTGAGTAGTCATTCTGTGTCTTCCCCTATCCCTCTGCCTCATTTCACTCAGCATCATACTCTCCATGTACATCCATTTCCTCACCTAATTTTTCCTTTTATTAATTTTTTAAAATTTAATCACCATGTGATACACAGTTACGAAGTTGTTCATGATTGGGTTTAAGTCATAGTATGTCAGATACTACGACTGTGTAGTATTTCGTTGTGTAGATGTGCCATAGTTTCTTTGCCTACTCAT
This sequence comes from Sorex araneus, assembly GCF_027595985.1. Classification (NCBI taxonomy): domain Eukaryota; kingdom Metazoa; phylum Chordata; class Mammalia; order Eulipotyphla; family Soricidae; genus Sorex; species Sorex araneus. The sequence continues at coordinate 208,383,372 of NC_073306.1, forward strand.
CTGCTCTTGGACACATGGGTTGTTTCCAGATTCTGGCTATCGTGAATAGTGCTGCAGTGAACATAGAAATGCAGGTGGCTTTTCTGCTGTGTGTTTTTGGGCACCCAGGGTATATTCTCAGGAGTGGTATTGCTGGGTCAAATGGAAGCTCAATTTCTAATTTTTTGAGGAATGCCATGTTTTCCGAAAATGGGGACCAGATGGCATCTCCATCGACTATGGATGAGAGTCCCTTTCTCCCCGCACCTGCTCCAGCACTGGTTACTTTCCTTCCCTTTGATGTGTGCCAGTCTCTGTGGCATGAGATGAGCAGGCTCTCTTTCTTCTGTAAGTTAAATTTTTCCTTCATTTATATATTTGATCCATTAGCTTGAATTTTCTTTCTCCACCTGTAGAGTAAGCCCGTATTAGTCTAGCATGCTTGTCAATGCAGCTTGCATTCTCCTCTAAAAACAACAACAACAACAAATTCCCATCAGTGAACTGCCAGAAAGTCTGAGAAACTAGTTTCTTCATTGAGATCTTTCACTAGTCAAATTTTGATAGTAATAAATTTATGAAACAGTTATTATATATTTCATTGCATGTATTAACTTAGAAATCCTAATTTTACAGATTGAGAAATTCATGTGCATTAGTCCACATTCTAGCTTCAGAATCTACAAACAGTTTAATCACAGGGAAGTTATTTGATCTATTGTAAGTCCTCATTTGTCCATGAAATAATAATAATATCTATTTAATGGAATTCTTGAGATAGTAATTTTCTTTGCTGCCCAATTGCTGTATGCTACAAGTTTAGCTACTACATGCTTCTTGGTTAATACCATCCGTCAGCTTACTGACTTAATTCCTCTGTTGTGTTTTGAGCTCTTTTGTAGCTGGCATTCACTTGTCACTTGTATTACTTGTCATCCCGTTGCTCATCGATTTACTCGAGCGGGTGCCAGTAACATCTCCATTCGTCCTTGTTGTGTGCTAGTGTAGCTCAATGGCATCTGCTTGCTCCAGGAATACGAAGAGCATCAAACCATTCATTCAGGGTCTTGACGAAGAAGTCTGACCATCTCATAGGTGGGCGGCCAGGTATTCTTCTGACGTCCCGTGGAATCCAGTCGGTAACAGCTTTAGTCCAGTGGTCATCTCTAAATCGCATTACATGTCCGGCCCATCTGATTTTCGACGCCTTGGTAATCAAGATAGCGTCCTTGATTCTGGATCATCGACGGAGGTCGGAATTCTGGATTCCTTCTAGCATTAGAAAAACATATCTTTCTAACTTGTGAAATTGTTACAATAGTACTCGTGAAGGAATAAAAGTACTTCTCTGTTCTTAGTTACATTGAAAAAGCTTCCTACTGGCTATTTTTATTCTTGTAAATCACTTCAATCAATTTTTTAAAATTCTAATCATAAGTATTAGCTGAAGGAACCAAAATTTGATAGTGGTCTTATGTGTAAATTTTGATCTGATACTTATTTTAAGTATCCACATAATACAATCTGTAATTGTGTATTCTTAGATCAACCGTTTTTTAAAAATTAGACCTTTTTAACCAAAGCCTAGTTTCAAATAAGATGTTTCAAAATAAAGACCTTTTAAAAGAGAATTAGGTTAAGTCTCTTGAGCCCATTAGTGGCAGAAGCTTCCGGAGAACCAAGAGACTATCAGAGTCAATAGCCTCAGAGTCAACAGAAAAACGTGATCATTTAGTTGCTAATGAGAGGAAAACACAGAGGGCTGCCAATAGTAAGAGTTGACATTTATTTCTAAATTCACGTTCAGAACAGTAATTGTATCTACTTCAGAATGTCTGCAGGTGGCTAAAGCTCCGATAATCTGCGTTGCACTTAAACGTTGGCACTTGATTAATGAACATAGTGGGGAGTTCATGATGTTCCTTGTTCGTTACTCAGGGAGGATGTGGTAACTGTAGTGTCCATCAACATTGTGATTCAGACATAAGCTTCGCATCTTTTGCCTTCTGTTATTTATATTGTACCACATAGAACTTCATACCACCACAATGTAAATGGAGCGAAAACGTGCTTGAGACTGGAGAGATAAAGTCGGGGTTAAGGCTCTTGCTGACCCTGATTTAATCTGAGATCACATATGGCCCCTGACTCCCACCAGGAGTGATCCCTGAACTCAGCACTGGGAGTAAGCTCGGAGCATCAATAGGTGTGGTCCCCAAACAGAAACAGTGACAAAAAGCCACTTTTGCACTTATGCTCATATTTAAAAAACATTTTTTTTCGTATGTAAGGGCTGGAGCGATAGCATAGCAGGTAGGGCATTTGTGTTGCACACGGCCGATCCAGGTTTGATTCCTCCATCCCTCTTGGAGAGCCCGGCAAGCTACCAAGAGTATCCCGCCCGCACGGCAGAGCCTGGCAAGCTACCTGTGGCATATTCGATATGCCAAAACCAGTAACAAATCTCACAGTGGAGACGTTACTGGTGCCCGATCGAGCAAATCGATGAGCAACGGGACGATAGTGCTACATATAAGTGGATAAAATATTCTCGGCTTCAGTACACTGCTGGAATCTTTACAGGGTTTTATTCCCGCGCTCCTGCCAGCTGTGCCGGGGGGCACGTGGTACGGGAATGGGGGCTGAGCTTTCCATATGCAAAGCACATGCTCTTTGAGACTGTCTCTGCTGGAGGGGCAGTGGTCCTTCCCGAGAGACAGCCAGGACCCCCCAGCATTTCTTGGCCCACAGGGATGGTGCTTCAGTTTGAGGGTCCAAGGGTGCATTGGTACTTGGGCCTTGAGTGCTGGGGATTGTCTGGGCACCTCGGTGGGTCAAGAAGCCTCCAGGGTCACACCCGTGCCCAGAGGGCCTCCAGGGCTGTGCGTTGTGATGCTCAGGGGACCCTGTGGTGTCGGGGGGGTTGAGGGGGGTGGTCAGGCACGTGGTAGGCCTACTCCCCAATCTCCTGGTCCTCAAAATTGATTTTTAAATTAGGAGTCTACACAAATTGCACAGGAGATCCCTTCAAGGCTCCAGAGATAGAGATTTCCGCAGCTGCTATTGTGGCCACCATATGACCTCCTGGCTCTTCATTCTCAGCAATGGAAAACAAATTATCAGATGCTTCCTTTCCAGCAGGTCCGACTCTGGGGGGGTGGGGAGAAACTCCAAACAATCATGGTGAGTTTTTTGTTTGAATGTAATCAAAGTAAAGAGAAAGTAAAGTGAAATTTATCAGCTACACAGGCGGGGTGGGGGTTGGAGGGGGCGGGGGGTGGGGGGAGGTTTACTGGTGTTCGTGGTGGTGGAATATGGGCACTGGTGAAGGGATGGGTGTTCCGAGCATTGTGTAACTGAGACTTAAGCCTGAAAACTTTGTAACTTTCCACATGGTGATTCAATAATAAATAAATAAATAAAGGAAGAAACTAAAAAATAAATAAATAGATAGATAAATAAATAAATAAATAAATAAATAAAAGAGATAGAGATTTCTTTGTGACGGCCTTCATTTTTCTTGGTTTTGTTTGGGTTTGGGGGTTCCTGGCCAGAACTGGGGAAACAGGCCAGTGCTGGTGGTCCAGCCGCGCCCCCCCACCCCGTGTGCAGGCGTGTGCTGAGCTGGGTGAGCCTGTGTGTCTCTGGTGCTCCGCTTCTGTTGGTGCTCGGTTTTTCGGTTTGAACTGTGGTTTGGGTGACACGGTCACAGTGTTCTGGCCCACAAATCTACTCCACCTTCACCATCGACGTGCCCGAGACACCGTTGTCCGTAGGTCACCTCTAGTTTGCCTCTTCGCTCTCCCCGACGGGGTCCTCACTGGTTGATCGTCTGTTTTGTAATCAGAGGCCGAGGGTTTAACCTTACTTTATTGTTTATTCCCTCCTTTTCTTTCTCTCTATGCGGAACTGAGTAAGTGCCTCTAGTTTTCGTTCTTCTCCGTCTGGCTTATGTTGCTTCACACCACGTCACCCAGTTCCCCCCGGGTTGCAATAAACGCAAAGATTTCACCGTATTCTCGTGGCTGTTTGATACTGCATCGTGTGCATGAACCACAGCTGTATCCACGCATCTGTCATTGACATTGGGTTTCCATAGGCTGGCTCTAAACTCAGTTTATAGTGGACATAGGTATCTGTATTTCTGTTTAACTAATGTTTTTGTGTTCTTGGGGTAGATTCCAGGAGTAGAATCACTAGACCATAAGGAAGTTCCAGTGAGACTTTTTTTTTTAATTGAGGTTTCATGGTTTACAGTACTATTGAACTTCCTGTTTTACATTGTGTGGCTGTTACACCAATCCCGTCAATGTCCCCTCGCCACTATTCCTGGTCCCTTCGCCCACCTCTCCCCGCTCCTCCTCTATTCCTGGTTCTGGTACTAGTTCTGTCTCAGGGTCTCTGTGCCGGTGATTGTCTAATTCCTTTCTTTGTTTCTTTGTGGACTGAAGCAATAGCACAGCAGGTAGGGCGTTTGCCTTGCACGTGGCCGACACGGGTTCGATTCCTCCATCCCTCTTGGAGAGCCCGACAAGCTACCGAGAGTATCCCACCCGCACAGAAGAGCCTGGCAAGCTATCCATGGTGTATTCGATATGCCAAAAACAGTAACAAGTCTCACAATGGAGACATTACTGGTGCCCGCTGGACAGTGTTACAGTGTGTTACAGTGTTTCTTTGTATTCTACATATGAATGAGGCGTTCTGGTGAGATTATCTTTTACTTTCAGACCACTCATTTCTCTTAGCATGACTCTGATTACTTCCCACTAGCAGTAAATTGAAACATTTCATTCTTTTTCCTTACCGTCTGTTCTTACTTTTTTGGAGAAGTCCCCATATTGTTTTTTATACTGACTGTGAACTCTTTATGTCCTGATCTTATTTGTATTTTTCCCTGTTTTTGTGATTATGTCTAAATGTATATTTTGTTAACCTTCTTAACTAATAACTTTGCTGGCCTTCTTTGTCTTTTTAATATTTCTATTTCTTGAATGTGCTCTAATGGCTATTACTTACTTTCCTTTATTGACATGGTTCTACGTTTCTTCTTTAGTTTCTTTTAGGTGTAAGCTTAAACCTCTTTTTTAAAAGGAACTCATTTTATTTATTTATTGACTTTTGGTTTGTGGGCTACACCCAGTGATGCCCTACCCTCAGGAATTACTCCTGGCAGTGCTCCAGGAACCAAATGGGGTTCTGGGAGTCAAACCCTGGTCAGTCACATGCAAAGCATATGTCCTGCCACTGTACAATCTCTCCAGCCCTAAACCAAGACTTCCTATCTGTCTGTCTGTCTATCTATCTATCTATCTATCTATCTATCTATCTATCTATCTATCTATCTATTATGACATTGATTTGGGGGCCGTAGCCAGCAGAGCCAGTGCTTACTCCCGACGTTGCTCAGGGATCACTCCTGGAGGTGCTGAGGGCACGGGATGGGGTGCCAGCGATAGACAATGCCTCACCTACTGTACCATCCAATCCCCTTAACTAGTTCTTTTTTGAGTTAGCTACCTCTGTAGCTTTTAGTACCCTACATGGCTTTTACTTCTTCACTCTCTACCTCGTTCGATGGTGTGGAAACTCCTTTGAGTCGGGTGTTTTTGCCTGTTTAAAAACTGTGGCATCTGAAGTGACCACAACAGTCTCTGCTTTCTTTTTGGTACTCAATAGGTATTGGTTGGTTGAATAAACAAAAACCTAACACCTACCTATGCCTAGCACATAATGGGGGGTTTGTAAGTATTTAAACAAAGGGTAAAAATATTTGATAATCTGATTCTCTTCATGTATATTTGACTTTCACAGCTTTATTTTATGTTTATATATGCACATATATATACCCCTCCTTCCCTTTCTCTCTTTCTTTCTTTCTTTCTTTCTTTCTTTCTTTCTTTCTTTCTTTCTTTCTTTCTTTCTTTCTTTCTTTCTTTCTTTCTTCCTTTCTTTCTTTCTCCCTTCCTTCCTTCCTCCCTCCCTCCCTCCCTCCCTTCCTTCCTTCCTTCCTTCCTTCCTTTCTTTCTTTCTTTCTTTCTTTCTTTCTTTCTTTCTTTCTTTCTTTCTTTCTTTCTTTCTTTCTTTCCTTTGTCCTTTCTTTCTTTTGCACATGAAGTGATGTTAAGAAATTACTCCTGGCAGTGCCTGGGGGAACATATGGGACATCAGGAACAGAATCTGGGTCGGGAGCGTGCAAGGCAAGTGCCCTACCTGCTGTACTATCGCTCTGACCCATATTATATTGTTTAAATCCAAGTTAGACCCCACGGTCCACTTCTTTGTTAGTTCCTGTTATAACTTCCAGTTCTTGCTTTTCACTTATATCCACCTAGTATACTTTTGGCTTCCCTGTTCCTTCTGGGAAGGTGAGAGAGGATGTGAAGACGCACCCAGTGGCTCAGCGCTTGGGGAACTATGTGGTTCTGAGGGTCAGACTTGGAGCTCCGACATGCAAAGTGTGTGTGCAAACAAGGGATCTTTGAGCCGTCTTCCCAGCCCTGACTTCTCTCTGCGGATTCATTGGTTGATGAATAAAGCCAACAAAATGCCGAGCATCTGACTCTGGTTTGGCTCGACCATGTGCAAGGCAAACAGCCCACTCACTGTCCCTTTGCTCTGGCTCCTGACTTCTGGTCTTAGGGGCAGTAAGGAAGGATACCAAAGGACCAGTATTCTCAGTAAGAGAAAATAGGAGATCCCCATTAAATAAATAAATAAAAAATAAAACAACAACAAAAAGAAATTTATCTACCCATCCAAAAAAAAAAAAACTTATGAGGAAGGTTTCATTAAAAATATTTGAAGGTCATTTTAATTCTCTTTTTGCTCATTTTTGTACTTTTTTCATTTGAAAAAAATGTCATTTTTCTTGTTCTTTATGTTACTGGCATAATAAAGACCTGAGGTTAATAAAAAAAAAAGGAAGAAGAAGAAGAAGAAAATAGAAGATCCTACCTATTTTTACTGCAACCCTCGCAGTCCCTTTGATTTTGGTTATTTTTCTGCTCTTTATTTGGAAAATGTACTATTTAAAATGCCTCTTTATTCATTAATGAGTCTCCAGTTGCTAGAAATCAAGGATGAGCATCCTAAGAAAGTATTCAAATAGCTGATTCACGAGAGGTAGGGAAAATCAGATATTAACTGCCTACTTTTAGATTACTTAATATCCAGTCAGCACATAACATTGAAATTAGAAGTTTAATCATTTTCCAGAGATGAAAGGGAAGGGTGTAAGAAGAGAGGTTAGCAGTAAGTAAAAGCCAGATGGTCAAAAGTGGTTTTTTGGGTTTTTTTTTTTTTTTTTGCACAGGGGTTCCTCCTGGCTCTGCGCTCAGGAATTACTCCTGGCAGTGCTCAGGGGACCATATGGGATGCTGGGAATTGAACCCGGGTCAGCCGCGTGCAAGGCAAACGCCCTACCTGCTGTACTATCATCTCTCCAGCCTCTTTCGAAAGTGTTTTTATGTTTTGCTAAGTAGTTTAAAATTTCTACTTAGACATGTAGGAACGGCTGTGAGCCAGGCAGGTGGGGCAGAGAAACCTATTAGGGATTTTTTTTTTTTTTCGATTTGATCCAAAAGAACAGTTTCTATCTAGGCAAAGACGTACAGTCCACAGGTAAAATTGAATATCCAGAATTTGGAGCAAAGCTGTGACAAGGGCTGGGAATAGATTTAGGAATAATCTGACCTAAGGCGATTGGTCAAGTATTGACAGCAGAAGCTGGATAGGAATAGTACCTGCTCTATGAAAATGACTGCAGGTTGCACGAGTAAAAATCTGATGTCTTTAGGACCAGAGCTATAACTCAAAGGACTGAGCGCAGGCCTTGCATTAAGCAGGCCCTGGTTCCGTCCCCACCACCGCACAGCCCACAGCCCCCACACGGGGTAGTGATACCCGGGAAAGCCAGGGCGAGCCCCTGACCATAGGTGGATGTTTACCAACCACTGCCCTCCCCCACTTCAAAGCAAAAACCTGATTTTGACATTAACACTAGGAAGTGACTTAATAAGTAGACTCAGAAAACTCAGAAGTCTGACAGGTGAATTGTCCATGTGTTCGCTGTTCTGGTCATTCTAATCCACAGTACAGTATTACATTTGAATACATGTCCAAATTGATTTGCCATTGTTTCAGAATTTTCTATCTTCTTATGTACAAAGTGATCCATTACTTTTGCAGGTCATTCTTATTTATGACAGTTGTTCAAGAGTACTGTGTAGTTAATTAAAATAGGAATTTTAGCTATGAAAGCCACACCTTGAGAAATATATCTTTAGAGAGTTACTTTGATTATCATAAAATGAGGGAGTGGCCCAAGCCGCATGGTTGGAGATTAAGTTTATTAGTTCTTTCAAGTTATGTCATTAATGGAGTTGTAAGGAATAATCTGTCTTGTGTAGTTGTTTGTTACAGGTCTATTAAGTGATATATAAAAGTGGGATAAAACTGAGTACTGAATAATAGTACTCAGTATGAATCACTTGGGTCACTGCTTAATGTTTTGGATTTAGGTTTTAAATTTACTGAATCTAGATATGAAAATTAGGAATTTAGAATATGAACATATTGAATAAAACATTTCAGAATGAAGATTGTTCATGTAATAATCCTCTAAAGATTGGGGGCCACACACAGTGGCGTGTTGAGGGTTTGCTTCGGGTGGGCCCAGGCTTCCCCGTGCAGTGCAGACATGCGGCCTTGACTGTCTCTCGGATGCCGGAATTGTTCTTTTTTAAGTGGAGAGCATATGAGTAGAATTTCAAGGCAGCCCAATATTATTACTTGAACTTACTTTTGCAGTCACTGAAATAGGCCTAGATTTTTACGCTTCTTCTGGGACCTGTGACGTGGAGCTTATTCTTTTCCTTTATTTTCTCAAGAATCTAAGTTGATTTTCTTCCACATCAATAAAGAATGCACTATTTTATTTTATTTTAATTTACTTCAAAATTAGAGGAAAAACCGGCCTCTCTCACCTTCAGTGTTCACCTCCTTGTGTTTTTGTATCTAGGAGTTTGCCTTTCCGTCCTTTGACGTAACTGCAGAGACAGAGCCTGAGTGCCGGAGTCCTGAGTGGTAGAAAACCAGAGAAGCAGCTTCCTTTGACAGGGGGCTTCTTCGGGGGCTCGGCTGTGTCTCAGGGGAGGAGCAGGCGCCCTGCGCGTGAGAGCCTTGAGCCCAGGGCTGCCCAGAGGAGTACGAACTGCAAGTCTGAGGGACTCTGCTCGCGGCTGTGTGCCAGCACCTTGCTGGGGAGGGGGCAGGGCGGGCTTGGGCCACACCTGCTGGTGCTCAGGCTGTCCCTCCCTCTGGGCGCGGGGGAATCTTCTGTGGCGCCGGGATGAGGCCTGGGGTGACGGTACCTTCTCGTTGTCCTCCCCAGACCCACGCGTCGGCTTGCAGTGCTCCTGCACCTAGCCCGAAGGCTTGTTGGGGGCGGATTTCTTTGGTTGTGCTGGTTGCCTGTGCGTTACCGGTCCTGGGCCCCAGACGTGGTTCGTGCACCGTCAGGCTGCCGTATATGCTGGGAGCGATGAGTCGCAGTGTTGGGGTCACGAGCGGCAGAGCGGCCCGGATCACACGTGGTGTGGATGGGGTGGGGGGGCTCTGGGGATTGGCCTTCCAGCCTCCTGTGGCTTCTGCGCATCCTCTGAGCCGCTGAGCTGCCTGCTGGCCCCCGGCCCCTGTGTCTTACCCGGCTTCAGCTGTGATCTTCAGAGGCTCACCCACACTCATTCCGCTCCAGAATGGAGCAAGGGGGACCCCAGGGTGCCCTGGCGCTCAGGCATTGCAGCAGGGCCTGCAGCTCAGTACCCGTGACCCAGGCAGCTCTGCTGTTTGTATACCCCGCACTGCACACCACGGCCACGCGTGAGCGGACACTGCAGCTCCGGAGCTGTGGCACACGCGACACCCAGAAGCACTGCAGCTGAAAGGCACATGTGTGCACAGTCCACCAGCAGGCCCTGACCCGCGGGACACATGACCCCTGCAGTACCGCCCTTGGCGAGCACTGTGGCTGAGCACCACAGTCTGAGCCCGCCACCCCCACCTGCCATGAGCACCACGGCCACGCTTGTGTGACCCGCTGTCCCCAAACAACCACAGGAAGGAAAAATGAAGCTGTAAGTGTGTGGGATCTCGAGGTCTAGAAAGATCCTATTTAATTTATTCAGAATGTAAATCTCTCATGAGATCCTTTTTTATTAAAGTGGCCTGAGAACACTGTCCAGAGTACCGGGGAGTTCAAGTGTAAGAGGACTTGAATTGCTACAAAAGTACATAGACTAATTGTGTTAGCTTTTTATTGCTGCGTAACCAAGTGCCACAGTTACAGGAATTCACAGTTCACTGGAGTAGGATGAATTGATTGCCCTACACTTCCTGTGGGCCCAGAGGTCGCATAGAAGTTGACTGAGACAGCTTCTGAGGGTCGCAGCAGGCTCAGACCAAGTCATCTGTGAGGCCTGACTCTGAGTCTGATGCCTAGGGCTTGCCTGGCTCGCTGGGGATCAGCCGCACTCGGTCCTCTGCCGTTGTGACTCTACAGTTCTCTTCTCCGCTGGGATCTGTTTCCCAGCAGCGCTACTTCTAGGTCTCTTGAACAGTGTGGACACCTGACTTACCAAGGCCAGTAGGGGAAATATTCCTATCTTTGGATCTCTTTCAGTGTATTCTAAGGGAATCGTCTCTAACATGACCTAACCATGTATGTGACCATTCTTTGATAATTGTCAGATCCCATCTGTTGTCAAGGACTCATCAGTCCCACACAATCACGGATTGCACAGGACAGGTCCGTAAGGGCAGCACTGGGGAAGTCGTCTCCTAAGTCTGCCTCCACAGACTGCCCTGTGTCCCCAAGCTGTGCTTCCCGGCTGTCATGCACGAAACAGGACCCCTCCAGAGTCCCCCTGGCTTTCATACCATTCAAGTGTCAGCTCAGAGTACAAAAATCACATGTAGGGGCTGGAGCAATAGCACAGCGGGGAGGGCATTTGCCTTGCACGAGGCTGACCTGGGTTCAATTCCCAGCATCCCATATGGTCCCCTGAGCACCGCCAGGAGTAATTCCCGAGCGCAGAGCCAGGAGCAACCCCTGTGCATTGCCGGGTGTGACCCAAAAAGAAAAAAAAAATCATATGTAAATAGTTTAAATCGAGTCTAGAGGGACTTTCTGTGTGCCACGTGTGAGCCTATAAAACTAGAAGCTGGGGAGGCGGCGGGGAGGGGGGGACGACAAGATAGGGAAGAATGTAAAGTGGAAAAAGTGAGTCACTGATCGTAACAGTTTTGAAACCGAGTTGATCCTCTCTGCCTGAGGTCTTGCCGCAGCAGCAGTAATAATTGTCATCGTTGTTTCCAAGCTGGGAGCTCATCCTGCACGGCCAGCAGCCCCTCAGCCTGATGTTACGATTCTGTGCCTGCGGCAGTTTTCTTCTTTTACAGCGAGAGTAACTATGTTTCCAGCTGGGTAGTTCTATACCTTTTTTCCCTGCCAGTAGAATTTACCAAAACTGTGTTTCTTTTAGTGTCTCCCTTTTGAGACATCTCCAGTTTCTGTGTCTTAGGAACAGCAGGTAGGATGAAGCAGGTGGGTGGGGAGGGGGCAACTATCAGAAAGACGATTCTCAAAGCCAAAATGCTTCTATTTTGTCTCCTGTTGCTGCCTTCCGATTTGTTGAGAAGAAATCCTGTTTGAAATTAGGGATTTTTTGTTTCTCTTTTCCTTTTCCTCTAAGTTTACGTGATAGAGGAATGGAAGAATTCCAGGTCTTGACAGTTTTTTGAAGCTGTCTTTTGAAAGCCAGGAATAGGCTTATATGATTTCTTTTTAGATAACTAGTTGGCGTGAGCCAGGGGCCTAGAAAAGCAATTTGGACTTGTTTGGTTGCGGTTTTTTTGTGTTTTTTTTTTTTTTCTGCGACTGGGAAGGGACAATGGAAAAGTTGACAGATAAGAAGCATTGCTCCAACTCGTACAAAATATTCAGACTTATGCTGCTTTCTACCTTGAGGCAAATCCAATTAAAACTTCAGTGATTTTGCTTTATCTCCTCAAATTTGCAATTCTTTCTTCGCCATTCATAATTATATTAAACGATAATATTAGTCTGCTATCTGATCTGTACCTCCTCCTTATGGAAATAAATATTAACATATTTATTTGATTAGGGAGACTGGCTTTTAGTCTTCTAGAATGCTAATAATGCTCTTATTGCTTCTCTGTTGTATACTGCTGTCTCGGCATTGACCACTCTGGACCCACAGTTAGGAGATAAGCGTAGGGATTGGAGAGATAGTGCAGTGGGTAAGGTACTTGCCCTGCAAGCTGTCAGCCAGGGTTCAATCCTTGGCACCAATATGGTTCCCTGAGTGCCACCAGGAGTGATCCCTGAATACAGAGCCAGGAGTAAGCCCTGAGCACAGCCAGGTAGGGTTCAAAAACCAAATATAATAATAATAATAATAATAATAATAATAAATAACAACAGCAATTCAAAGTCATGGAGATTAATTTGTGCTACTTAAAATGTCCTGTGATTATTGTGTTCACCGTTTCAACTTTAAGTGCTTGAGGAAACTTTAAAGTTGAAGGGTGGAATCAAGAGATTACGATCTCTTGAATTTAAAAAATAAATTAAAAATCTTGTTAGCAGCTCCCATATTCTCCCTTTAATAAAATATGAGCTACACACCATATGAAGTATGCTTTAGCAGTTTGAGGAGGGAAGATCTCAAACCTTAACCACTATGGATTTTGGTAAGATTTTTCTAAATAAGAGAAATTACATTTTTGAAAACAAATTTTGTTTAAGTATTTTTGGTCTAAATTTAGAATTTTGTTCCCTCCCCATCCATGTTTATGGGACAAAGAAAAAAAAATGCTGCCCTAATATTGAATTTGAAATTGAACTTCTTTCTTCCTTATTTTATTTTATTTTGTTTTTGTTTCGGGGGGCGTCCATGGCTGGCAATGCTCAAGGGTTACCCCTGGCTCTGCACTCAGGAATGACTCCAGGCATTGCTTGGGAGGACCATGGCATGCCCAGGTTGAACCCATGTGCAAGGCAGACACCCTACCCCTGGACTGTCACTTCGGCTGGCTTTCTTTCTTTCTTTCTTTCTTTCTTTCTTTCTTTCTTTCTTTCTTTCTTTCTTTCTTTCTTTCTTTCTTTCTTTCTTTGTTTCTTTCTTTCTTTCTCTCTTTCTTTCTTTCTCTCTTTCTCTCCTCTCTTTCTCTCTCTCTTTCTTTCTTTCTTTCTTTCTTTCTCTCTTTCTCTCCTTTCTTTCTTTCTTTCTTTCTTTCTTTCTTTCTTTCTTTCTTTCTTTCTTTCTTTCTTTCTTTCTCTCTTTCTCTCCTTCTCTCTTTCTTTCTCTTTCTTTCTTTCTTTCTTTCTTTGTTTCTTTCTTGCTTTCTTTCTTTCTTTCTTTCTTTCTTTCTTTCTTTCTTTCTTTCTTTCTTTCTTTCTCTCCTTCTTTCTCTTTCTTTCTTTCTCTCCTCTCCTTTTTTCTTTCTTTCTTTCTTTCTTTCTTTCTTTCTTTCTTTCTTTCTTTCTTTCTTTCTTTCTTTCTTTCTTTCTTTCTCTCCTTCTCTCCTTCTTTCTCTTTCTTTCTTTCTTTCTCTCCTCTCCTTTTTTCTTTCTTTCTTCCTTTCTTTCTTCCTTCCTTTTTTCTTTCTTTCTTTCTTTCTTTCTTTCTTTCTTTCTTTCTTTCTTTCTTTCTTTCTTTCTTTCTTTCTTTCCTTTCTTTTTTTCTTTCTTTCTTCCTCTCTTTATGTCTGTCTTTCTTTCATTACTATTTTTGTTTTGTTTTATGGCTGTGTCAGGGCTCACTCCTGGCTCTGCACTCAGGGGACCATGAGGTGCCAGGGCTTGAGCGAGTATGGGCCACGGGGAAGGCAAGTGCCCCACCGCTGTGTGCTGCCCTGGCTTCCTTTCTTTCTCTTTAAGAAAAGCTCCATTAAGTCACTGTTGACTTGTAGCAGTGAACTCTGTTCTTAACATTTTAATTTAGTAAGCTTAGTCATGTATGTATGTAGTACACATAGATTAATACTGAAAAAATGCTGCTTTAAAGGGTTCTTTTAACTCTTAAAAAAAATATGGAGTGGCCATCTATAGTCAAGATGAAAATTGACAGTAATGAATTTATACAAATTAATTATATATTTAAAACCAATGTAAAAATACTTAAAGACTGGGACCAAAGACATCGTACAGAGATCAGGTGTGGTCCGGGGCTAGCTGCTGGCCTAGCTTCAATCCCTCGCCTTTCCTTTGGTCCCTGAGCACAGAACCAAGAGTAAGCCCTGAGTACTGCCGGGTGTGGCACAAAAATTCAAAAAATAAATACCAGTATGTTAAAATTTAAAAATTATTACAATGGAACATCTACAGGTGTAGTCATAAATTATTTTGTGTATTATTATAGTTGATAATTCATTCATCCATTCATTCATTTCTCTAGGGGAAGTTCTTTCCTTGCCTCTGTATAAAAATCATGCCATAAATCACTCCATTCCCTTTGATACATATAGTTACTTACGTGGAAAACAGCCAAGTTGATGATTAAACAGAGCAGCCCTTTTTCAGGATTATTTAAATGGAAACCAGTCTGTCACTTTCACCAAACAATTTTCACAAACATTATAAATAGCAAAAATACCACATCGTAAACTTTTTAATTAAAAAAAAGCCATAAACTTCCTTTTGTTAAAGTTTTGAAACTTATTTCATAAGTTAGCATTTTTTAATATGTTAATCGGCGTTGCAGTGCAAGCAGCAGGCAGTTCCCTCCTTCCCCGGGGTGACTGGGGTTGGGCTGTGTGTTGTGGCTGTTGCCCTTTTGTTGCTTCGCCCTCGTCCCCTTCTCTACTTTCAAGTGGCTGTGTCTGACCCCGTGAGGACTGAAACTAGGGACAGGAAGAAAGATCAAGAGGCGAACAAGTTTTCACCTGACTCTGTTGTAAAATGACTCCACTCCGTGTGCGTTTGATTCGAGCTTCCGGCTGACCCCTTTGTCTTGTAGGACCTTTTCTCCCTCCTTCAGAGTCCTTCGCTGAAATGATTATTCGTGAGTCTTCAAAAGCCTTTCTCTTCTAGGAATTCTTTTTCTCTCCTCTCCCCCTAGCCCCTCCCCTCCCCCACTCTCCCCTGCTTGCTCTTCTCCCGCTTAGATACTCCCCTGAGCCTTCCTCCTTGAAGCTCCCTGGGAATCTGGGGGGTGGGGGGGCTGGGTACTGTGGGTAGGATTTTTTTTCAACTTTATTGACATAATTTTTTCAGCTTTGTTGGCATACATTTGACATGCTCTAAAGTTCATCCCTGTAAGATGCACTTTTGGGACCATTCGCAGCATGTGGGTAGGATTTCTGTCATCCCGCCCTGAGCGGTGACCTCCTTCTCCCCTCTTTCCCTAGCCTCCCCTTGCTAATGGAGAGGAACTCGCACCCAACACAGTAGACGTTTTCGCACTCCAGGTCTCTCTATACTGTACCATATCGCTATACTGAGAGTGATAATAAAGCCGTTTCCCCAGTTCTGACTCTCCGGCAGATCAAGGCGCCCCCAGCAGCCTCTTCCCTTGCCCGGAGGGGAAACAAAGGCACCTTCCCACGCAGAAGCAGCACAGTTCTCTGCAGCAATTTCCCCCCCGCCCCCACTCTTGATACTCCGTGGAGGTTAGAGATACCTAACCGGTTCTCACACATATTATTTTGGGGGTTTGCCACGGGAGAGCCTTTCTCACAAGTTACATTGGTATCTGATTGCTTGGGTGGTATCTCATTGCCTGTGGTGAAACTTCCAATTTATTATAGTGTTTTAAGTAGAAGGCAGCGCTTCTATCTCTTAAAGGGTTGAAACTTCATCCTCTCCTTTAGTGTGCAATGATATAATAAAGTACACATGAGAAACTTAGTTTGGTGGCGGGAGAGAGCTCTGGGTAAAGAGCACACTTTTGGACACACTAAGGAAAGATGGATCCCAGCCCCGGGAGATAGTGCAGTGAACACGGCGTTCGCCTGGTGAGCTGCTAAACCAGGTTTAATCCCGGTAGGGTCCCCCAAGCCTTCCAGGAATACTGTGAGCACTGTGGGCCAATGTACACAGAGACAGACAGACAGACAGACAGACAGACACACACACACACACACACACACACACACACATACACACACCTAACATGGATCTTTCAAAGCAGGATTTTTTTTTTTATCTCCCCTTTTAATGTTATGCATTTAAATAGATACCCTTCCAGGCCCGCTCGAAGCATTAGAGGCTTAGTAAATATTTGAAAAGAGAAGTACAAGAAAAAAAGCACACCTTGTACGTCGGCAGAGTTGCCTCTTTGTCTGAAAGTACCATAATGATCAATGAAAAGAAAATATTAGCTGCTCATTGGGTGAACAAAGCCAACTTTCATCCAAAGCATGCGTTCACTGGTTACTTTTAAATTTTAATAAGGAATATCATTCCAGGAGACAATTACTGAACATTTTTCACTCTAGTCCTGCTTTTTCCCGAAGCCCATGTGCTTCCGACACCCAGAGTTCATCCATCCCGCCTACGCTTCAGGTGGTTTGGTTTCGCTCTCGGGCTGGGTCACCCGTCGAAAGGGCGCTTTTCTTCTCAAGGAGTGTCAGCTTAAGTTACATGGATGCATTTTTGACAAGCTATAGTTTCCCTTTCCAAAATGAAAATGCTGAGCTCCATAGGCAGCCTGAGCCTGTCTCAGTAGGTGATTCACCTGCTTGCTCCGCTGGGCGCCATTGGGAAATGGATGACAGGATGTCACCAGAAGCTTCTGGTTTTGATATTTCAACACCGGTCCCCTCACCCCCTCACCAGTGGCCACTTCCCGCCCCAATTCCACACCCCCGACCCCCACCCAATTCTTTCCACCCTGCTTTTATGAGAGGCACTTTGAAAAAAATGCATTTCCTGCAGTGTGATTTACATTAATGTCGGTAGGGTTTCATAGATAATGCTTTACCGCCTCTTCCCTCCACCATAGACGTTGCCCCCTGCCCGTCCTCTCTCCCACCCCCTCAAGTGGCATGTGTCCTACTGATACCAGTTCTCGTGTTCTTTGTTGTCATTCCTTTGGGTGTTCGTTCTTCCACCTTAAAGCCTTCGAGGCCATACTCATTCCTTGTCACCGTCATCTGCAAATGGCAGTGTCACCATTGTTGTGGTCCCCACGTCACAGACGGGGAACTGAAGTTGACCAAGTCAGGTGACTTGCTAAAAGGCAGATGGTGAGTTGCAGCAAACCAGGACTTAGAATTCGATTGATTTATTGTAAAACGTGCAGTTGTGTGGATCAGAGATAGAGAAATCGGTCATTGAGTGCAAGAAGGGTGTTCTCTCTTATTCCCAACTCCCGTGTTGCTGGAGGGTCTCCTCTCTCTTCTTACCTGGGATAAATAAAATGAACCTGGAGCTGGAAGCTGAAAGGCCTTCAGTTCGTCATTGTCACTCTTCATCGTCATCTTGTGCCTGTGGTACCCTAAGACCCTGTCTTGTCCCATTACATGCTCACCACCCCGTTCTTCAGTTTAGTCTGAGGGACATCAGCCAGGGCAAGTGGTTGTTTGAAAGTGTTTTTCCCTCTAATTCCTTTAAGATTATAGGCTCGTGTTTGGATTGAAACTATATTTAGAAATTAAGCCTCTGGGCCTCCTAGCGTCTCCTCACTGATGTACTACTTTTTGCTATTCTAAGTGCAATCAAATTACGGATGTCTGAGACCGTCTGTTGTTGTCTTTGTCTTTAGGTAACATGCACGTCTCACTGGCGGAGGCCCTGGAGGTGCGGGGTGGGCCACTGCAGGAGGAAGAGATATGGGCTGTTCTGAATCAGAGCGCCGAGAGTCTCCAGGAACTGTTCAGGAAAGGTGAGTCTGTTGTATTTCGAGTAGCTTCTGGATATTGAAAGCAGCTAACAAGGCAGAGTAAAAAAAGGAATAATTTATCTTACCTCAGGGCTCAAAACATTCCGATCTTGTCTACTTTCATTTGTACACCTTTTGTGTATACCTAAGACCGTGACAGGCACGAGACACAGACTCGCCATCACATGGAAGATGCTCCCTACCTGTTTGGCGCTTGCCTTTGGTGTGGAAAATAGGTATTATTGAAATACTTATAGCCGACGATGAGGGTCAGCAGTAGAGCATTTACTTCGCATGCACGAGGTTCTGGGTATGGCTCCTGGCACTGCCGAAATAGCATTTTTTTTTCTTTTTGGGTCACACCCGACGATGCACAGGGGTTTCTGCACTCATAAACTTGCTTTGAGAGTTGTTCTTTTTTGTTTTGTTTTTGGGTCACCTCTGGGTGGGCAGTGCTCAGGGAACCATATGGGGTGCTGGGGATTGAACCCATGTTGACCACATGCAGGGCAAACTCCCTACCTGCTATTGCTCTGTCCCCTGAAAGTTTAATAATAAACATTAATGAAAACATTTTGGCTCTGCACTCAGGAATTACTCCTGGCGATGCTCAGGGGACCCTATGGGATGCTGGGAATCGAACCCGGGTTGGCCGAGTGCAAGGCAAACGCCCTCCCCGCTGTGCTGTCACTCCAGCCCCTGTAATCAGTTATTAAAGAATCATTCAGACCCCAAGTTCAGGCCTGTACAAAGATCTCTGTGACTTGGCTCCTTCTTCACGCTCATCTGTTCATTCTTTTTTTTTCTTTTTTCTTTTTTGGGTCACAGGGGTTACTCCTGGTTCATGCACTCAGGAATTACTCCTGGCGGTGCTTGGGAGACCATATGGGGTGCTGGGAATCGAACCCGGGTTGGCCACATGCAAGGCAAACGCCCTCCCCGCTGTGCTATCGCTCCAGCCCCCGAAGTAGCAAATTTATATAAACAGCTGTGAGCATTGCCACTATCATGAGGCTCTGAAGAACAGGATTCAGTGACTCAGAATTCTGTGAGATGGGGTCATGGGAGAAGAGAAGGCTTTCCTGTGGCCGGTAATCCTGAACAGAGACCTCTGTGCGGGTGGGGGCTACCCGAGGGCGAGCGGGAGGCCAGCGTGTGCAGCCCTGTCGGGCTCGTCGGTGTTCCTGAAGGAGCGACTGGCTTGTGCGGCCGGGGGTGGAGCTTCTTTGCATCGCCATCACTGCTGAGGCATTTTGGAGCTGAAAAAGTTCATCAGTCTTTCATTGTTTCTCCCAGGACACTCATACACACGAGTGCTCTGACCAGCCACCTTTTTCCGGAAAGTAGGTCAAGAAGCCACACTGTCTCCGGGAAGAATCAATATTTAGAACTAATTCAAATGGAATGATCAGGCGTCAGGAACCTGACAGAATGATAGCAGGATTTGATGGTGGTCGTAGTTCGCGTCGTGTGGCCGCCCAGAAAACCATCGGCAGCATCAGCCGGGAACGTGGTAGCTGAAACTTCAGCTCACGCTTGACATACTGAATAACAAAACTGCCGACGTAGCCCACCAATCTATGCTCTGCCAAATCCTTAAGGATATGTTGATGCATGTTAAAAGTCCGAGAACCATTGTAAGAATGAATTGCTGAAGACCAGGAGTCATAGGGGCCTTGTAAAAGATATGGAGGTGACTATTGATTGATTACAGGAAAAATTCTAAGCCTGGGGAAAGAGTTTTGAACAAAGAGTTTTGATGCTCAGCGTTTTTGTTCAGTTATTGTCTCCTAATCCCTGGGCAGAAATGTAAACAGAGGGGATAAGGCCCCATGTTTGAAGATCTTTGATTGGAATTCAGTTCCACCTAAATAAAATTGAATTCTTCCATTGTATTACCTAATGCCACTTACTCAAAGCCTAAATATTTTACATAGATCCTATCCTTTTGTTTGTGTCTACATTTCCAGAAAATTCTGAAGTACAAGAATTCCACAGTGTAGAGCAAGGTGCCAGTGATGTTTCTGAAGGGAGGACGTGTTGGTGGCATTACTCAGAGAGTGCACGGTAGCCAGTGAATATAGTGTAAACATTTCTGACATGGGAGGGATTGTATCGGAGGTATCGTCGTTGCCCGGGGGAGCCATTCAGAGCAGACAGATGCGTGTGAAAAGTTGAGCACTTCCAAGCCGTGTGCCAAGAGAGGGACTGAGCCAGAGACGAGGAGAGAGGGCAGAGAGGCTCTTTCACGCTCCCGCCGGGGGAACCACTGCCCTGGACATGACTCAGAGATGATAAAGCTCGCTGTCCTCCGTGCGCATCTCCGAGGGCTTTTCTTCTTTCAGATTTCGTAATGTTAATGATTGAGATTGAATGTCCGCCTGGCATGGACCTGTCACTGACGGGCAATCATTGCACAACAGATTGGCACATCGCTATAAAGGGATTTACGGGGAGGTTCTATAAAATTAATTGTGGGGCAGCTATGTCTTAAACAGTGTCCCGTGGGTCATCATAAGGTCTTTAGCCTGGTTCACAGAGTGATGTCAGGAGTATAGAAAATTTAAGTTCAGCTTTGCTTGTTTGTGTTAGCTGTTCGGCGTGTCTAACCCCGGGCCTCACACGTGCGGGCAGCTGTTCCGCTGCTGGACTCGTTCTCCGGCCTTCGGCTTTTCTCTTAGAGTCTGCAGATTGGCAATTAGGAGCACCAACTGGAAATGTAAAATAAAAGTTTTGTGGGAGGGGGTGGAGCGATAGCATGACGGGTAGGGCGGCCTTACATGCGGCTGACCCGGGTTCAATTCCCAGCATCCCATATGGTCCCCCGAGCACCGCCAGGAGTAATTCCTGAGTGCATGATTCAGGAGTAACCCCTGTGCATCGCTGGGTGTGACCCAAAAAGCCAAGAAAAATAAAAGAAGTGAGCTGCTTTAAAAAAAGTCTTTTGGGAAGAACACAGTTAAATACAATGACTTTCAAAAAGTTGGTTCCCCCTCCCTGTTTCTATATCTATTATACAACCTTTTTCTTTGACCTTTTTCTTCGGTTCTGATAAATTACTTTCTCCGTATCTTTCACGGTATCTTATTCCTGTGTCTTCTTCAGTATATAACAGCAAGCATGGTCTTGGCTTTCTTAGGAGTCAGAGGCTGGAAATGTGCATTTCCTCTTGGTCATTGCTTAACTGGGGTCCAAATAATTTTTTTTAATTTTTATCTTCTCACCAATTTAAGGCTTTCACTATTTTAAAAAACACAGTTTTGTGGAGGTTACTTTCAATAAAAACACATAACTTTCAGGCTTGTAGTTGATGGTAGTGAGAATAATTATTCCAGAGGTTAGGTTAGGTTAAAGGATTAGGGTTATGTTTGTTGTTAAGGTAAGGGTTTAGTTTCTTGCTGTTCATATGATTTCTCTTTAGAATTTGTTGTAAGATTTGTTGTGGTTTGCATATAGTTTATTTTTTATATATTCTGGGGAAATGTGAAAAGAATGTGTATTTTCTATTTCTACTCTCTGACTGGACTGGAGCGATAGCACAGTAGGGAGGGCGTTTGCCTTGCACAAGGCCGACCTGGGCTCGATTCCTCTGTCCCTCTTGGAGAGCCGAGCAAGCTTCCGAGAGTATCTCACCCGCATGGCAGAGCCTGGCAAGCTACCCGTGGCATGGTGTATTCAGTATGCTAAAAACAGTAACAACAAGTCTCACAATGGAGACGTTACTGGTGCCCGCTCGAGCAAATCAATGAACAATGGGACAACAGTGCTACAGTGCTACTCTGTGACTAAACATTGTTTAGATTTGAGCTTTACAATGATGGGGTGCGTAGTTTGAAGGTGCCTCAGAGATCTGACACCACTGTGCTGGGGGTGCAACAGTGACATTGGATTCCTGGAATATTAATATCAAGATTATACTTTAAATCAAAATTGGGAAGGGAATGTTAGTATGCTTAAATAGTTCTGCATACTGAAAGAAATCATAAAATAAAACTAAAGATATAAAATGTTCCACATAGGAACTGTAGGCCCATATTGCTGAACTTGGAAACTCAAAAAATTTAAGGAAGAAATAAAAGCTTGCAAAGGTTATCAAACATTTGAAGAAAATGGGAAAAAAGATACTTCCCTACTCTTTCAAAGTCTGACATTACTCTATCAGAATTTAAAATATTTACTCTCAACTTTATTGAGAGAATGAAAGAAGTAAAACTCTAAGAGACATATTTGCAATCATGTAACTAATTAAAAAACTTTTATCCAGGCCATAGGAAGATTTTTCAAAACTCAGTAGTAAGAAACCAATGAGTAACCTCCAAAAATGGGCAAAGTTTTGAAGATCATGCGGAAGAAAATACATAGATAAAAGATTTCATATAAGAACATGAAATTATTAGTCATCAGAGACATACCAAGGTTTCAACATCATTAGTCATGAGGAAAATGCAGATTAAAATTAATAAGTGATACTACTACTCATCTATTACAGTATTTCTCAGCTGGGTGCCCAGAATATTCCAAGGGGGGGCAGGGTGATGATCATGTACAGTGTGTGTGCGGGGATGTTGCAGTGTGAGACGAGGGGCCTGCAGGTAGAATGGGCCACAGGAAGGAAGCAGGCTGGAGGGAGGAAGGAAGCAGGCTGGAGGGAGGAAGGAAGCAGGCTGGAGGGAGGAAGGAAGCAGGTTGGAGGGAGGAAGGAAGCATCCTGGAGGGAGGAAGGAAGCATCCTGGAGGGAGGAAGGAAGCTGCCTGGAGGGAGGAAGGAAGCAGCCTGGAGAGAGGAAGAAGGCTGGAAGGAGGAAGGAAGCAGGTTGGAGGAAGGAAGGAAGCAGGTTGGAAGGAGGAAGGAAGCAGCCTGGAGGGAGGAAGGAAGCAGGCTGGAAGGAGGAAGGAAGCAGCCTGGAGGGAGGAAGGAAGCAGGCTGGAAGGAGGAAGGAAGCAGCCTGGAGGGAGGAAGGAAGCAGGCTGGAAGGAGGAAGGAAGCAGCCTGGAGGGAGGAAGGAAGCAGGTTGGAGGGAGGAAGGAAGCAGGTTGAAGGGAGGAAGGAAGCAGGTTGGAAGCAGGAAGGACGCAGGCTGAAAGGAGGAAGGAAGCAGGTTGGAAGGAGGAAGGAAGCAGGTTGGAAGGAGAAAGGAAGCAGGTTGGAAGGAGGAAGGAAGCAGGTTGGAGAGAGGAAGGAAGCAGGCTGGAAGGAGGAAGGAAGCAGGTTGGAAGGAGGAAGGAAGCAGGTTGGAAGCAGGAAGGAAGCAGGCTGGAGGGAGGAAGGAAGCAGGCTGGAAAGAGGAAGGAAGCAGGCTGGAAAGGAGGTCACAGTCAAACCATGTTTGCGAAACCCTGGGCTAAGGGCTTGGTGGGGCCAGAGCTTTGGAGCTCCAGTTGCTAGTAGGAATCTCAAATGAGAGTTTAACGTATTGGAAGCGTCAACTCTCTTTGTTTCTTTTTTTGAGGGGGTGGGTGGGTCTGGGGAGGGGGCCCACACACTACAGTGCTTAGGCACTATTCCCATCTCTGCCCGGGTCACTCCTGGTGATGCTCAGGGCACGGGAAGCCTTGCCAGAGACTGAGCTGGGGCTAGCCACGGGCAGACACGCTCCTTGAGCCCCTGGGCTACCCCTGGCCTTGAGAAGTCTAATGCAGTGGGCCAGGCGATACTACAGTGGGGAGGGCGTTCACTTTGCACACAACTGACCCCGGTTCGAATCCTCAGCATCCCATATGGTCCCCACCAGGAGTAATTCCTGAGTGCAGAGCCAGGAGTAAACCCTGAGCATTACCGGGTGTCACCCAAAGAGCAATATATATATATATATATATATATATATATATATATATATATATATATATACACACACACACACACACATATTTAATATATTAAATTTAAAAGACCTTTAATGTAGAACTGTCCTAGTCACTCTTTCTAGGGTCCCCTGCCCCCACAGTGAAAACAATGGCTATACAAAAAGTTCTATATGGATGTTCCTAATAACTTATTTTGTGATAACCAAATATTGGAAGCAGAATTCATGTTTAACAACAGGTCAATCAAAAAAGAACTTGCGTAGTTCCACTTAATGAAAACATACACAGCAATAAGGTGAAGGAACTACTGATTCTTACAACAACAATCTGTTTTCAGAATAATTATGCTGAGTCAAGTCAGCCAAGAAACAAAGCTGCGTGATTCTAATCTGAAAGTGTGAAAAATGGGTCAGTGCAGATGATGCAGCAGTTACTCACTGGTTGCTTGGGGAAAGGGGCAAGGAAGAGAGGCAGGAGCAGGGGCTGCAGAAGGATACGATGGGTGGGGGAGTGGATATTTATTATCTGGATTGTGGACGTAACTTCACAGGTACAATCACAGGGCAGGAAGTAAAATTCATTTTCTTTCAGTATATACATTAATTTTATGTTAATTATGAGTTAAAGCTACCTAAGAAAACAGATGCTTTAAAAAAATCATTTGGATTTTTGATTTAGATTCAAATTTAGATTTTTTTTTTTTTTTTTTTTTTTTGCTTTTTGGGTCACACCCGGCAATGCACAGGGCTTACTCCTGGCTCTGCACTCAGGAATCACCCCTGGCCGTGCTTGGGGGACCATGTGGGATGCTGGGAATCGAACCCCGGTCAGCCGAGTACAAGGCAAATGCCCTACCCGCTGCACTATTGCTCCAGCCCCAAATTTAGATTTTTAATGACTGATGTTCTGCTTTGCGAGAGGAATGTTTTCTAGCCAAATCCTGACTCTGATTTTCTTGAACCAGAGATTCAGTTTTCTCTTTCTTAATCAAACAGAAGAAGCAATTCTCCAGTTTTAAATTTACGGTAAGGGCCAGAGAAGTAGCAGAGTCAATTGTACGCATGCAGAGCACTTTGCTGAGAGCACCCCAGGTTCAATCCCCAGCCCCCCACAACTCCCACAACCCCCATGGCCCCCCACGGCCCCCTGCTCATGACTAAAGTGATCCCAAGAGCAGGGCTGGGAGTAGCCCCCAAGCACTGTGGGGTGGCCGTCCAGAACCGTTATTCCGAGCATAGAATCCAAAACAATATATAAGTTAGTATATAAATTTAAAACAATTAGTATATAAATTAGTATATTCAAGGGAAATAGAAGGGAAAAATTTAAGTACCATATGTTATAAATTGAATTTTGGCCTCAAAATATTTTTAAAAGTTGTAGTTCTCTCCGTACCTCAGAATATAACTATATTTGGAGATAGGGTCTCCTATGGAAAGATATAAAGAAGCTGAAATGAGATTCCTGGCGTGGGTGCGCCCTATTCAAGACCGCTCTCTGGGGACTGTGTACAAGTGAGAATCAGACGGAGGAGGCTCCGGAAGAGCCGGCACCGGCAGGGACCTGCAGCTCTGAGCTGGAGCCATCGGCACATGCGGAGGGCATTGGCCTTGGCAGGGCTGACCCTGCTTTCATCCCCAGCCCTGCACCAGAGGTGGTCCCTGAGCACTGGGCCGGGAGCAAGCCCGGAGCACCACTTTGCATGGCCCAAACCAAACGAACACGAAAACCCAACAACACAAAACCTCCCCCTTGCCGACACTTTGTTCTTAAACATCCGATGATTGTGAGATAATTATTTGCTGTTGTCGAAGCCATCCGTCTGTTATTTGTAATCATAGACCTAGAAAATCATTACAGCCAGAGTTAAAAAGAAAAAAAGGTAAGTAAGATGTCTAGAAATAAGATACATGGGGCTAGAGCAAAAAAGAAAACAAAAAAAATATAGGAGCTGGAGTGATAGTACAGCAGGGAGGGCATTTGCCTTGCACGTGGCCAACCCAGGTTCAATTCCCAACATCCCATAGGGTCCCCCAACCACTGCCAGGAGTAATTCCTGAGTGCAGAGCCAGGAGAAACCCCTGTGCATCGCAGGTGTAACTCTCCCCCCCCCCAAAAAAAAGTAGAAATAAAATACACAGTGCGTAGATTTATAAGCTCAGTGCAGATCTGAAAGGATCACAGTCTTTCTCTTCTTTCCAAAGAGCAGAGTAGCAGGGCCAGGTGCTGGCACTACATGGCATCCTGAGTGTGACCAGGCATGACCTCCCTGAGCACAGAGCTAGGAGTAGCCCCGAAGCTTGATATACTGTGCATAGACGGCCCTGAGATCATCTGGACATTTAACATATAAGAGATTTCAGGTTCGTGGAAGATTGGTACAGGATAGAAAAGTACAGAGAAGTGAATTATACTTTAGAATGTTTTCTAGGGGCGGGAGAGATGGCACAATGGGTAGAGCGCTTGCCTTGCATGCTGCCCACCAGCCTTGCTCTGCAGTACTCAGGTGGTCCCCGAGCCTGTATTCCTGAGCACCAGGGAGCCCAAGTAAGCCTTGAGCACCGCCCGGTGAGGCCCTCAAAACAAAACAAAGCCATGTTTTCTAGGGGTGAATATGAGAACAGGAAAACAACAATCTAAACATAGAATGAAGTGAAAATATAATGGTGGCAAGTTTTTGGGAATTGGTAAAATATATAGGTCCCAGATTCTAGAAATTTAAGTCACAGTCAAATCAAAATAAAATATTTTCACACCTAGACTCAAGGGGTCAAAACTCCAGAACACAAATAGGTGAAGAGAAGATGTTAAAGTTAGAATGATGGGGCTGGAGCCATAGCACAGCGGGGAGGGCGTTTGCCTTGCATGCAGCCCACCCGGGTTCGATTCCCAGCATCCCACATGGTCCCCTGAGCACCGCCAGGAGTGATTCCTGAGTGCAGAGCCAGGAGTAACTCCTGTGCATCGCCGGGTGTTACCCAAAAAGCCAAAAAAAAGGTTAGAATGATAACAGACTGATTTTTGTTTGGGGGTATTTTTGTTGTTTGTGTTTTCCTGCCCTGGGGGCCACACCTGACTGGTTGTGACTCCTGCTTTGCTTCCGGGGCTGCCGGCCTCTCCGTGGAAAGCTCTCTCTGGTCCCAAGAGTGAGTTTCCTCCTTTCCTTTTCATTTTGATTTCGGACCACACTCACCTGAGCTGTGGGCTTTTGTCCTGGCACTGCACTCAAGGGTCACTCTGGGCAGGACTCAGAAGGCCGGGCGGACTGCTGGGGAAGGAGCCAGGGCTGGCAGGACCAGTTTTGCTTGACTGTCTCTCTGGCCTGAGAATGGGTTTCTGAATGGCAACAGTAGAATCAAAAAGTTTTAAGAAATATATCCTAAAGCTGCTAGGAGAATATTTCTTAATTAAAAAAAAATAGAGAATATAATTTAACCTGGAACAATACTAGTAAATATCTAATACGTATCTGCTCTGTAACTTAAAATCATCTAGGACCCAAATTTTAAAACGAAACAGGCCGTGACTCTATGATGAAAGCACATGCCTTTGTATGTGGGAGGCCCTGAGTTTGACAGGAAGGAAGGAAAGGAGGGAGGGAGGGAGGGGGAGAGGGAGGGAGGACGGAAGGAAGGAAGGAACGAAGGAAGGAAGGAAGGAAGGAAGGAAGGAAGGAAGGAAGGAAGGAAGGAAGGAAGGAAGGAAGGAAGGAAGGAAGGAAGGAAGGAAGGAGGGAAGGAGGGAAGGAGGGAAGGAAGGAGGGAAGGGAGGAAGGAGGGAGGGAAGGAAGGAAGGAGGGAAGGGAGGAAGGGAAGGAGGGAAGGAGGGAAGGAAGGAAGGAAGGAAGGAAGGAAGGAAGGAAGGAAATATATGAGGAAGGAAGGAAATGTAGGAGGAAGGAAGGAAGGAAATGTAGGAGGAAGGAAGGAAGGAAATATAGGAGGAAGGAAGGAAATGTATGAGGAAGGAAGGAAATGTAGGAGGAAGGAAGGAAGGAAGGAAGGAAGGAAGGAAGGAAGAAAGGAAATGTAGGAGGAAGGAAGGAAGGAAATAGGAGGAAGGAAGGAAATGTATGAGGAAGGATGGAAAGAAGGAAGGAAGGAAGGAAGGAAGGAAATATAGGAGGAAGGAAGGAAATATAGGAGGAAGGAAGGAAATGTAGGAGAAAGGAAGGAAGGAAGGAAGGAAGGAAGGAAGGAAGGAAGGAAGGAAGGAAATGTAGGAGGAAGGAAGGAAGGAAATATAGGAGGAAGGAAGGAGATGTATGAGGAAGGAAGGAAGGAAGGAAGGAAATATAGGAGGAAGGAAGGAAGGAAGGAAATATAGGAGGAAGGAAGGAAGGAAGGAAGGAAATGTATGAGGAAGGAAGGAAGGAAGGAAGGAAGGAAGGAAGGAAATATAGGAGGAAGGAAGGAAATGTATGAGGAAGGAAGGAAGGAAGGAAGGGAAAGATGGAAGGAAAGAAGGAAGGAAGGAAGGAAGGAAGGAAGGAAGGAAGGAAGGAAGGAAAGAAGGAAGGAAGGAAGGGGAAGGAAATCTAAACCATTGGTTATCTAAAACATCAATAATAGTGGTATCAGAATAAACAATCTTAAGTAAATATAAGGTTTCATGAACTAAAAGGTCTGACAAAATCTTAGTCTGTGCAGCTCTCGAGAGGCCCGCTCTTACCCAGTCCCCACGACATCACTAATCATGCACAATCGCAATTGTTCTGATGAACAGGGCGCCTGAGTTGCCTCTGACAGGCTGCATCTTGCCCTGCACTCATTAGGCCAGAATTAACAGGTCCTTCAAGTTACATGTGTTTGAGCCAGATGAAATTACTCTATTTATTCCCTGGAAGCAAACTATAAAACATGAAACTGATTTAGTATCTGACATTCTTAGAGTGAGCAATGGCTGCTGTCTAGCAGCTTTACGGAGCGCTTGTAGCTGGCCACGTGCCCCCAGAAGTCATTTCACTAAGTTTTCTTTTCGAGTTATTTTGGCCCTGGACGTGACAATCTGTTTTATATCTCCAAAATGTCATGCATTAAGGAGGCAAAGTTGCTCTAGGCCATACTCTCCGGCCCCATCCCTGCTGAAGTGCAATTTTACTGACTTGATTTTTCATTTTTCATGTTCATTTTTATGCTTCCAGAAAGAACTGTATTTGTCCTGGACAGCAGGTAGGGCACTTGCCTTGCACACAGACAGCCTGGACTCGAATGTCAGCGTCCCCGGTGCCTCGAGCCCAGCAGCATGATTTCAGTATAGAGCCAGGAATAGTCCCTGAGCATCACTGGATGTGGTCCCACCAAAAAAATCCAAAACTAAATAACTAAAATAAAATACTGATGCATAGGGTCCCGGAGATGACCGGAAGCTCTCACGCTTAGGATTTGCATGCCGGAGCTCTTGGTTTGAGCCTCTATGCCACATGGTCCTCTGAGCACTGGGGAGCACTAATCTAGGAGTCTTCCCCAGTACCTTCACGTGGGGCTAAAAAAACAAAAATAAACAAGCAGATTAATAAAGCAAAGTATAAATTTTTTTAAGTTGATGTGTAATGATTGTTAAATTGTTAACAAGTTTGAATTTAAATATGTAGAACAAAGAACTATGGTCTCTAATTTGGCTAATGTATGCCAATCATCATCATCATCATCATCATCATCCCGTTGATCATCGATTTTCTCGAGCCGTCTCAGTAATGTCTCCATTCGTCCCAGCCTTGAGATTTTAGCAGCCTCTCTTTCTTTGTCCTTCCCAACGATGCCACATTGGAGGCTCTTTCAGGGTCAGGGGAATGAGGCCCATCATTGTTACTGGTTTTGGCATATGAATACACCTCGGGAGTTTGCCAGGCTCTCCCATGCAGGCAGGAAACTCTCGGTAGCTTGCCAAGTTTTCCTAAGGGAGAACTAGGCTATAAGATGTCACGCAGCCATGAAGCTTGGAGCTTGGTTTCTAGTTGTATACCAAAGGAACAGATAATTCACATTTTATTTTAATCATCAGTGATCACAACCCTAAGACTAGAATAAGTACAAGATCAATAAACAACAATTACTACTGTCTGGAATTAAGAATACGTAGACAATGGCCTATTTATTCAGAATATTCTCAGGGTATAGTATTGCTATATTTGGTAATGTAGGTTTCAGTTCTGACCACCTGAAATATACTCTTTTGAATGAATTTCTAAACAGCAATAAAATCCTTGTTAAAAAAGAAAGTAAGGGGCCGGAGTGATAGCACAACGGGTAGGGTGTTTGCCTTCCATACAGCGGACCCAGGTTCGATCCCCAGCATCTGTATGGACCCCCAAGCACTGCCAGGAGTAACTCCTGAGTGCAGAGCCAGGAGTAAGCCCAGAGCATTGCTGGGTGTGACCGAAAAAGAAAGAAAGAAAGAAAAAAGTAACAAAAAGTTAATTTTCAATGAAGAAAAGTAATTTTTGTGCTAGATAAGTAAGGACAAAAGCCTTTGTATCATATCACTGTTATTATATTACTGTCATCCCGTTGCTCATCGATTTGCTCAAGCGGGCACCAGTAACGTCTCCATCGTGAAACTGGTTGTTACTGTTTTTGGCATATTGAACATACCCCGGGGAGCTTGCCAGGCTCTACCATGTGGGCGGGAGACTCTCGGTAGCTTACTGGGCTCTCTGAGAGGGGTGGAGGAATTGAACCCAGGTCAGCCGCTTGCAAGGCAAACGCCCTACCCGCTGTGCTATTGCTCCAGCCCAGAGGAAGAAGATAATAGCACAAAAGGCTCTTTCCGCAGGGACCAGCTCTGTAACCCTCAGGCGGTCACTTCCGAGATCCCAGGGTGAGAGTGTCCAGTGAGGTGTAGGTAGATACAGCAAAGACGTGGGAGAGCAGAAGTGAGCAAACCACAGCCAGGAGTGACAGGACTTGGAGTGTGGTAGGTGGTGGGTGGCAGGGGTGGCGGTCGGGGACACCTCAGGGGGAGCCTCAGTAGCGGAGGGAGAGAAATCAGTGTGTTCCATGACGAGATGCAGGAAGGCTCTAATGAGCAAGAGAAAAAGAAAAAGTCTAAAGGAAGTGGACAGGACGCCAGAGAGCTATGGGTGAGTTCGGGAGGAACACTGAAAACGGCGAATTTCATGAAGAAGCACTAGTTCAGAGATAAGGAATTCCCAGAGTTGTACGTGTACCCAGATTTAAGGACCCAAGGGTGCCGGTGAAAATAGACCCAGAGAGAAAACCTCTGGACACACTACTCAGAATGACAAAAGCCAGACAGAGACAGAATATTGAAAGCAGAAAGATCAAGGAAGGAGCTTACATACAAAGGAACCCCCCTAAGACTCACAGACCCCACAGTGCAAACGATTATGGTGGACAATAGTAGAAAGGAAGGAAGGAAGGAAGGAAGGAAGGAAGGAAGGAAGGAAGGAAGGAAGGAAGGAAGGAAGGAAGGGAGGGAGGGAGGGAGGGAGGGAGGGAGGGAGGGAGGGAGGGAGGGACAGAGGGAGGGAGGGAGGGAGGGAGGGACAGAGGGAGGGAGGGAGGGAGGGAGGGAGGGAGGGAGGGAGGGAGGGAGGGAGGGAGGGAGGGAGGGAGGAAAAGAAAGAAAATAGAAATGAGTATTTCACCGAAAGTTCTACATCCAGGTAGTTGCTTCTCAGATTTGCAGTAATAAAACACAACAAAAGAAAGAAAGAGGGGCTGGAGCGATAGCACAGCCGGTAGGGCATTTGCCTTGCACGCGGCCGACCCGGGTTCTAATCCCAGCATCCCATATGGTCCCCTGAGCACCGCCAGGGGTAATTCCTGAGTGAAGAGCCAGGAATAACCCCTGTGCATTGTCGGGTGTGACCCAAAAACCAAAAAAAAAAAAAGAAAGAGAGAAAGAAAGAAAGAAAGAAAGAAAGAAAGAAAGAAAGAAAGAAAGAAAGAAAGAAAGAAGGGAGGGAGGGAGGGAGGGAGGGAGGGAGGGAGGGAGGGAGGGAGGGAGGAAAAGAAAGAAAATAGAAATGAGTATTTCACTGAAAGTTCTACATCCAGGTACTTGCTTCTGAGATTTGCAGTAATAACACAAAACTTCATGGACAAGCAACAACTTACGCAGTTCATAGCCTCGAGACCTGTTTTGTAAGAAACATTAAAGGAGCTTCTTTAAAACAAGACGGACTATCAGCACACATAACTTGCACATAATGGTAGAAATAAACTCCTTCCATCTCAATAATCCCATGTAGCCAATAGTCATGAAAGATGTTATGGCAAACACAATTGTAGTCGGAGACTTGAACACCTTCTCTGCCCCTACTGACAAAAAGGGTCAGCTGGGCAAAAAAACGTACAAGGGAACACTGGCCTTGAGGAAAGAAATGGAGGAGATGGAACTAGCCAACATATGCCAGGCTTCCTCCCCCAAACGGTGAGCACACATTCTTCCCCAGTGTACTGGGACATCTGCACGGTGGACCACGGGGTGGGTCACAAAACACAGAAAGTATCTCCATGTAATCAAGAAGAGAGAAAACATCTTAACTCTCCTCTCAGGCCACAGTGCTTTGAAAATGGAAATTAATAACAAAGATGTGGAAAAAATGCTTGGAAACTAACCCAACAATGAATTAATGTAAAAGTTCATTTAAAAAACAAAACTAGGGGACTGGAGCTATAGCACAGCGGGGAGGGCGTTTGCCTTGCATGTGGCCAACCCAGGTTCGATTCCCAGCATCCCATATGCTCCCCCGAGCACCGCCAGGAGTGACTCCTGAGTGCAGAGCCAGGAGTAACTGCCGGTGTGACACAAAAGAAACAAAACAAACAAACAAAAAAAAAAGGAGAGAGTTTCTGAAAAATGAAATAAAGACACATAGTAGGCCCGAGAACTCGTACAGCAGAGAGGGTGCTTGCCTTGCACCCCCGTCCCCGGGCCGACCCAGATTTGACCCCTGAGCTCTACAAGGAATGACCCCCGAGTGCCGAGCAAGAGAAAGCCCCGAGCACTGCAGAGCGGAGTCAAGAAACAAAAAATGAAACAAAGCAGCATAATACAGGGAGCGACAGATGGCCCGAGGAGGCAGCACGAGAGAGTCGGTCTGTCGAACTGCAGGCCAAGTTCTTTGCAGACACGGAGGGTTCCTGGGAGGGTGTTAGGCCTAGGTCGGGGGAGGCAGGTGCCCCGGGGCTGGCGTGGTGTGGGACAGTGGATACATGCGAGTGTCACTGACAGCAGCTGGCCGGGAGGAGCGCTCTGCTTCCCACTGTCTTGGCAGTGGACTTAGACGTGGCCAGGTACAAGACTGCGGCTGCAGTGGGTCCAGTCGCCATTTGATCGCCCCCGTTACGGACGTGGTTCTTCCCTGTCGGCCAGCTGAGCCCGCACACCACCTCCTCAGGAAGCGTTAAAAAAAAAATACTGTGCAATGCAATGTCTCGTCTCCCGAATACAGATTCTGAGTCCTGTATTTAATTTAGTGTATCACATCCAGGAAAGATGAGTTTAGAGTATTAAATAAAGTATCATTTAAAATAAAGATGTTAAAGAAAATGTAGAACTTCTGATTTTGGAGGTTGGAAGAGAATGGTCACTTTTGTTTGTTTGTTTTTGCTTTTGGGTCACACCCAGTGATGCATAGGGGTTACTCCTGGCTCTGCACTCAGGAATTACTCCTGGCGGTGCTCGGGGGACCATATGGGTTGCTGGGAATCGAACCCGGGTCGGCTGCGTGCAAGGCAAATGCCCTACCCACTGTGCTATCACTCTGGCCCCGAGAATGGCCCATTTTGGAGGTTTGTCCCTCCGTCCATCCCACTTCCTTCTTTGCTGCTGTTGCTGCTACAGTCAGCGGGGGCCACGTGCATGACTGGCTGTGGTGCTTGCACGTGTTCAGCTGGGTACCCGCTGGGGTGGGCGAGGGGTGGTGCTGGCACTGTGGGTGACAGTACTCACCAGGCTCTGCTCTCCTGTAAAGCTGGCCTGGCGTGCACTCTTAGCTGAGATGCACACGTCATGGAGGGGTGTGTGTGTGTGTGTGTGTATGTGTGTGTGTATGTAGCGGGGGCGTGGGGGAAGGGGGTGCCCTTTGGTGTCCACACAGTACTCGCCAGCGTCCCACTTCCTGCCCAAGTGCTTGCCCCCCTTTGTAGCTGCAGTGCTCTGCAGAGGTCACACTCCTTTCCCGAGTGCTCTTCACTGGCTTGGGTGCTGGTGGCAATTGCTCGTTAACGCGAGGGTGTCCCAGACCGCACAAC
Source organism: Sorex araneus (assembly GCF_027595985.1). NCBI lineage: Eukaryota > Metazoa > Chordata > Mammalia > Eulipotyphla > Soricidae > Sorex > Sorex araneus. The sequence goes on from NC_073306.1 coordinate 208,417,285, forward strand.
CGCCAGGGTCAGGCTTGGCCTCCTGCGGTGCGGGGATCTGAGTCATGGCCTTACCTGGCAAGACCCTGGTTGTCGGCCGACCCTTTCCGCATGCTGAAAATGCAGGTTCGCTTTAGAACAGAGCTTTGAGCAGCGTGTGTGTGTGTGTGTGTGTGTGTGTGTGTGTGTGTGAGAGAGAGAGAGAGAGAGAGAGAGAGAGAGAGAGAGAGAGAGAGAGAGAGAGAGAGAGAGCTTAGTTGGTGTTATTGCCATACAAGAGCAGGGTCGAAGGTAATTTTTGGAAGGCTGTGGGATGCCATTGGAATTGCAGACAAATTCTTTCCTTTTTCCAGTTATATTATTATAATGGTATTGTCTCATGTTTGGGAACGTCTTAGTACCTCTCCCTAAACCCTATATTACAGAAGCAGTTTGTTTAGTATTTCAGCATATAATTTGGGGTTATGCAGTTTTTACTGATGAGTCTGACTACATAAGTGGGTTGGAATGTGGAATCAAAGAGAAATAAGAAAAACAATATATCAAAGGAATAAAGCAAGTCAGTTCTCGGATTACAATAAGAATGCGAGGAAGAAATGAAACTACCACCGTTTCTTTCCTGATGCTTGAATGAGGTGGAAAAGTAGGTTAGCGGAAGGGAACAGCAAATTCTTAGAGCACAGCTTCTGTCTCTTCAGACTGTTTGCTATTGTCTTGAGCTTTCTTTTGGAGAACGTGGGGGACGTGTTGGACCACCCCCGTGGTGCTCAGGCTTCCAGCCTGCTCTGTGCCCAGGACTCTGGGTGGTACCTGGGGGGCTCTGGGGGTGCCAGGGAAGAGTCCTCGGTTGACCTCATGCAAGGCAAATGCCTTAACTCCGTACTCTCTCTCCAGTCTTATTGTACAACCATTTAAAAGCTCTGTTGCCTTAACAATCGATCAATTTAGTTTAACTAATATAGATCAGATTGGAGTGATAGCCCAGCGGGTAGGGCATTTGCCTTGCACGCAGCCAACCCGGGTTCAATTCCTCCATCTCTCTCGGAGAGCTCAGCAAGCTGCAGAGTATCTCGCCCACACGGCAGAACCTGGCAAGCTACCCGTGGCGTATTGGATATGCCAAAAACTGTAACAAGTCTCACAGTGGAGACGTTACTGGTGCCTGCTCAAGCAAATAGATGAGCAACAGGATGACAGTGACAGTGACAATGATGGATTATAATATAATATCTAAAAGAAACTGAGATATATTAGCACGGAATTTTTTTTTTAAAGAAAAAGGCTTTATATTTGACAGGGGAGACTAATTCTCAGCATTAGATCCAAGTGCAAAATAAAATTTAATGCAATATATTTTAGATGCTTGGAATTGAAGCTTGGTTCATGTAAATGATAATTGGCAGTATACTATATTGTATTAAATGCTTTTAATTTCTTTATTTCCGTAGCTTAAAATCACATAGCATCCAGTCATCACAAAGTTGTCTAGAGAACAGTTTATGTTTCGGTGTGACATAGTTATAGTGAATTGGGAACTTGAATTGAAGTCACTGAAAGTTCTGTATTAGTTTCCTCATTGAAAGTTGTCTTTTAGGTATGTTTACTTTAGCTTGCTGAGGGGTTTTATACAGTTTCAATCATGAATTGATGTCTTATGTATATTGGTTAAAATCATGTACCAGTCGTCACAGATTGACTTTAATTGATTTATTTTCTGTTAATTCCTTTTGTCATTCCTTTGTGTTTTGCTAGAGCAAGCAATATGAAATAAATTTGTTATATGCCTGCCAAGGAGGTCTGCTGGGGGGTGGCAGGGAGTCTGGGGGCACTGTTGGGGGGAAGGAGACTCGGGTGGTGGGCTGGGGCTGGAACGCCGTTTGCTATAGTAGAACATGTTCCATTTGAGAACTTTGGAAGTCATGGCATCTTCATGAAAATTGCATGGGGCGGGGAGAGTATATTATAACGGTAAAAAAATAAAACCCTTTCACGCCAAATAAAGTAGTCCTACCAAGATTACGCTGGTTGTGATTTGGATAGGTGACCTGAATGTGTTCTGGGCTTAACAGAAAAAAAGAAAACGAATGTATGTTTGTGTGTCATCATTAGCAAAGTAAGTTTTGCACTCAGCCCTAAGGGCTGGGGCGATAGCACAGCGGTTGGGCGTTCGCCTTTCACGAGGCCGACCCTAGTTCGATTCGTCCGCCCCTCTCGGAGAGCCCGGCAAGCTACGAGCCCTCTTGGCAGAGCCTGGCAAGCTACCCGGGCGTATTGGATATGCCAAAAACAGTAACAATAAGTCTCTCAATGAGAGACGTTATTGGTGCCCGCTCGAACAAATCGATAACAGTGACAGTGACTCAGTCCTAAACTAAGTTCCTCCCTGGCTGGGGAGAGTCTTTCTTTTGTTTCAGTAAGCTTTTCTATCTTCCCAGAAAGAAAACTAAATAAATCATTTTCTTTTTGTTGGGGGGGGGCAGGGGTCGCCGGCAGAGACCGCTGTGAGGCTGTGAGGTGGGTGTCCCACTGCCAACCCCCATCTCCAGCCTTTTCTGCTAGAGAAGAAAAGCTTGCTAAATGCATATTTTCATGTTTTCAATATGCAGTAATGATTAGGTGTGGTATAACACCTTTTACTATCAGGATCACAAACATTCCAAATCATGTTCTGCAGCTTTATTTTTAGAAAGGAATTGCTAGTATAGTCTGTTTCATGTTGAAGAAACTTATTTCAAAAAGGAGTGACAAAATCTAAAAGAAATTAGTAAACTTTTAGTTAGTGCAATCTGTAGCATATACTGTAATTTTCAGTGGCTTGAATAAATTCTTTTTGTGTTCCTGGAGCGAGCAGATACCACTGGGTTACACTAGCATGTGACAGGGACGAATGGAGACGTTACTGGCGCCTGCTCGAGCAAATCGAAGATCAACGGGATGACAAGTGATACAAGTGAACTAAATTCTTGCAAAGCTTTACTATCAAGAACATGTTAAAATGAAGAGGAAGTGTTCCAAACCACTTATCATTTTTCCAGTTTGTTCCTTATTATACTAGATGCTGTGATGATTGATTTGGTAATACATATTTTCATATAGATAGGAACTGAATTGGTGGAGAGGTGGGGTTTGGGCAACTCCCAACAATGCTCAGGGGGTACACTTGGCTCTGCTCAGGGATCACTCCTGGCAGTGCTCTGGTAGGGTCCATATGTGGTACCAGGGACTGCACTGAAATTGGCCCATGTAAGGCAAAGTGCCCTACCCACTGTACTATCTTTCTGGCCCTGAACTGATTCTTTTTTAGAAAATTCTATATCATGAAGTGATTTCATCATTCAGATTGAAAATAGTTCATTTTTTATAATAAAGCATATTAAAATGATGCATGTATGAGTTTAAATAGACAAATGACGTTTTCAGTTCATCATTTGTATCACTTGTCATCCCGTTGATCTTCAATTTGCTAGAGTGGGTGCCAGTAACATCTCCCTTTTTTTAGTCCATAGTGGTATTATTGCTTTAAGGCATTAGATGATTTCTTGATAATTATAATTAACGTTCCCTTATGTTTATTGCTCATATGTGCTCTTTTTTCCCTAATATTTGTTATATTGAAAAGCAAAAAAATTAATATGGGGCTGGAGCGATAGCACAGCGGGTAAGGCATTTGACTTAACACGTGACCAATCCGGGTTCGATTTCCAGCATCCCATATGGTCCCCTGAGCACCGCCAGGGGTAGTTCCTGACTGCAGAGTCAGGAGTGACCCCTGTGTATCGCTGGGTGTGACCCAAAAAGCAAAAAAAAAAAAAAATTAATATAAGGAGAGAAATCTAAAGAAATAACCAGAGACATCAGAGGCCATGGTATGGGTGTCAGCTTAAAGAAAGAAGCTGGGAAAGAAGCTGTAAGATGTTTCTTTGCATATCAAATTTCTGCTTATTTCTAACTTTCTAGCTGCTTAAAATTCTGTTTAAGCAACTTTTTCTGTGGAATGTTGGTAAGAGTCTAAAAATAGAACATTGGACTACTGGAATCAGTTCACATCAGATTTACTCTTTCAAAATAACAGCAGTGGGGAGCACCATCATCACACCACTAAAATACAGGGCATCAAATTACAAGCTTCTGGAATTCCATTTTAAAGTACTCTTTTGTTAGCATTCTTTGAATGGGTTTAAATACTTTAAATTACTTTAGTTAAACAAGGAGGGTGAATTAGACTGCTTCCCCTCTAAATTTCTTCACTTGTAGGTTTACATAACACTTTACAATGATTGAAAAAATACATTTTGTGGTTGGACTATTTTCTAAAGAATCCATTACGTACACGTCATGTGTGTGCTTTGGGGTTTGACAGCAGTGAGTTTGTTATCACAGCTGCTTTAGCTTTATTACAAGACATTTAAAGCTCACATTTGAAAACAATGAAAATATTGGTATGTTCTTTGTATGTCTTTTGACAAGCAGAACTGTGGCCCACCTTGATAACTATATTTCTCAGGGCTTTCTACTAGCCCTCTGCCAATGTTCTTATTATTCTTTGCATAATTTAATAATTTTCTGGCCACATGCCTTTGGCTGTTTCTTCTCCTTGGAATCTCTGCTTAACCTTTATCAAATCTGACTCATCTAAAAGGGCCATATTATTAAAAGAGAGAGAGAGAGAGAGAAAGAGAGAGAGAGAGAGAGAGAGATGATTTCTCTCTTCATTGGAGTTGAAGTAATTTTGCTGAAATTCCCCCGTTGGATTCTTTTTCTCTGTTTTCTTTCTTTTCTTCCCTGGCCGGGGACCCCAGATCTTGAAGCTGTCAGGATTGTCTTGGTACATGTGGCAGGACTGGGGCTCGAACCTGCAACCTCATTCCTGCCCAGTATTTTCTTGAGCCATGGAGCCATCTTTTGGGCCCCCTTATTCTCTTTGTTTCTCTAGCCTACCTAATAGCATCAAGCTTGTATTTATTTGTGGACATACTCTATCTTACCCAATCATACGAATGATTCTGAGCAAAAGAGACTGTAATGGTGGAAAGAATTTGTCCAAAATATGTGTAGTGGGCTGGGGAGAAGCTGCTTAGAGTGGAACACATGTGCTATATGTGGGAGCCTCAGCACTGCATGCTCCCCCAAGCACCGTTACTGTGCCAAAATAAATAAAATTATGCATAATGCTTCAAATAATGGTTTAGCTTAGGTTTCAGCAAAAACAAGCAGAGAAATGTTTTTTGTATGAAGCAGCATGTTCTTTCCTGGCTGAGCCAGTATACAGTCCATGCGGCAGATGAAGACATGAGCATTTCGACTCGGTTTCAGCAGAGATCCCCAAACTTCTACATTCAGACGGTAGCAGTATACTAGAAATGATAATCTGTCCTCAAATGAGGCTGACAGGTAGGCAGAGGAGTTAGAATCCCAGCCTTCTCTCATAGGTTCAGGATTGAATACTGGGAAACTACAGAAAAGCCAATAAAAGAATCAGTTAGAACAGCGGGGTGGTAATTGGTGCCGTAAGGTTTTTTTCAGTCTGACCCTTTTGCTTTATTGGTGTTTTATACAAGCGACAAAGTAAAGAGAGTAACAAAAGCAGTGATACAGCTCCCCAAGTACCAAACACGACAGCTTCCTTTGAACACTGTTTAAGGGTGACAGATCAGTTCCCTTCTCCCTCCCGGGTACCACTGACCCCCACCCACCCCACTTCCTCAGGACAAGGCTGCCTTGGAAACAGCTCGGCCATCACCTTCAGGCCTGGAAGGGCCCTGTTGACGCGACTCCCCATCTAGTGTAAAGAATGTCTACTGGAAAAAACAGTAAAGATGGAAAAGATGTCAAAAGAGTAAGAAAATTGATTTCAACCACTCCCTTGCCCTCCGCAACAAGGCTTATAAAAATCAAACTGGGAGTAACCAAAGGTCCCTGTGAGGAAGGGGGACAAGCCAGGCACTGCTAGGAAGTCACCATGACAGTGGCCCCGTGGCAGGAAGCAGCCAGCAGGTCAGGATGGGTCCAGGACAGTGTTTGCCAGGATGCTTCAGAGCAGGAGCAGCTGCAAGAGAGGACTGAGGACTGAGAAGAGACCGTCCATCTTAACTTGTTCCTTTCCTAAACTCACTGTCTTGGTAATCTCATTAAATTCCCAAATTCTCGAAGGAATTCATGGTTTCCCAAAGAATTTAGGATTGCTGATTGTAGTATTCAAAGCAGCAAGATCAAAAAAGGAACTGCCGTACAAAGGAAAGCCCGGAAGATTCTCAGCAGATCTATCGGGGATTCTATGAGCCCGAAGAGGAGGTGAGATACAATAAAGGAATAATAAAAACAGCTCAATGGAGCCAACACTTCTAGCTGAATAATCTCTCCAGCTAGATTATCATTCAGACCTGAAGGAACTCGACAGAGCTTCACAGACAGGCAACAGTTTAGGGAATTCATAACCTTGAAACCAGTTTTGCAAGGAGCATTAAAGGAGCATCTTTCAAAGGCAGGACGGGCTTCCCGGCGCTTGGCAGTTTTCTTTGAATGTGGCCCTGACTCATGGTGCTGACAGATGCCCTCTGCTAGAGAAAGAAAAATCCGCTTGTTCCTAGCTTGCCCAGGGATTTCATTTTTCAATAGTGAATTAAAGTTTCATTCATACTGAATGTTCTGACTATTCTATAGAACTTTTTTATTGCAATCTTTTACTTATTAATACAGATGTCTAAGCATTGTCTAGAATATGATATTTTCTAACACAAAGCCCATATATCCTTCTCAGGATAAAAACACTTTCAAAAAACATGTTTGAGGGGCTGGAGCGATAGCACAGTGGGGAGGGCGTTTACCTTGCATGCAGCAGACCCGGGTTCGATCCCCGGCATCCCATATGGTCCCCCAAGCACTGCCAGGAGCAATTACTGAGTGCAAAGCCAGGAGTAACCCCTGAGCATCGCTGGGTGTGACCCAAAAAGCAAAAAAAAAAAAAAAAAAATTGAAATTTTATTTAACCACCATGGTTTCATTTGCTCTTCACACTCTCGGACAAGCCTCAGCCATGAGTGAATCTGTTCCTGGACCACACAACATCTTGTACTTCACACCACTGATATACCAAGAGCAGCACACCACATTTGATGGGGTTTAAAGTAAAAGGCAACCAATCTTTGGGAGAGATATATTATATAGATATAGATAGATGCACACAAGGCTCAACCTTTAACAACATGTTAGTGATGTCTTATACAAGGGCTTAGTGGCTTCTGGGTGAGATACAACAATCTTCACACACTCTCCTCTAAGAAACGTTTTTGGGGGGATCATTTTTTAATGGATTATTCATAACAAGCACTGATTCGCTGTCATCCTGTTGTTCATCGATTTGCTTGAGCGGGCACCAGTTAACGTCTCCATTGTGAGACTTGTTGTTACTGTTTTTGGCATATCGAATATGCCATGGGTAGCTTGCCAGGCTCTGCCATGCGGGTGGGATACTCTCGGTAGCTTGCCGGGCTCTCCGAGAAGGACGGAGGAATCAAACCCGGGTCGGCCACGTGCAAGGCAAACACCCTACCCGCTGTGCTGTCGCTCCAGTACAAAATAAATCATTTCGGTTCCGCTTGGGGGCAGGAGGCAGGGTTTAGGGTTTGGGATGGAAATATCTGAAACATGGTGGTGGGGTTGGTGTTCAAATATTAAATGTAATCAAATAATGTGAACAACTTTCTAGAACAACTTTATAAAAATTAAATGAAATGAAATTAAAAACAAAAAAACACCGCGGCTTACAAAGTTGTTCATAATAACAGTCATTTCCAGTATTCGGTTCTAATACCAAACCCGCCACCAGTGTGACCTTCTCTGCACCCGTGTCCCCAACTGCCACTCCCCTCCCCAGCCTGCCTCCTTAGCAGGCACAGAAGAATTTCCTTTAGGTTCCTTGTCTCATCATGGTTAAAACACACTTTCGCGCGTGGAGAGAGTTGCCGCAGGCAGCGTGCCGTTTGCGCAGTGTGTCAGTGCGGTCGAGTGTTTGGCCCACGACTGGCCTGTTTCTAGTGTCTGAGGCCCCTCGTGTAAGTTTGGAAGGAGTCGGTCAGCCAAGACTGGCCGCGGTGGAGACGAGACGCCGAGTCTGCGCGGCGTGTTGGTTTGGTGGAAGTAGCCGTGCGCCCACGTTCCTGTCCGAGGGGGCGGGGAGGTTCGTTTCCGTGCTGGTGAGTTAAGCCGCGTCTTCCTCTTCTTCCCTTTTGTTCGGTGCCACCCCGACCCAGTCAGCATAGCTGATCCCGCCGCCCTGGGCTTCATCATCTCGCCCTGGTCCCTGCTGCTGCTGCCGTCGGGCAGCGTGTCCTTCACCGACGAGAACATCGAAGGTCAGGATCTCCGTGCCTTCACCGCCCCCGAGGTGCTGCAGAACCAGTCCCTGACTTCCCTCTCGGACGTCGAGAAGGTAAGCGCCGAGCGCTTCCTCTTGCTCTTGTTTCTGTTCTAGTGACAGTAGGAATTAGACCATTCCTCAGCCCTTTGAATAATAGAGTTTGAATTTAAAATGATTATGTATTTGAAGAAGTTCATGTTTGCTTTTTGTTTTAAACATTCAAATAGACTTTTTTTTTTGGGGGGGGAATGGTGTTGTTTGGGGGTCACACCTGGAGATGCTCAAGGGTCACTCCTGGCTCTGCTCTTAGGAGTCACTCTTGCAAGTGCTCAGGGGACCATCTGGGATGCCAGGGATGAAACCTGGGACCGGTGCATGTAAGGCGAGTGCCCTGCCTGCTGTATTACCTCTCTGGTCCCAAGAACTCAAATGGTTTAATAAAAAGTTATGGATGTAGGGCTGGAGAGAGGGCACCATTGGCTGGTGCACATTCCCTGTCTGCAGGAAGCCGAGCACTGCACAATCCCTGGGCACCACAAGAGCACCCCCTGAGCAGAACATGGAGAAACCCCTGACACTGTTATGTGAGACTCCGGAGCTAAAATAAATAAATGTACGGGTCTAAGAGAAAAGATGAGAAAATGTTTCTAAATCTTTATTAAATATCTACTGTGTGTTTTAAACTCTATTGGTGAGGAAGATACAAAAGTAAACAGAAAATTGATCCTGATCAGCATGTTGATCAGGATTGTTGATCCTGATCAACAATCTCTGACATAGGGCAGAATGAAACAAATGCTATATAAGTAATATCTGGGGTGTCTATAAGAGGAGCATTAAAGTTTTAGTGTAGCTGGCAGGGAGAGGGTGGAAAGGGGGGGTATACACCAGGATATTGGTGGTGGGGAATGTGCACTGGTGGAGGAATGGGTGTTTGATCATTGTGAGATTGTAACCCAAACATGAAAGCTTGTAATTATCTCACAGTGATTCGATAAAATTTTTTTAAAAATTTAAAAAACAGTTTTAGTGTAGCACTGTCGTCCCGTTATTCATCGATTTGCTCGAGCGGGCACCAGAGACTTGTTTTAGTGTAAAAACATTATTACAGAGAAAGGTAACATTGGGCTACAAAGAGTAAGTAGAATTATGGAAATGTTAGAATAGGGCATTGCACACAGAATTTTTAGAACTGTAAAAACCAGGCCGAGATCTTCCCAGAGGAATCGCACAAAGACAAGTTGCAATTCAATAAGCAAAGGGTCTTTATTGGCTAGCTCGGCTGGCTGGAGCTAGGGCCTCGTCCGGCTCACCGACACGGTGGCAGCCTTCTCGGAACGAGCAGCCCCAGTCTCACAAGTGAGGGGCTTTTATACCATAACACTATATAACGGGACTTTCCCAGGACCACCCTTAGCTGACTGGTTATAAGTCAGAGCTACATAAGGTTGCATAAGAGTTACGTAAGGGTTCTATAGGGTGGGCTTCCCTCCCTGCATCTGATTGGTTACCTTAGTTGACCTCACCATGGCTAGCTCACTTCGGGGAAATCATGACTCAGTTCCAGGTATCTGCTCAGTTCCAGGAATTCTGGAGCTGAAACCTAGACCTAGATTCTTTTGGCTTCTTGATGAGCCTGCCATGGCGCTGCCTTTGCTTCTCTGTCTCTCGGAACATGGTCTCAGAGTACTTTAAGATGATGGGAAAGTGGGCTGGCGAGATCGGACAGGCGGGAAGACGGTGCTTGCCTTGCATGCAAATACCAAATATTTGCATGCAGCCTAATACCGGTCAGATACTCAGCTCCATTGATGAGCCTCAGAACACCACCAGGAGTGACCCCGAGCACCTCTGTGTGTGTCCCCCACCACCGCAAAAGAGGAAATAAATGCAGGAACCTTTGGCCAGCTGTCCTAGGCTCACGGGGAGCCTGTGGTGAGAGTCAGGAAGAGAGCACAGCGAGGAGGGCACTCGCCTTGCATGCAGTGGACCCGAGTTAAATCCCCGGCACATACGGTGCCCTGAGCACTGTCGGGAGTAGACCCTGATCAGAGTGAGGAGTAGGTCCCAAGCATGTTGGGTATAGTTCGGAAACAGAAAAGGAAGGAAGAGGGAAGAGGGGAAGGATGGAGGGAGGGAGGGAAGAACGGAGAGAAGAATGGAGGGAGGGAGGGAGACTTCAAATGCCAGAACTTGACTTGCTTTTGAAGCAGTGGGGATTTATTATAGCTTTAGGAAAGTGGTCTAATGCTATTGGTAATTTTGGGGGCTAAGTCTCTAACAAAATTTTTAATAATTGGGATTATAAAGAAATGGACAAAAGAGAAACAGCGGGAGCAAAACTGAGTGTCAGGGAATGAATTTGATGGAAATAGGAAGGAGAAAGAAAAGTCTGTAATAGAAATATCTACTTTGGTGGTGTTGCATAAGAGAATCTTATTTTGTTATAAAGACTTTGAAAGTTTTATATATTTTTGTATCTGTGTACATATATGCACACATTCATACATATACACATATTTTGTATCTAAATTGCCCACAGTATGGTATGTATGCACATATATGTATATTATGTGCAGCAGGCTATGGAAAATTTACATATGAAATTTTTTCAGAATCGGTTATGAATATTATTTGCCATCATTCCCATAAATATAAAAATCAACTCCTTTTTCTAACAGTAAAGTGTTAAAAAATATGTGCATTCAAATTTTCTATTTAATTGTCATCTAAAGGAGCTGCATTAGTTTTATCTTTCTAATGATGATGAATAAATTTTTTTCCCCCTTTCAGAGAAGTTGGGAATGGCGGGTAGAGGGGCAAAAAGGAGGCTGGATAGAGCAGGGAGAGAATGGGCCAGAGAGAGAGTAGAGTTGGCAGGACGCTTGCTGGCACACGGCTCACTGGGGTTTGATCCCCAAAACCCCGCAGGGTCCCCTGCGACCCGCCAGGAGTGATCCCTGGGCCCAGAGCCACGCATGAGCTCTGAGCACCCCTGGGTGTGGCCCAGAAACTGCAGGGAGAGCGCAGTGATTAAGCTCTTAAGCTTGAAGGCATTTGGGCAGTCAGTGATTGAGAACCTGGGGGCGGGGAGCAGGGCGGGGAGAGGCTGATAAGAGTTGGTCGAGAATTCAGGCGTAAGTTTGTCTACCTTAATGTTTCATCAGCTGCTTAAGAATCTGCATAGGAGCAAGCGAAAGGGAAAGGAAACAGTAACCCTGAAATAATGCTAATAGTTAAAGAATTGGCCCTGAGAAATTTTCTTTCAGGCTGTTTTTCTTTTAATCTATTTTGTATGCTATCGAGCCTCTGTGGCACCCCCAAGAATATGTATTTATTTGTATAATCTGTATGAAATTTAAGAATACGATTTTGTGTGTGTGTGGAGGGGGTGTTTTTGATTGTTTTATTTTTGATTATTTTATTTTGGGGTCACACCTCGGGTTCTTCCTGGCTCTGCACTCAACAATTACTTCTGATGGTGCCCAGGGGACTCTATGGGATGCCGGGGATTGAACTCGGGGTGGTCGCGTGCAAGGTTAAGCGCCCTCCCCGCTGTCCTATCACTCTGGGAGGTGATAAAGATTCGAAATATAAAGGGTAATTAGAAAATAGGAAATGGGCATGGTGTATGTACAAAATTATTTAATCCTCTAAGTTTCTGGATCTTAATGACACTCTGGACGTCTGCAAAGAGATGAAACAGTATTTTAAATTTCACAAATCTGAACACCTTGGGGCCTCGTCTCCAACTTTCTCGGTCTGTTTTTCACTTACTTTTGGTCACATGCTTTGGACCCTCGCCAGAATCCAGGTTGCTCGGGGTGGGGGGCACTGGGACCATGGGCCCCTCTCGTGTCCGGCAGATACACACCCCTTGGAGCTCTCCCTTCCCTGCCCCTCTCTATTACACCTCATCATCTCAGAAAAACTAAAAATTCCTGAAATAGAGTCATCAATATCTTAGCTTAAAGAATTCATGCTGAAATGCAGCAGACTTTCCTTTAACTATAGAGAGGTATTATAAAGATACCTGAATTACTTTGGTGAGGTATATAAATGCCGAGAGAGAGAGAGAGAGAGAGAGAGAGAGAGAGAGAGAGAGAGAGAGAGAGAGAGAGAGAGAGAGAGAAGGGTCAGAAGCAGTAGGACAGTGGGTAAAGACGCTTGCCTGGCACAGGCCTGGTTTCACTCTCTGGCACCCCACATGGTCCCTGAGTCCTGCCAGGAGTGCTCCCTGAGTACAGAGCCAGGATTAAACCCTGAGCATGGCCAGTTGTGGCCCCAAAGCCAAAATAAATAAATAAGAAAGGGTGGGTGGGGTGGGGGACACATAAGTGAAGTTACAAGTTTGCAACTGTTTCCCTTGCTCAGGGCTTTCCCGGGCTCAGGATGCTCAAATAGTTCAGCTGCTTTAGGAAAGTGAAAGTGCGGAGGCCACGTGGTAGCGGTTAGTGTTCTGGTGGGTTGCGTGTGTGATTGTTGCATGGATGTTCAAGCTGACTTCTTGGTGAATCGAACTGAAACTTAGCTATCTCACGCTTCAAAGCCTCAATTCTAGTACTAAGAAATCGATGGCAATTTTTAAAATTTGTTTCTTGTTCACTGTTTGCAATGCAAAAATAAGTAAAAGTCCAGGGACTATTTAAGATTTTACAGTGGTAAGAACATTCTGAAAAGGAGAATAAGTGCCTCTCCTGACTTGACTGATTTAAAGATGTTTCATTCACTAGCACCCAATAGAATCTTGCAGTTGGGGGCACCTAAAACTATTTTTAAAAATAGCATGCAGTTCAAAGCAACAGGTTGTGATTTTTTTTTAAAAAAGAGCTTCCTTTATTTTTTTCTTTTTGGGTCACATCCGACAATGCACAGAGGTTACTCCTGGCTCTGCACTCAGGAATTACCCCTGGTGGTGTTCAGGGGACCATATGGGATGCTGGGAATCGAACCCGGGTCGGCCCCGTGCAAGGCAAATGCTCTACCCGCTGTGTATTGCTCCAGCCCCAGGTTGTGATTTTTTTCACAAAAATATAAGCAAAATTAAATCACGTCAAAGTAAAAAATTCATTAAAAAAATAACATGCAATGTCCAGCAAATTATTTTGAGTGCTAGCAATAATAATATTGTGACATAAGAAAAGGTTTTCTTCCTTCAGTGGAACGTGTTTTATAGACTGTACACATCCAGATGTATCAAAAAAGAAGTCTAACTATAAAATAGGCACTTCCGTTTATTTATACTTAATTTTTACTTTATAAGTTAGCTTTCTTTGTTAAATAATCAGACGTGGTTACATTGTTCAGATTAAGCTCTGATACTCTGGCTTTTTCTCCCCGCTTAGCACCAGGGTATACTTGTTTAGCAGTTTGTTTGTTTTTTAAAATTAGTGTGATGGAATTAGAATCTGAATTAAACTATTTTTTGTAATTTATTTTTAAAAATATCATACATGATTCATTTTATTTTCACTTCTTGGGCAGAGCCTGGCAAGCTACCTGTGGCGTTTTTGATATGCCAAAAACAGTGACAATAATGGACTTCATTCCCCTGACCCTGAATGCGACAGGGACGAATGAAGACGTTACTGGCACACACTCGAGCAACAGGATGACAGTGACAGTGACTTTTTGGGTCATACTGGGTGATGCTCAGGGGTTACCCCTGGCTCTGCACTCAGGTATTACTCCTGGTGGTGCTCAGGGAACAATGTGGAATGCCGGGGATTGAGCTCGGGTCAGCAGCATGCAAGGCAAACCTTCTACCCATTGTACTCTGGTCCCAGATGATTTATTTTATATTCTTTTTTTTATTTTATATTCGTATAAACTAAAGGGAATTTAGTTTAACTGTTCATTGCCACAAATTTTAAGTTTAAATACTAAGAATTATGGTTCCTCTCATTTCTTGGAACAGAAAGGTTTTCTTTATTATATTTAATTAAAAATTTGACTTACTTTGGGGCTGGAGCGATAGCACAGCGGGTAGGGCATTTGCCTTGCACAAGGCCCACCCGGGTTCTAATCCCAGCATCCCATATGGTCCCCTGAGCACCACCAGGGGTGATTCCTGAGTGCAGAGCCAGGAGTAACCCCTGTGCATCACCGGGTGTGACCCAAAAACCAAAAAAAAAAAAAAAAAATTTTGACTTACTTTGGTTGTGTTTAGGCAGCGTGATTCTAACAGTGCTGACTGTCATGGTTTTTCTGAACAGAGCTGTCACACCCTCACCTCCACCAGAGTGTCCAAGACTCCCCCCCCCCCACCGTGTCCCATGTGTCTGCTAGTCAACCCCTGCTTCCATTTCTGCCCCTCGCTGCGAATCTCAGCTTTGCAGCTGAAGGCCAGCGGTTTGACTTCACTTGATATTGCTTGTTCCCCTGTTTCATTCTTCTGTGTAGTGCAGAGAAGTGAGATCACACTGTTCTCATTCTCCCCCAACTTGCGTTTCTTAACACAGTGTGCCCCGATTTCGTCCAGATTGCAGAAAGCTTTCCTAGCTTCGTATTGTTCATGGTGGGCCTGTGTCTCAACTTCTTTGTCCCCCTCTGTCATTCATTGGACATTCAGGGTGTTCTCACATCCTGGATATTGTCCTTGGTGCTGCAATGGACATAGGCGTCCTCGTATCATTTTGGTTAATGTTTTTGTTCTTGGAATAGATGCCACATTGGAGTAATCCCTGAGCAGAGAATCAGGAGTGAGCCCTGGGCAGTGTGTGGCCCCAGACAAGCATGTAGGATTAGGCTCCTACTGTCGGATTTCTTTAGATGCTGAGCTTGGCGATATCTTTAACAGAAGGTGTTTGTTGGTTGGACATTTATATTCTTTGTCGCTCACTAAATGCAATGAAAAGGAAGGCATGAAGACCAAATATTTGGCTGTTTTTAAATAATTCTTCCTTGCTGGCTTTCCTATCAGTGTAATGCCTGTAAGCAGGTGATAATCCATCTGCCATGTTTTTTTGGACTGTCGCAATCTTTTTACTTAGGAATCTTTAAAAAAAAAATTTTTTTTTTTTTTTTTTTTTTTTTGCTTTTTGGGTCATTCCCGGCGATGCTCAGGGATTACTCCTGGCTTTGCACTCAGGAATCATTCCTGGCGGTGCTCAGGAGACCACATGGGATGCTGGGAATTGAACCCGGGTCTGCCGAATGCAAGGCAAATGCCCTACCTGCTGTGCTATCGCTCCAGCCCCTAAAAAAAATTTTTTTTAATTGAGATTCTGTGTTTTACAATGCCATTAATAATGGTTTCTTATGCATATAATTCTAACACCACACCTATCACTAGCGTACCCCCTCCCTCTCCCAAGGACCCCACGTCTCCTCCCCCCAAACCCCTCCTCCAGTTTCTGCCCTCGAAACGTGGTAGAGCCACCATACTGATCCAGCCACACCCTGGCGTCACTAACCATCTTCAAGCCTGCTTCTTTAAGCTGCACCAATAATAGAAACTCTTAGGTTAAAAAAGAATGTGTATACGGGAAGGGAGATGTTTGCTGAAATTAGACTAGAGACTGAACACAGTGGCCACTCAATACCCCTATTGCAAACCACAACACCCAATTGGAGAGAAAGATCAAAAGGGAGTACCCTGCCACAGAGGCAGGGTGAGGTGGGGGGGAGAATGGATGGGGGGGGAGGAAGGATACTGGGTTTATTGGTGATGGAGAACGGGCACTGGTGGAGGGCTGTGTTTGTGAACACTGTATGAGGGAAAAACAAGTTCTAACATGTGTGAATCTGTATCTGTACCCTCATGGTGACTCACTAATTAAAGAATAAAATAAATTATAAAAAAAGAATGTGTATAGGGGGCTGGAGTGATAGTACAGCAGGTAGGGTGTTTGTCTTATATGAGACTCACCCGGGTTTGATCTTCGACACCCTGCATGGTCCCCTGAGTACCACCAGGAGTAATCCCTGAGTGCAGAGCTAGGAGTAACCCCTGAGTACCACCAGGAGTAATCCCTGAGTGCAGAGCTAGGAGTAACCCCTGAGTATCACCAGGTGTGCCGACCCCTACCCCGCAAAAAAAAAAAAAAAAAAAGAATGTGTATGGAAGTATGTTCTACTTTTACTTTACAGGTTGTTTTGGAATAACTGTAAAAGCAATGCGGTTTTCTTTGCATTTTGTAAAAAAATAAATATTTTTCTAATACCATATAGTAGAATACCAGTTTCTCAGATGGTAGTATTGTATGTATTTTAGCAAATTTTTAACATAGCTAGTTATTTCTTTAACAGAATTTTATTATTAAAAATTTGAGCCACAAAGCATCATATATAGCAATTATGGTTTTTGTGTATTTTTTTCTGTAAATATTTTACACACATATATATAGGCCAGAGTTCCTAGAGAAACATGATCAATTGGATGTGTGCATGTTTGTTTATATGTATAGATAGATAAATCAGTAAGGAGAGATAAGGATATTTTATTATATGAAATTGACTCGTGTAATTATGGAGTCTGACAATTCCCAGCACCAATGAGTCTACACACTGAGTAGGAAGGCATGACAACTAGGAAAACGTGGGGTAGTTCCTTTCTTAAGGCACAAAGATTGGAATTCAGCAAGAGCTACTTCTGTTTATATCCAGCGGCAAGAAAAAGTAGATGTCCTAGATCAGAGGTAGCCAAGCAGAAATAACTCTCTTACTTGGAGAGGGTAGAACAAGCCGTTCTGTTCGATTCTTTCAGGCCTTCTGCTGACTAGATCAGGCCTCTCTTTACATTTGGAACAGCAGTCTGCTTCGACGAGTTGAATGTTAAGTTCATCCGTAACACTCTCCCAGAAATGCCCAGAGTAGTATTTGGCCAAATATCTGGGCTGAAGTGATAGCACAGCAGTAGGGCGTTTGCCTTTCACATGGCCGACCCGTGTTCGATTCCTCTGCCCCTCTCGGAGAGCCCGGCAAGCTACCAAGAATATCTCACCCGAAGGGTAGAGCCCGGCAAGCTACCCGTGGTGCATTGGATATGCCAAAAACAGTAACAATAAGTCTCACAATGAGAGACGTTACTGGTGCCCGCTCGAACAAATTGATGAGCAACGGGATGACAGTGACAGTGATCTGGGCATACATTCATCTATCAAGTCGGCACCTGGATTTAATTTTTATACTTCCATACATAACTATTCAGCAAGCATTCAACTTCATAACCTAGTTTCAAAAATGTTAATTTTTATAGACATGTATAAAATTTAACAAATAATAGCTTATTTCACATACTAACAAGTAAGTACAGTAGGGAATCTTAAAGTACTGCCAGTATCCTAAAGAATCCCAAGATAAAATTTATTAAAAGAATATGTTTTTCACCAAGAATTATCCCTGATCTCAGACCCAGGAAGAAGCCCCAAGCACCACCGGGTGTGGCCCAAAATCCTCACCCCAAATAAAAGAAATACATTTTAAGTATGCAATTAGTCAATTTTGCTACTGCTATGAAGTTTTTCCATATATGAAAAGTTCACATATGAAGTTCTTTGAAAAGAGGGCTTGGGAGAAGTCTGATACAAATAATCTGTACTGTGCTGTCTCAAACTTCACGCGCATTTAATTGAATGCAGTAAGCATGTAACAGACATCTGCTGTGTACAACTGTGTCAGTTGCCTCGAGGGATAATAAACTGTGTAAGACTCCGTCAAGAAGAGAAGCATGCACTGCAACTGGATTACAGGTTGTACTTCTCATTAGTTATTTCATTAGAGATGCAAATGAAATACAGATTATTATAGGGTAGATTTTTGTATGCTGTTTGAAATGTGTACAATATACTGATGGCGTTATTGCTAGCATTCCACTAGTGGGAATGACAGATCTTTAGTACTGACAGATAAGGAAATTCTCTAAAACAATTAAAAAGAAGTTGAGAAAAATCAGCATAGATGCAATGATCTTCAGTGAAATCTTACCAGAATTCAGTAGATTGAAATGATCATACACCAAGACCAGGTGGGATTTATATGAGGCATGTAAGGATGCACAACTGATGGCGGAACTGAGGTTACCAAATGAGTAGGGGTGGGGAGGGAGCACATTCGAAGTGACACAGGGCAGTGAAGGGTGGGTACCAGCCTTTCGTGGTGGAGGTACGTAACTTTCACTGTCATCCCGTTGCGCATCGATTTGTTCGAGCAGGCACTAGTAACATCTCTCATTGTGAGACTTATTGTTACTGTTTTTGGCATATCCAATACGCCATGGGTAGCTTGCCAGGCTCTACCATGCGGGTGCGATATTCTCGGTAGCTTGCCAGGCTCTCCGAGAGGGGCGGAGGAATCGAACATGGGCCAGCGGCGTGAAAGGCCCTACCGCTGTGCTATCGCTCCAGCCCTACATAACTTTATACACCAAAAATATAAACAGTAGCAGAATTGTGAAGAATACAAAAAAAATATTTTTTTTCAAAGTGAAATGTAGGGCCAGGAACACCTGTGTTTTACTTCTTTTTTGTTTGATACTCTCATAAGTTTATTCAAAAATATAAAAGCATTGTTTTCTCAATTTGTGTTTTGTATTTTCCTTGGAACAAAAATAGTATATAATACTTGCTATTTTTTTAATGTATATAGTCATTAAATGTTTTAAAAATTCTATTCCTAGATCCATATTTATTCTCTTGGAATGACGTTGTACTGGGGGGCTGACCATGAAGTCCCTCAGAGCCAAGTAAGTTTCCAAGTTTTCTGCTTTGAATTGTGTGTTACGTGCTCTTAGACCCACCAGCACCTCTGTGCTGGTAGCTCACATTAGTAATGTCACACATGAAAGTAAAAAAAATAGAATACTATGAAAAATTCCTAGAATAACAACCATCATCATCCTTTTCTAAACAATTGCAATCTCTGGGATACAGTGGACTCCTTAAAATGAGTACATTTAAATTTCTTCTAATTTAATGACATGTCATTGTTGCTTCATTCTTGCATTGATAGTTACCAGTTTGATGCAAAATCTGTAGGAATAATAACTTCAGTGATGTCTCAGAGTATAATTTATACTCCATCACTTTTTTGTCTTGTCACTTCACAATCATATTTTGCTACTTATACCAGTAGACGGTTATTAAAATAACGCTTTCTGGGGTCATAGATTCTGATGTCCCCTGGTTATTTCCAGTCATTATTTCCTAAAATAATTTTGTTTCTAAAGATTCATTATAACCATACTAGTAATTAGCATTTTAAAAAATATGTTTATTTCATCAAAGCAAAATTTTATATATGGCATTAGATTTTATTTTAACCTCCAGAGCGCTTTATATACTTAAAGATGAATGACATTCTTTAACTTGTTCTGGTCCCATTCTGCATCAGGAAGAACATTGTAAATTTGCCTTCTCGCCTCAGTTACAGATTTTTTTAGGTTTTTTTTGCTGGGGGGCACACTCAGCAATGCTCAGGGGTTACTCCCGGCTCTGCACTCAGGAATGACTCCTGACAGTGTTCAGGGAACTAACTGCATGGGATGGTGGGGATCAAGTCTGGGTCGGCTGTGTGCAAGGCAGATGCCCTACCCACTGTACTATCACTCTGGCCTCTCCATATTACTGATATGAATGAGAATAAAATATTGTTACTTCAGATTAATCATGTAATATATAGCTCATTTATCTGTAATATATGATCCAAATTATATTTGATACCTTGTATTCCGTGCTCTGGCAAAGGAAAAATAAAGTCAAATCTTCAGTATCTGAATTGGCTAGAACATATACATTTTATCTTTTATGTTGCTGTTAGAAATCATAATCATTTTGGAACTATTTAATACGATCTCCAGAGTATTAAGCATACTACATATTATAAATATAATGCCCCATGCCTCTGGAGTTCACCATGGGAACCATCAGCAGAATAACCAGTCACAACACAGTTCAGTGAGTGCTGTTGGGCACGTGGGGGTGGTGTGGAGAGACAGCTCAGGGCCTCTAACCGGAGGGTTAGGGTTAGGATGGTCTCTTAAAGGACACTGCATCAAAGCTGAGCTCAGGAGCGCAAAATACCCGAGATCAAAGGTGGAAAGGCCGTAGAGAAAGCTTCTGTTTAAGCCAAAGTCCGTGCCAGCTTACCCGCCCGCCAGTAATGCTGCTCTCCTCACCAGTGCTTCAGTTTTATTCTTTGTATCTTTTCCCCATTTGTTGAGTGTGCAGTAGTTTCCTTTTTAGGTTTTAATTTGCTTTCTTGGTATCCTTATTGACCACTTGGGTTAAAAATAGCCTACAGATTACATCTAATTAGAAAAAGCCAGGCATTGAAGTATTTGAATTTTTACTAAGTTATCACATGAGTGTCAAATTATATTTTATATGTATTAAATCTTGCATTTGTTGAATATTATGAATTGTCTGATCCACCAAAATGGTATTTCTCAAAGTATCTAACAAACTTTTTATCAAGCCAGGAACCAGAATTTTTCCTCATAGCACTGCCCATCAGGAAGGAAGATGTTCATTAAACATCTTCTGGTAGATGGCTGGAAAGATCCTGCAGGGGGTAAGGTGCTTGCTTCGCATGCAGCCAACCCAGGTTACATCACCCACAGTCCGTAAGGTTGGTTCCCTGAGCACCAGGAGTGATCCTTGAGTACAGAGCCAGAGGACCCAACTAATACCACCTGTACCCTCCACCCCTCCAAACAGACAAAAATAAAATTTGAAATTTTTTTTGCATGATAAAAGGATTAAGAATGCATTTCTAGGGGGCAGGAGCTATAGCACAGCTTGTAGGGCGTTTGCCTTGCACTCGGCCGACCCTAGTTCGATTCCCAACATCCCATATGGTCCCCTGAGCACCGCCAGGAGTGATTCCTGAGTGCAGAGCCAGGACTAACCCCAGTGCATCGCCAGGTGTGACCCAAAAAGCAAAAAAAAAAAAAAAAGAATGCATTCCTAGATGCGGAATCTGTCTCCTCCTAGTCTTTGGAGTGGGGTGGAGACCCCTGTCTTTTCCGCAGTGACTTGTCTCTCGCTAGGTAAAATTTATTCGCACCTAAAAACATATTTCTTTCCCCTCTACTGTCCAGCCCATCAAGCTTGGAGACCACCTCAACAGCATCCTCCTGGGGATGTGTGAGGACGTCATTTACGCGCGCGTGTCCGTCCGGACTGTCCTGGACGCCTGCAGTGCCCACATCAGGAACAGCAACTGCGCGCCCTCATTCTCCTACGTCAAGCAGCTGGTCAAGCTCGTCCTGGGAAACCTGTCTGGGGTGAGTGAGGGACAGACCCAGGTGGCTCACCCCCCTGTCTCTCCTCTGAACAGCACGGCAGCATTTTGTTTCAGACACTATACAAAGTGGCGTTTCCTCAATGAAGGTTACAAGCAGAAAGTTGACTTTATTGTTGCAATGTTGTATGGAGCAGTGCTCGCAAATTAGAAGCCCCATGAAAAAGCTTAGTTTCCAAGTTTAATGAACACATGGGTTTTTTTTAGATCTTTATTCAGAATCAGATCATGTCAGGGCTCAAAGTGCGCTACAGGGGCCTTATTAATCTCTTTCCTAAGGTCCTTTCAGTAAAATCTCCAGATTTTGGAATTCCTTAAATGTGCTTTCTGTTGCTTTGTACTTTTTTTCTTGGTGCTTATTTTTTTCTAGATACTCTGGTATTCCCCAAATGGACACTGGCCTCTGGCGTGCAGAAAATAGTTGCTTCTGTTCTTTTCAGAGTTTCTTTCCTGAATATAAAGAATCCCAATAGTAGCAGATTCTTTACTTATGAGTCCCATCTTTGTGTTTCTTAGACTGCGTTCTATCCTGTTTGCCAGTTTGAAGATGTGAAACGCTCTACATCTGTATTTTCCTTTTTTCAGCTTTTCTGTTCCTTTTATGTTATGTGGGGGGAGGGGTTCCTTGTTTGTTTGGGTGTTTTTTTCCTTTTTTAGGTTTTGGGGCCGGGTTAGTCCTGAAGCTCCCCTGAGGAGGGGGCGCATGAGGCAAGCACCCAGACCTCTGTCTTGTCTTACCTCCTCGGCCCCTTCCTGCTTTTTTGTTTTGTTTTGATTTGGGTTTTGGGTCCCGGCTGTGCCTGGGGGCTGCTCCTTCCTTTGTGCCCTGGAGTCCTTTCCAGCAGTGGACACTTGGCAAGGGAATCAACCCCACCCCCACCCCCACCCCCATTGTAAAGTGTGCTCTTGCCTCATGGAGCAGCCTCTCCAGCCCTACTTCTCTGCGCTTATCTTTTAGGGTTATGGCTCCTGAACAGCGGGTGGTCTGTCTGTCTGTCTGTCTGTCTCCCTCTATCCCTGCTTTGTGTAGACTGCAAATTTCCCACTGTCACAGGGTGTTCTTGTTGACGTTCTCTTAATTTCTCATCCCTGGGGTTTCAGTTTTGCCCTCTAAACCGGGATGTTGTGTGACTGGCAAAAGTATGTCCAAATTCCACATACTTGCCCAGTTGATGGAACAGCAACAAAAGCTGAGGGCTTGTCCTTGGGACATGGTGTGTAGCGCGTGTCTGGTGGATGTTTTGTAACTCAGAGGGAGGAATGTAGGTTGCTGGGGCCGAGGGAATGGACTTCTTGGCCATTCTTTTCTCTCACTTATCTAGAACTGCCCCCAGATGATCTGATTTATTCGTTTGTTTATGTGATTTTTTTTTTAGATAGGCCTACTAAAATCTATGAAAGATACTAAGGGAAACTTTCCTTAAAGGGAATTAGAGAATTAGATATATTTTCACTGCAGGACTTCTCAGAGCCTTCCGTGTACGGCACTAGCCAGCCTCTAAGGGGAGAGAGGTGCAGGCGAAACAAACTTGGATTCGCTTTCTGAAGCCCCTTTGAGAAGCGCCGCCCTCACAGCCCCTTCGCTTGGTGCGCGAGGAAACGGGGACCCACACAGCTTGAGGACCGGAGTTTTCTGTCAGTTCAGTGTCATCGTGTCAGGCCGCGCTTCCTCCAAGACTTTGGTTCCCTTGGCTGATTTTTTTCCTAGAGTAAAGTTGCTAAAAATCTTCTTATTATTTTTTAATTTTTTCAAATTTTATAGAAGAGTTCACAATATTTGATTACATTTAATATTCAAACACCCATCCCACCACCGCGACTCCTTCCCAGCACCATGTTTTGGATGTTTCCATCCCGAACCCCAATCCCTGCCCCAAAGCAGAACCGAAATATTAGTATCGTTTGTTATGAAAAACCAATGAAAATGCTACAAAAAAAAGTATCCTTAGAGGACAGAGTGTGGGAATTGTTTAAAAATCCTTTTCCTTATGTCATGCCCTGAATAAATACTCCTTGAGGTGGGGGAGGTGCTCCCTTGCAGGGCTGGAGCACTGCCCTGGGAATCCCCACAGGGTGGGTGGGGGAATCACACCATCAGATGTGGCCTCCTCTCCACAAAAGAAACAGTTTCTTTGTTGTTGTTTTATTGGGGGGGGGGAGCTATTCTTATTTATTTGGGGAAGGGGAAATGACACAAATTTCAGAAATAATTGCATTCAAGCCTTCTTTTAAGTATCACTGTATCACTGTCATCCCGTTGCTCGTAGATTTGCTCCAGTGGGCACCAGTAATGTCTCCGTTGTGAGACTTGTTGCTACTTTTTTTGGCATACCGAATATGCCACAGGTATTTTTAACATATCACCTTAGGTTTTGAACTCATATCCAAACAAGTTTTGCCAATGAAGGAATACTGAAATGCCTGTGAATCTATGGGAACACACGTGTATATGCTCCTAGTCCCAGATCTAAGTAATTTTTTTCCACTATTATCTCTCTCCTCATTTCTTGAAGCTTTCTTATACCAGAATTACTGTGTTTTAAAACTGTGGTCTAAGTTTGGAGACAAAAGTAGTTATTAATTTGAGAAAAAAGTATTTCAACTTTAATGTTTTTAAAATAGGACTCATCTCAGCTACTTGAACATAGCTGACTTTGTTCCTAAGATAGTGGATTATTCATTGAGAGCTCTTGCCTTTTATTTCCTGAAGATAAAGATACAAGTTTTAGATAGGAACTTATCCAAGAACTATGTCAGTAACAAATGTTGAGTGTTTTTAACTTAATAATGTGTTTTTAATGTAACACCTCCCAAATTGCTTAGTGTCATTCTGTAAGTTATCCAAAAAAAGCTAGTGGGAGTTTGTTGTGCTGTTTTTTTATTGTTGTTCTTTCGTTTTGTCTTTTGTCGAATTTGACTCGTGATCACCTGTGTGCAGATGGACCCACTATCCCATAACTCTGAGCAGAAGCCTGACCGAAGCCAGGCGATTCGAGACCGGCTGAGAGGAAAAGGTTTACCCACAGGTAAGAGAAGGTTCCCAGGAGATGGGCAGTCTTTTCTGTCCTTCCCTTGAGAAGAATCATACTTAGATGACTTGCAAATGAAACTACTGAGACCATAAGCGTGCAAAGAGGAGGTAGCAAGACCGGAATATTGCCTAGACTCATAGCTGAATCTATGAAAGGAATGTAGAAGGCATTGTTAACTTAGTACTCCCCATCAGTTCTTTTCTATCTGATACTATTACAGCAGAGACATCGTTTATTCTGGGATTATTTATTTAGAATATATTTTAAAGCTAGATAATAAATCATGCATGCCTATGAACATAAACGCTAACGAAACAAATTTCAGAAAGTGACATTATTCTCACTGGCTCTATTATTTCCTATTTCTTTTATTTTTGCAAATTCTAGGGCTAGCCCACTAAATTGATCTTAGGAGCAACCAATTTCATGATTTGTAGTCACTAAATACTGCTTTAGGTTATATGACACTTATAGTGAATAAAAATCTAATGAGCAGTGATTTTGTTATCACTGTTATTGAAGAGTATTACTATAACTCCTATTTAATTAACTTTATTTTTATGTAGATCAGTAGAAATTCCAAAAATATATCATTAAGATAGAAAAAAACTTTTCCTGGAAGTTTTTCAGTGTAAATTTTAGACTTGACCTCTTCATAAACTCTTGATTTTGATAACAAATGTTCTCCTTTTACTTCTCATCAAGCATTGTTAATATTAATTGAACATTCAAATATTTTTAAGTGAAATATTTATTGTCAGATCTCAGGGCTGGGAAGGAGTAAATAGTTGTTACTCAAATATATTCTAATAAAGCTTTCTAGTTGATCAGATCATTAGAACACAGATATTTAGAATTTATGGAAATTCTCTGTGAAAATAAAATATAAAGGCTCAATTATTTTGCACAATTCGTCACTCTGACATGTGAGAAGAAATAATGTAACAGGTTGTACTGCTCATTATGAGAAGTTACATAAAAGCAGTAACTTGTTTCTAATAAAGTAATCCTATATTGGTGCAGTTAATTTTGGGGCACTTCTATTTCACTTATTGTGAGTAAAGACATTTTTTCTGAGATTTTTTTCCTAGCTTTTATATCATCAGTATAATAAGTTTGCTCCTGATATATAACTTTTAAAGTCTAGAGGGCAGACTTTTACATGTTTATAATGCTTGAGTGAAATTTAAAACATCTTTAACTTTATAATTTTTTTACTAAGTGAAACTGTGGATTCAGACTCTGTTGGTTTGTTACTTGCTTTTCTTTCTTTCTTTCTTTCTTTCTTTCTTTCTTTCTTTCTTTCTTTCTTTCTTTCTTTTTCTCTCTCTTTCTTTCTTTCTTTCTTTCTTTCTTTCTTTCTTTCTTTCTTTCTTTCTTTCTTTCTTTCTTTCTTTCTTTCTTTCTTTCTTTCCTTCTTTCTTTATTTGTCACACCCAGCAATGCTCAGGGGTTGCTCCTGGTTCTGCACTCAGGAATTCCTCCTGGCAGTGCTTGGGGGGACCATATGGGATGCTGGGAATCGAACCCAGGTCTGCCGCATGCCCGAATGCCAGGCAAACACCCTACTCACTGTGCTATTGCTCCAGCCCCTCTTTGTTACTTGTTGATTAAGTAAATGTGTTGCTTGTTATTCCTTTTAAAGAGTTTTTCTAGGAATAAAAATTGTTATTTTATCATTTTACTCTACCCACCATCAGTCTATAGGAAAGAAAGCACAGTTATCCTGATGTATTCAACTTCCAGAATTTTCAAGACATTATCATGTCTGGCTGTAATTTAGATGGTGTACTTTCAATGATGAGTATCATTGTATCACTTGCCACTTGTCTAGCAGGAGCTGGGCTGGACTTCAGGGTAGCTGCCCTTCACCACCCCGACTCCGTCAGGACGGGGGATTCGACCCCACCCAGAGCCAGGACCACTCCTGCCCTCTTCCCAGCCCTCTAGGACGGCCCTGGGCTCCCCCTGCATTTCCCGACCCAGTTAACGGGCGCGACACCAGTGAATCCCAAGTATCTATGCAGTGTTATTGTAGGCATTAATTTCTACATAATATTTCAAAGTAGCCGTTAAAGGCGGAAATGAATCTCCGCTACTGTAGACATGCATTAAGTTAGCAAGTTACCTGTGAATCATTCCTAGAGTTTATATGTTTGAGAGAGGGATGAGTCGGGGGCCGCCCCGTCCCTCGGGGGTCACCCTCAGCAGTGTTGGAGGCACCATGTGGTGACAGGAGCCAAATCTGGACCTCTGGCACCCAGCGCCTGCTCTCCGCCCGTCATCGCCCCTGCCCCCACATGCTCTCCAAAAATAATAATAATAAAAGAGAAAATTTAAAGTGAAACTTGGGGGAGGCTGGAGCCATAGTACAGTGGGGAGGGCGTTTGCCTTGCACACGGCCGACCCGCGTTCTAGTTCCAGCATCCCATGTGGTCCCCCGAGCACCGCCAGGAGCGATTTCTGAGTGCAGAGCCAGGAGTCAGCCCTGAGTATCGCTGGGTGTGACCCAAAAAGCCAAAAAAAAAAAAAAAGTGAAACTTGGGACTTGAGAGCTAGTATGAAAGCCCAGACCTTTCGCCTTGCCTGTGGCTGGCATAGTTCAATCCCTGCCCAATCCCAGCTCCTCAGGGTCCCCCGAGCACTGCGGGGATGTGACTCTCGGGGTCCTGAGCATCAGCTGGGCCCCCACCCAACACCATTGTCAAATTCTATTTTCTGTATAGGGGAAGGATGTGGGAAATGGTAGGTACTCGGGTTAAGTGAAACCCACCGTTTGGAGTATGTTCTCTAGAGAGAGGGGCTCGGCCCAGAGCTGGTGGTGCTCAGGAATGACTCCCGACTCAGTGCTCAGGGCACAGAGCCGGGAGTGGTACTCAGGCTCCTGCAGGCAGACCTTGTCCTCAGCTCCTGAGCCGTGTCTTTGGTAATAATATCATTTGTATGGAATGCTACGACAGTACGGATGCTTGTTCCTTGGATGAATAGGAGTCAAGGCTTCATACAAATATTAGATATCATACATTCGTGTTATAATTTGGGGTTATGTAATACATCTGCATTATAATTTGGGAGGTGGACTGCACCCAGCAGTTCTCCGGGGCTATTTCTGACCCGTGCTCAGGAATGACTCCCAGCCGCACTTGGGGGCAGTGCCTGGGATTCAGACCGGAACTGGTGGGGTCAGAACACAAGCTTTAGCCCTGGACTGTCTCTCTGGCCCTCTACTAGTTTCTAAAGAAATTTCTGATTTATTTTTTTAGATAACGGATTTTAAACTCTAAGCTGCTTGCGACTTAAAAAGAAAGATAAGCTATAGTTAATCACCTGGGCTCATGTTACTAGACTGTTTCCTTACAATAACAGAAATGTCAAGTTTCATTGTTTTATCTTTGGTTTGGGGGGCACACCCAGTGATGCTCAGGGGCTTAGGAGCTCAAGCAGGGGGTCCAGCTGGCCAGGCTTGGGGGGCCATGGGGGGCTGGGGATTGGAGCCCAGGCCTTCTGCATGGAAAACATATGCTGCAGCCTGCTCAGCCGTGTCTACGGCCTCTGGAAAAGCTGATGTGTGTGGTGCCAGAGACCAGCCTCGGGGTCTCCCAGAGACAAGGCCCACGTCTACCCCAGGCCCAGACACCTCATGCTCAATGAAATGATTAATGTCTTTTACTTGTGACTTTGTTCTTATGACATTAAGAAACATTTAATTTTATTATCTAATGTCACTTTTTTCCCATACCGGAGCTCAAACCTCGGGCCTCCCGTGCACGAGGCTGGCTCTCTACCACGGAACTTCGTTCCCAGCTCTCATGGCGCTCTAGAATTCTGGGAGCTGGGGCCCGAGCGATACAGCACAGCAGGTAGGGCGTTTGCCTTGCACGCAGCCGACCTGAGTTCAATCCCCAGCATCCCATAAAGTCCCCCAAGCACTGCCAGGAGTAATTCGTGAGTGCAAAGGCAGGAAGAAATCCTGAGCATTGCTGGGTGTGACCCAAAAAGCAAAGAGAGAGAGAGAGAGAGAGAGAGAGAGAGAGAGAATTCTGGGACCCAGTAGATTTTCCAGATGCAGATATCCTAGGACTGCCTGTAGTAACCTGAAGAAAATTTGGACGGGTTTACTTAAAAAAAAAAACTAAGAAAAGCCTTTAGATTGTCCATTGATTGAACTCCCTTAAAACATTAAGATATGACTCTTACGGGAGTCATAAGACTCCCATAAAAACTCCCATATGACTCTTATGGGAGTCATATCTTAACATCTTAATGCTTCAGAGCCAAGGGCTTCCTGGTGCCACTGCCAGGCTGCGAAGGCCTCTGGGGTCAGTGCGAGGGCCCAGCGTGGAGGGCCAGGACCCCCTGGGGCCCCGCCAGCCAGCCGTGCTGGAGAGCAGACTCTGTCCTGGTGCGTGGCAGTGCACGCCGGCCCGCACCAGCTCCCCACTGTGATGATGGGAGAATTCATTCTTGCCCATTCGAAGCCTGGAAGAATTTGCAAAGAATTATTCTTTGCCTTTGCACTTTTAGCAGAATTGGAGGTCCTCATACTTAAGGGAACGACAGCTGTGCTGGGAAGAGAATTCCTGCGTCCATTTTAGTAGCCTTTAATTTACCTTTCACCAGTGTGTGAAGCCTCGTCTCAGAACAGGATTGAAAGAGTATACGGACTCTAACCATTACCAGAAGAATCGCTGTCACTGTCACTGTCACTGTCATCCCGTTGCTCATCGATTTGTTCGAGCAGGCACCAGTAACGTCTCTCACTGAGAGACTTATTGTTACTGTTTCTGGCATATCCAATACGCACGGGGAGCTTGCCAGGCTCTGCCGCGCGGGCTTGATACTCTCGGTAGCTTGCCAGGCTCTCAGTTAGCAATTAATTATCAATGGCATACACTGTCTTTAAAAACTTGTGTAAGCACAAATTGAAGAAGCGCCTCTTGAGGAAGAAACATCCTTCTAGAACAGCACTGTGGCTTTGCGTCCTGCCAGCTCTTGGCAGTCGATGACCCCTTGCTCTGAGCAGAGAGCGCTGCCCGCCCACTCCTGGCCACGCCTTCTTTCTGGCTCCTGCAGCCCAGTGCTGGCTAGAAGCCCTTGGCTGGGTGCGTGACTTTCTCAGGCTCCTCCTCACAGTTTTCGTGTTCCAGTGAGCAGTGACGCACAGAATTGGACCCGGAAGAGTAATTTTAGGGGCAGTGCCTTATGTTTAAGTAGTTTGGATATTCAGGTAAACTAATAGAAGGTTTCATCTGTCAATATATGACCTTAAAAGGCTTCTCCTCCTGAGATGGGTCGCAGAAGCTAAGATCTAAAGTCAGTGGGCTGTCTGCCTCCACTTTGTTATTTAATATGGACCAGTGCTGAAAAAAGCCAACGTTTCCTGCCAAGCTTGAGGTGGAAACCAACACCCTGATCAGATCAGGACGATAGTACTTCAGAACTTGTGCGTATTGATAATATCGTGTTTCTTTTTTCATGTACTCGAGCACATTGGTGAGGACAGATGGGGAATTGGAGAATCTCTTTTATTACTCGACTGTCATGTGGAAGTTGCCTTCTAAGACATGATGTAAAGTTATACAGGTTTTTTTGTGTGTGAGGGAGGAAACGTGAATGATGATACCCAATTAACGATAACATTAATCATATATGACAAAAACAGTTCAAACATAATCAAACATTATGATTATGATTAACTGTACTAGGAAATTTTGTTCCATTTTAATGAAAGTAAACGGATTTTAAACACTTGCTATATTTTTTTTTGCAGTGGGGAAGGGGAAATGGAAATGTTCTAAAAGCTTCTAATTCTTCTCTTCAGTGTCCATTCATTTTTCCCTGTTTAGTACTGAGCAAGTCTTGCACTTTTGAAATGAAAACTGTTCATGGTTCTGTTTTAAATTTGGATGCTTATTAGTAGATATAACATATAAGCTTCCTCCAGCTCAAGCCCTTCTCAAGAGATAGACCATTGACTTTTCATTTCATAACTTTTTGAAAGAACTTTTAAATTCCTCTCTGCATATAATTATATCCTGAAGAAAATGAAGAGAAAAATGGAGGCAGATTTAGAATTTTAAATGGCCCTCATCCAGAAGAACCAATAGTAAGTCACATGGGTTAGTTCATTTATCCTGCCGTATCTAAAAAGAGGCATAACAGATTATCTTCATATTTTTATAGACTGTGGAAACAAAAAAGATGGAATTGAGTAACTTCTTCCGCAGTCTTTCTGATAACAATCTTTTTAGTAAATTATGCTACCTAATTTGGTTGTAAGACATTTCAAAAAGTTATGTAATCATTCCATTCTACAAGTAATCTATTTCAGTCTCATACTTGGAGCCAGATAGACATTATTTGCCAGGTGGGAGTAGGGAAATGATTAAGTGAGAGTGATAACAGATGTGTAAGATAAGGGGGGAGTTTTAATACAGTGAAAGGTTATCAGAGTAGAGGTCCATCTTGTGGGTTTCGGGAGGGGTAGGGTGGAGTGGGGGAGGTTGATCTGTCTGTTTGGATTGGGGGCCACACCCAGCAGTGCTCCTGGCTCGCTCCAGGCTCTGTGCTCAGGGATCATCGGTGGGGGGGAGGGGGGCGCGGAGGCAGGGGGCCCTTGAGCAGCCTTATGGGATGCGGGATGCCCCGGGGACAGTACCACATTGGCCATTGGCCGTTTGCACGGCTATAGCTATACTGGGACCCCGGCCCCAGGCACTGTTTGAATAGCGTGGAAGGGGAGCCACTGATTTGATCAGGAGAGAGAGGAAATATCAGTGATGCTTACACCTGAAATCTGCTAAGAATGCTCCAAAGGCATTGCTTCCTAAAGTAGTATCAATTCCATTTTTTTTTATTGAACGGATATCCTGTTAGATGAAATAATTACCATAGTCTGGGGCTGCATATTTAGAAATTAATTGACAATTTGGATTTTTGTCTAATCTCCAATAGTTACTAAATAAGTGACACTGATATGAACAGCACTGCGTAATTTTCACTGGTCTACCAGGCTTACGCAACTTATAAATGAACCTAAAGTTCTGTGTTTCGGGGGCTGGAGCGATAGCACAGTGGGTAGGGCGTTTGCCTTGCACAAGGCTGACCTGGGTTTGACCCCCAGAATCCCATATGGTCCCCCGAGCAGCGCCAGGAGTAATTACTGAGTGCAGAGCCAGGAGTAACCCCTGTGCATCACCAGATGTGACCCAAAAAGCAAAATAAATAAATAAAAAAATAAAGTTCTGTGTTTCTTCTCATTACATGTAAATATTCTATAGATATCCCTTATTTTGAGGTGCAGATTAGTGAAATTTTCCCCTAGTGCTTTAGCAATTTAAAACAACTACGTTATTTCATTATTATATGATTTTATATATATATTGTATATTTCATATCCTTGAGTGTTCTTCGTATAATTTCATATCTGACTATGTAGTTGAAAATTGTGTATTAGTGACATAACAAAAATTGTAACAACTCTTGACATATGGTTTAAGAATCATGTCCCTGTGTACCTATGTAAAGTATATCTGCTTTTTCCCTCCAAAAAACAGACAAAAGCAATCCTAGGCTAATAGATGTACTGGAGAAACCACTGAACTTAGTCTTGTCTCTTTCCTAGCACTTCCTTTAGAAAACTGGTCATCCACACTCATTTTACCACTTAATTTTACTGTTTGTGGTTCTTAAAGAATACTTGAGCCCTTCTTCAGTGAGTGCTACACACACCACTTTCTTATACCTCCACAGCGTTTTGCCCTGTTTCCTCAAGGGTATCACTAGTCTCATACATCCCCACCTCCGATTTCTTGCACCTCATTCTACCTCCCCATCTACCTTTTATCCTATTAGTGGAGACCAATAGAGCTGCCTTAATTATGGCTCAGAAGGGTTTTTCATAAGTAGTCATGAGATTTTATGGTAACTTGTGATTATCAAGCAAATAGAGATCCCCCCCTTCTTTATATATTTGTTCTTTGGGCCACAGACTTAATGCTCAGGGGTTACTCCTGGCTCTGTGCTCAGGAATGATTCCTGGTAGGTTCTGGGAACCGTATGGGATGTCAGAGATTGAACCGGTTTGGGTGAGTGCAAGGCAAGCAATATTATCTATATCTGTATTATCTATCTCTCCAGCCCCACAAATAGAGAAAAATTAATCTATAAATTAAACTACAGAGAATTTATTTCTTTTATAGAAAACAAATTAGCACAAGCTTTTAAGTGATTTCTTTACAGTTGTGTCTATTTCCTTACGGAATTGAAAATTATAAAACCCTGGACTTTGGGGCTGGAGCAATAGCACGGCAGGTGGGGCATTTGCCTTGCACTCGGCCGATGTGGGTTCGATTCACATATGGTCTCCTGAGCACCTCCAGGAGTTATTCCTGAGTGCAGAGTCAGAAGTTAGCCCTGTGTATCGCCGGGTGTGACCCAAAAAGCTAAAGAAAAACCACCCTGGACTTTTAATAAATGTTAACTGAAATTTTTTTTTAGACCTACTTATGTATAGACAATAAAAAAAACCTTAGTATTTGTAAAGCTATCATTATCAAGTACCACTTTATTATCAGTTTGTTTTAGACCATGTAGAACTAGTAAAAACATATGACTCTGAGGATACTTAATATATTATTAGTAAATGCTGATGACCAAATAGAGAATGTATTACCTGGTATAAATGGAATGAATTTATGATCAACATGGAAAGCAATGTACTTAATTAGTGGGCAGAAAAGGCTTAACTGAAGGAATCATAGACTTAAAAATGTAAGACAGGAAATAGCCAACCATCAGAAAGATTTGTAGCAGGGACTAGAGCAGTAGTACAGCGGGTAGTGTGTTTGTCTCTACACAGCTGACCCAGGTTCACTCCCCAGCACCCCATCACTCTGAGCCTATGGGAGTGATCCCTCATCGGTGTGTGTGTGTGTGTGTGTGTGTGTGTGTGTGTGTGTGTGTGTGTGTGTCTTAAAGCACAGCTGGGTGTGTCCTAAACACAGAGGAGAATGGGGAGGGAGGAAGGAAGATTTGGGATAGGCCCTTCACTGTGGAGGAGAAACATGTACAGAGGCCCCAGTGAAAAAGGAGAGGCTAACAGAAAAATCACGACCTAGATGGAATAAGGGAATGGAAATTGGACTAAAAGGGATCCAAGTGGGAGACCAAAAAGGTGTATAGAGTTTATTTAGAATGCAGTACGATTAAGCAGGTAGTAGCATAGGTGGAATTTGTATTTTGAAAAGGTAGTTCGTGCTGCTAAGTGGAAAATACTTAAGGAAAGTCGAAGAAACCTGCGGTATTTGCAGTTACCTACTCAGGTAGTAATGTTAATTGGCAATATGACAATGACATTTAAACTGGAAATGATTGTGCGGAGTAATGTGTCTCTGAGAACTTAACTGCCAACATTTTCTGGTGTATTGAACGCGGGTATTAAGGTAGAAGAAAAATTGGGGGGAGGGGTGCCCGTATTTCTGATTTTGCTCAAATCAGCTGCATGACGATATTGCTTACTGAACTGGAAAGAGTTGCATAGAATGAATAGCTCAATGTGTGGAAAGCCAAAGATGAGTTTTAAGCATGTTCAGTTTGAGAAGCTTCAGTGATACACTTGAAGTTCCCATTATATAAAGTCTCTTAGCACCCCCAGAAGTGGTGAAGTGCCAAAAAGATGAATTCGGGAGTTGTCATCACAGAGCATAGATTCTTGTAGGTAGGTGTAATTATCTAAGAAGGTAGCAAAATCAATACCCTAGTGAGTCCAATATTTAGGTAGCCAATAGGAGAGGAAAAAACAAAGTCAATAAGTGGGAAAAAAGCAGACGAGGAATGAGCATTCTGAGAAGCAGGAGGACACTAGGTTTGTAAAGAGAAAATAAATAGAGTAAGGTAAAACACAGTAGCAGACCTGATAATCAGCTTTTATCACCACCTTAAACTAGAAGCCAGAGTTTGTGAGGATGTCTTCTGTCTGGTGTGGCACGGGGGTTTCTCTGTGTTTTTTATGTGACATTCCACAAATATATTGCTGCCTTCCTTCCTTCCTCGTTTGCCCTCTGTCCTCAAAGAAGATGAGTGGCTATGGAAGCACAATATTTGCATATAATTCTTAATTAATATTAATTTGTTGCCATCCTGAAATGAATTCACTGTTCTAAGATTTTTAAGGTAAAATTTGTGACCAGGAAATTAAAGATATAGATGTTTCCCTGGAGACAATTGACATCATCAAGTGAAGTGACAAGCAGTTTGTTTTTACTCGGAAGGTTTTATTTGTTACTTCAGGATGCATACATAGCAGATTGGTTATCAAAAAGGAATCACAGAAGTTTGCACAGGAAATTACCACTCTTTATGGGTTGTTTGATAACTATAATTCTCAGCTTTCTTTTTGCAAGGTGGAGCATGTACAGGTGATTTTTTTTGTTGTTGAATCACCTTGTTATGTCTCACTGCATCTGCAGACTGCTGCCCTCAGGAATAAAAAAGCATAAGTAAATCCTGGCTTTAACTTTTGGCTTTAATATTAAGAGTAAACAAAAATTGGCAGTTTATTCCAGCTGAAAGATACCACTATATGAATGTGAGAAAAAAAAAAAACTGTCTTGTTACATAACAGTCTGCCGTGGAAAATAATACATTCTTCTATAATTTAAACAATCAAGTTACATGAATTTCAATTAAACATTTTCAGAAAATATATTTAGTCATAATAAAACTTTGATAATTAAGAGTTCCAAACGATAAGATTCTTTTTTTTCCATCCAAAATATAACAATTCTTTGTTTCCACTTTTAAACATGTTTATTGAAATGACCAAAATATACAGTGAGTTTATACATGTTTGAATCATGCCTCTAGAAGTCAAAGGCGTTTGCTCGGTGCCATTAGTTAGGAAGTGGGAGGGAGGACTTTCGGGTAGCATCCAGGGGGCCGGGAGCTGGTCCTGGCCATTTTTCAGCCAAGGATTCACTGCAAGAGTCTGAGGGTGTAGTGCTGCTTGGGGCCCGCAGTGCTGATGGATGCCCAGTCCACCTGGGGCCTTGGGGCTCCCGCCTGGCACCCAGCAATGTTCAGAGGAGCTTTCGTGTCCAAGCACTAAGCAGGGTCAGCCTTAAGCACGGCACGGGCCTTGCACCCCGCACCATCGCTCATGCCCAGTACTACGTATTATTATTTTATATTCCATTTCCCTAAAGCATTTCATGGGTAAATAAGACTCTACCAAACTGGTTAGTATCAGAAGCTTTCTCTCTTTTTAAAACCAAATAATTCTCCCTCCTTGAATATAAAGTAAAACTAAGCAAAAAAAAAAAAAGTCACTTCCATATATTGTTGATTTCGTTAGCTGAGAGTCATTGCGCTGTGAAAAATTATACAAAAGATCGCATCTCTTTCCACTTCAGCTGTCCCTGCCGCCAGCATGCCATCTCCTCCCTGAGCCTCCCTTTGGAAAATTTAAAAAGTTGTCACCACTGCCACTGTCGGTAGTGAGGGTACATTCCAGTTATTTCTAAACCTTCTGTGCATACATGATAGATTCTTATCATTCCAGGAAGAAGCTCTCCTTCCGGTGTACTAGACACACACCAGTCTCCATTCTCTCAGCAGACCTTTCTTAACAAAGGGCTTAGTAAGTCTATGGGATTTCTGTCCATCAGAGACACACAAGATGAGGAAGATTATTTCAAGGACCTCTTGTCAGATCATTCAGGACATGAAGATTCTGAAAATACTTGCTCCCCTTACCAGTGCAAAACTAGTAGCCCAGAAAAAAAAGTTATCCCTGGCATTGATGTGCTTCCCAAAAAGAAGATTTGGGCTTCATCCATGGACTTGCTTTGCACAGCTGACAGAGAGGCGTCCGCGGGAAGGAGCGACAGATACAGACACCGGCTCCCCGACGCGGTCGCGGTGAGGACTTCCGTTTCTCCTGGGAGAGCAGAGGCCAGGTACTCGGATGGAGGCTTAGCCCTGGATGGCTTTGGCCCTCAGAGAGCAGAGCAGGAGCTCCCCACCTCCTCAGCGATATCAAGTGCTCTGGACCGAATTCGTGAGAGGCAAAAGAAGCTTCAGGTTCTGAGAGAAGCCATGAATGTAGAAGGTCAGTAAATTTGTCTGTGTTTGAGAGAGAGAAGTAGATTAAAATACTTAAATCGTGTTTTGAAATAAATTTTTTTTTTTTAAAAAAGGGGGTTATCGGACCATTATCAAACCACAGCCAAGTGTGTGTGCCCTGGTTAGTGTCCGTGTGTTCTGTCAGGTTCGGTTCCCCTGTCCAGAACCCTCATCAGTGGTTCCACACAGCCATCCCTGCTGGGCACCTGTGAGCATCGCTCACGGGCTCAGAGTTGGCTGCTCTTCCTGCAGATCGTGTGTGAGCTTCTCAGGGCTGGGGACCAGGTTTTCAACTTGACTCTTCTGCGGCATCATCTGACCTCTCGCGAGAGGCTTTAGTCAGTGGGAGTAAGCACATGAGTGTATCATTACTCTCGGGGACATAACTTTATAAAAAAAACTTTTTTAAATTGAATCATTTGAGATAGTTACAAAGCTTTCATGTTTGAGTTTCAGTCATACAATGATCGAACACCCGTCCCTACACCAGGGCACATTCCCCACCACCAATGTCCCCAGTATCCCCCCCCCAACCCATTTCCAACTCTCCCTCTGCCTCCATGGCAGTTTCCACCATACTCTCTCTCTACTTTTAGGCATTATGGTTTGCAATATAGATACTGAGAGGCCATCATGTCTGGTCCTTTATCTACTTTCAGCACACATCTCCCATCCCGGATGATCCCTTCAACCCTCACTGACTAAGTAATTCCTTCTCTATCCCAGCTGCCTTTTCCCCCAGCTCATGAGGCAGGCTTCCAGCTATGGGGCAATCCTCCTGGCCCTTATGTCTACTGTCCTTGGGTGTCAGCTTCATATTATGTTATTTTATACTCCACAGATGCATGCAGTCATTCTATGTCTGTCCCTCTCTTTCTGACTCATTCCACTTAGCATGATACTCTCCATGTCCATCCACTTATAAGCAAATTTGATGACTTCATCTCTCCTAACAGCTGCATGATATCTCTGTAAAAAACAGTAGTAAATAGAATTATATTATACTCTAGACATATAAACAGAGATGACTTTTAATATTATAGAATTGAGGAGGAAAATGAAGTGAGAATTTTTAATCTGACTTTGAAGACTAAAATTTTATAGTTGTCCATTGCCTCCAGGAAAATCTCCAGTACAAAGCGGATTAGAAGGAATTTTTAAGGTGCTTTCTAGTTCTACAAAAGTAATGACCCAGTCATTGATCATATTTATTGATTTGGAGGTTGGGGTTTTGTGGAGGAGCATTATTTTGTTTTGTTTTTGTTTGGGGGCCAAACCTGGAGTGATTAGGAGTTACTCCTGGCTCTACACTTAATCATTATTCCTGGTAGGGCTTGAGGGACTATATGGGATGCCAGGGATCGAAACCCAGGTCAGCCCACATGCAAGGCAAGCCCTCTGCCACTGTACTCTTACTCCAACCTGGTCATATTTATTTATTTTGCTTTTTTTGGGTCACACCTGACGATGCACAGGGGTTACTCCTGGCTCTGCACTCAGGAATCACTCCCGGCGGTGCTCAGGGGACTATATGGGATGCTGGGATTCGAACCCTGGTCGGCTGCGTGCAAGGCAAACGCCCTACCCACTGTGCTATTGCTCCAGCCCTGACGGTCATATTTATTTTTAAGACCATTGTTTCAGCATTATATTTTGATTCATAAATTGTCTTTACATTACTAAAGGTTTCTGTTGAGTTCTGAGCAGTCTTAAAAGCAAACATTCTCTCCATATTTTATTTCTAATTAAAGAAACTTTACAATTTTTTTTCACTCAGCAATTGCAAATTAGGTTTTTAAAGGAAATTGTGGAAAGAACTGATTATGACAGCAAAGAAAAGGCACTTTCTGTAGCTTAAAAATAAAAGAAAGCTGTCTTCTTCCAGAAAATGTATTTCAGGATTCTTTAGTGTCGTACAACAGCTAGCATATAAGTAATAGTTTGACCTTGCCCTCCCAGGAAGCTCCCTCATGGAAGCATTTTGGAAAGAAATCTTATCTATTGTGGGAAACAAAAACAACCCTCAATTATCCAACTAAATAAAACTGATAGTCTCAAAATAGTAGTGGAGGTCTGTGCTAATCTCGATGACTTTCTAACATTTGAGATTGAGCAATGTCCTAACATGTGAACGGTAAAAGTAAATGATTTCTGACACTGTTATGTGTGATCTCAAGTATATTCCAGGTTTGGATTTACTATTTGGCAGATTAATAATAGTGAATTAGTGAAGTTTGAGGGAAGTGGTCTTTATACATGAAACTTGCTTTGAGAGTTGTTCCTTTTTGTTTTGTTTTTGGGTCACCTCTGGGTGGGCAGTGCTCAGGGAACCGTATGGGGTGCTGGGGATTGACCACATGCAGGGCAAACTCCCTACCTGCTA
Organism: Sorex araneus; assembly: GCF_027595985.1. NCBI lineage: Eukaryota > Metazoa > Chordata > Mammalia > Eulipotyphla > Soricidae > Sorex > Sorex araneus. The sequence goes on from NC_073306.1 coordinate 208,456,400, forward strand.
TTGCTCTGCCCCCTGAAAGTTTAATAATAAACATTAATGAAAACATTTTATATTTTAATTTGAGACATACAATTATTTTGATTAGCTGGTTTTGCTGATTACATCTAAAGTGAGTTTTAGGCCAAATTTTGTCCTAGTTTGCTAATGAACCTTTATATTTTCGATGCTGTGTGAGTATATATGTTACATAAACTTAGGCAAGCTTGTTTCTAAATATGAATAAATCTCTGACAAGATGATACATAATCTACTTTTGAGCATTATAGCTTGCAACACAGACACTGAGAGGTCATCATGTTTGGTCCATTATCTACTTTCGGCACGCATCTCCCATCCCGACTGATTCCTCCAGCCATCATTTTCTTAGTGATCCCTTCTCTATTCCATCTGCCTTCTCCCCTCCACTCAAAAAGCAAGCTTCCAAGTATAGGGCAATCCTCCTGGCCCTTGTATTTACTGTCATTGGGTGTCAGCCTCATGTGATGTTATTCTATGGTCCACAAATGAGTGCAGTTCTTCTGTCTGTCCCTCTTTCTGACTCATTTCACTTGGCATGATACTCTCCATGTCTATCCATTTATAAGCAAATTTCATGACTTCATCTCTCCTAACAGCTGCATAGTATTCCATTGTGTATATGAACCAAAGTTTCGTTAACCAGTCATCTGTTCTAGGGCATTTGGGTTACTTCCAGATTTGGCTATTGTGAACAGTGCTGCAATGAATATATAAGCACAGATGTTATTTCTATTGTTCTTTTTTGCATCCTCAGGATATATTCCCAGAAGTGGTATTGTGGGGTCCTATGGAAGCTCAATTTCTAGTTTTTGAAGGACTGTTCATATTGTTTTCCAGATAGGCTGGACCAGTTGGCATTCCCACCAACAGAGAAAGAGTGTCCCTTTTCCCCCACATCCACGCCAGCACTGGTTGCTTTTGTTCTTTTGGATGTGTACCAGTCTCTGTGGTGTGCGATGATATCTCATTGTTGTTTTTATTTGCATCTCCCTGAGGACTAGCGATGTGGAGCATTTTTTTCATGTGCCTTTTGGCCATTTGTATTTCTTTTTTGAGGAAACTTCTGTTCATTTCTTCTCCCCATTTTTTGAAGGGGTTGGAGGTTTATTTCTTATACAATTCTACTCATGTCTTATATATCCTAGATATTAATCCCTTATCAGATGGATGGCACTGCACTGTAGCACTGTCATCCCATTGTTCATTTATTTGCTCAAGCGGGCACCAGTAACGTCTCTATTCTGAGACTTGTTGTTACTGTATTGGGTAAATATTCTTTCCCATTCTGTGGGCTCTTTCTATATTTTGGTCACTGTTTCTCTTGAAGTGCAGAAGCTTCTTAGTTTGATGTAGTCCCATTTGTTTATGTTTGCTTCCACTTGCATGGTCAGTGCTGTTTCATCCTTAAAGATGCTTTTAGCTTCAATGTCATGGAGAGGAGAGTTCTGCCTACATTTTCCTCTGTGTACCTTATAGATTCATGTCTGATATTGAGATCTTTAATCCACTTTGATCTGACTTTTGTTCCTAGCATTAGACAGAGGTCAGAGAGTATGGGGGAATATTGTCTTCCATGGAGGCGGGGGGGGGGGGGGGCCGGGGAGTACACTGAGGATATTGGTGGTGGGGAACGTGCACTGGTGGAGGGATGGGTGTATGATCATTGTGTGTTTGTAACCCAAACATGAAAGCTTGTAACTGTCTCACAGTGATTCAATAAAATAAAAATAAATAAATAAATAATCTAAAAAAAATTTTAAATGATGATACATAACCTTTGCAGACTATTATTTTTCAAAATGGTAACTTGTTATTAAATGTTCACTGTCAGTGTCATCCCGTTGCTCATCGATTTGCCTCAGCGGGCACCAGTGATGTCTCCATTTGAGACTCGTTGTTACTGTTTTTGGAATATTGAATACACCATGGGTAGCTTGCCAGGCTCTGCCATGCAGGCAAGATACTCTTGGTAGCTTGCCGGGCTCTCTGAGAGGGGCAGAGGAATTGAACCTGGGTCGACTGTGGTCAAGGCAAATGTCCTACCGCTGTGCTATCACTCCAGCCCATGTAATTTCAAGTTTTAAAATATTAGACTTGTTATGAGTTATAACCAGAAGGAAAGTGTTCTTTTTAAAAAATACTTCTTGAAATTTTTGATATATAACAGTATGTATCCTAAAATCATTCTTGGCTGTTGAGGAGTTTTCAAAAGCATTGGTCCTATTTGTCCAGTAACCAAAATAAATTGTAGTTTAATTTATAACCAAATTTTGTAATTCTATAAAATTATAAAAAATTAAGAATTTTATACTCAAGATAAACTTGAAAATGTTTGCTTTAATAGAAATACACCACCTATTAAAAATTCCATTATTTTTTCCAGTGATTTGGAAGCTGCAATAAGTTGCATTTGCTTCTGACTAAAGGGATTATTTGAAAGCAGAGTTTGAGGTTTGGAAGTCAAAAGAAATAAATGTCAGTTACTTAGTTGTGTAACTTGCTGCTTTTGCATTGTGCTTTTCTAAAGATGGGCTAGTTTATGGTACCTGTGCAAAAATTTATGCAGCTGCTGATATGAAGATTGTTACTTAGAATACAAAGAAGAAAAAGGGATAGAAGATAATGTATAATCCCTCTTACATCATTTAATCCTGATTAAAAAGCAGGCTCCCCTTCCTGTATGATAAATCAAGAAAAATAATGGATGCTATTGTTAATCACATTCTTTTGTACTCATTTCTTTTTAAGCATTCTTATTTTAAAGTATTTGAAAAACTTGAAGAGGGACCGGAGAAATTGTCTAAGAGCAAGCACTTGCCTAGCTTGCAGCCGCCCTGAATTTACACCCTCAGTGCCACACATGGTCCCTCTGAGCCCTACCAGGATGAGAATTTGAGCATCTCCAGGGCTAGCACCAAGCCAACAAACCAAACCACACACACACACAAAATACATTAATACTGCTCTCTACAAGTCTGTGGTCTTTAAACTTAGTAGCTGCTACTGTCAGTAACTTCAACATATGAAAAAGTCTCTGAGCACATACAAGGGCTTTTGATGATTTAGTCACGAGCTCTACATTAATTACTTAACTAATAATTGTTTCCATAATTTTGGGAGATTGTAGATTTCCATTACACACTCCCAGAGTTCCACTCTAAAGATTTCCCACTACATGTTAGTTCCTGGTTTTTCAAAGACTCATGTTTTCTTGCACATTAGACTAATCTAATAGTTGAAGAAAGGAAAATGTTAACTTTCACTTTGCTCTTGTGGACATGAAAGGAGGACCATTGAGTGACTGGGACAGAGAATTGTCTTAAACCTCAGATGCTAACGCTCCGTGAAGCCTGGCCCAGCCCTCTTCAGGGGAGTTCTCCTCCGCTAAGCTTAGCAGACAGCTAGCACACGAGAGATTAAACCATAAAGTTTGCCATCAGAAGGGGGTCTGGATTCCATTTAAATCAAACATCTGATTTTCAGAGGTAAACTATTTTGCAGAAATATGTAATTCATAATTCACAACAGAACTGTACTTGGAATCGAGGTCTCTTGGGCCTGGATAGGATTTCTTTCTCTTGTCATTGTAACTTCAAGGTTGAGTAAAAACTTATTGCTTAGGAAGTTGAACATTTAGCCACAGCCTAATAAACCGTTGAAATCTTCCTTCAAAAGTCATGTCATTTTAACATAGTGAAATATCTTAGTATTATGGAAGAAAGCTCAGAATGAGGCCTAACATATCCGGCAGTAAACTACCTTGGAACGCGCTTAGGCTAGAGCGCCAGTATCCCATGCAGTGTAACGTGTATTTGATGGGCTCAATGGATCTGCAACATGGTTTTCCCGTAGCTGCTGGGATAAGGGGATAAGCTCCGGAAAAGCACTGTTGAGAATTGAATGTTTCATTTCAGTGGAAACATAATAGGAAAAGAACAAGAAGTTCCCAAGAGTGAAACTTTGTGAAGTTTTGTTAAGTATTACTCTCATTGTAAACACTGCCATTTTTTTTGAAAAGCTTTAATTTTATAGTTTTCGGAAAAGCAAGGCAATGGATTCATAAATGTTGTACATAATATAGGATATATGAGCCCAGTGATATATTTCTCAGGTATGAAGCCTAGGTAAGAAGAAATACATGATTTTTTTTAAAATGAAAACTAGTTGTAAGCTTTGATGCCACTTTTTTTGTTTCATCAGCATAGGACTATCCCATTCTTTTTATGGAGAAATCTAAAACCAAGAAAGATAAATCTAAAGCTAGTAAAGATAAACTTCCATTTTTATTTCTTCACCTAATTCCTTTTGAATAGCTTAAAGGAAAAGGAAGATATAATTTGGCTTTTATTTGGATTATCCTCTGAGCAGTTTTGATTTGCTCATGCCATTTCCACAGAAGCAAATGTGCATAAGCAGGTATTTCTTGTTATACTGATCAAATAGTTTATGTATATCAGGAAGTAATAACTTAGTTATTACACTAGTAAGATACTTCTTGCTAGTAGAAAACATACTTCTTTGGATCTCTATAAAGCAGATGTTGAAAGATGATGAATTTAGCATCCCTGACAGCTAGACAAAGCTAGTGCCTCTATGACCAGGACTAACTGTTTAATGCAGTGGTCACTTTGGGGCAGGAGGGGGAACTGAGCCACATCCTATGGTCCTGGGGAGGGGGGCGGGAGGGGGGGGCTACTCCTGTCTTCCTGTCTCTGTATTCTGGGCTGATCACATGCAAGGCCTTGACCCCTGTTTAAATTTTTTTTTCACTTTTTTTTTTTTTGCTTTTTGAATCACACCAGACGATGCACAGGGGTTACTCCTGGCTCTGCACTCCAGAATTACCCCTGGCGGTGCTCAGGGGACCATATGGGATGCTGGGAATCGAACCCGGGTCGGCCGCGTGCAAGGCAAACGCCCTACCTGCTGTGCTATCGCTCCAGCCCTAAGGTTTACATTTTAGACTGACCTTGTCTGAACTTTTCAGTAGAGGAAGGATTTGTATGCAAAATCCAGCTCATTAGTTACAAATCACATCATCTGCTGGGCACCTGCAATGCCAATATGCAGGTCTTTCTGTTGCCAATGGATTTTTGAAATAGTTTTCTAAGCTGACCTCTCAGCTGTACTTTTTCCCCTGTTTCTTTGTTGTTTTTCCATTCTGCTTTTAGCTATTTAATAAATTTCCATCATCTAAGCAGGATATAATTCTGGTCCTTAAATCCTATTTTTCCATGATTGTATTTCTCTAGTCTCGTTCTCGAGTGTTTCCTGTCTCACTCCAGTACCTTGTATATATCTTCTCTTTCCCCCTCCCTCGGCAGACCCTCCCTCCTTACAGATCCCCTTCTGTTTCTTGAAGCCTCCCGAGTCCATAGAGCTTTCTCCTTGATACCAAACACACTCCCAGACGTGGCCTGGATAAAGAAGCTTTCTGTGATGTTCTCAGTGAAGTCAAGTATAACCTTTGTTTTTTTCATAATGAACTGCCTTGTTTTGAGGACCTCGTTCTCTTTCTATAGACATCATAAATTTGGCATAACCTCACTCATAACTCTTCTTACCATATGCCACTACACTTGACATATAATACACTCAGTGCTTATTAATGTAAACTGTGCATTGCAACCTATTAAGGAATTCTAGTATATTCCACGGTGCTCTTTCAGATACGCAGTGTTCATTGAGGAGAAAGCCCACCTCTTTCTCCTCTGCTCTGTCCCACTCAGAGAAAAGTCACCTACTTGTTAGTCATGGGCTGGGCAAACAATGGCAAATGCAATCAGTGTCTTTCCGTGCTCTGGGCCTTGGGAACACGAGAACAGTGCTACAGCCAGCCGTCATGAAAGTCATGGCTCGAATTTGTGGCTACTGTATTACACAAGATTCTCATGGAGTGAATGAGAGACTATGTTTTTTTGTCATTGTTACTCTATAAATTTTTCATCTGTACAGTAAAATGTAGCTCACAGAACATTTCTCTCTATATCCTGCCTCACTTACATATATTCATTCATAAATAAATTTTCTCTACATTCAATACTTAATGATACTCAAATTATCATGCTTTATGCCTTAAATTATGCATATATTATAAACATACATAATAAATATAGTTTTCAGTTTCTCAAAACTAGAAAAATTCCATTTTATTTACATGTCTGGGTCTCACACAAACATTTAGAGTCTATTAGGTTTGTATATCAGGTGGAATGGGATCATGCAGAAAACAGCAGAGCCTAGTCTAAAAACATATTAAAGGTACAATCTCTACTCTCCAGAAGTAAATCTCCTGCAAATTATAGATAAAAATACCTTGTGTAAGAACACAGGGCCAGAGTGATAGTACAGTGGGTAAGGGCATTTGTCTTGCATGCAGCCGACCTGGGTTCGATCCCTGGCATCCCATATGGTCCCCCAAGCACTGCCAGGAGTAATTCCTGCGTGGAGAGCCAGGATTTAACCCCTGAGCATTGCCGGGTGTGACCCAAAAAGAAAAAAAAATACATAATTATTACTTTTGTTCCCCTGCTTTATTTGAAGCTTAAAATTCTTTGTATGGGTCATAATATTAAAATTTCATATAATTTTTTAAATTCTGAGCTATAACATCAGTCATCCTCGTGCATTTCCTTCTGAAGTTTGTGTCTCTTATTTGAGCCATATATTTAGAAGTAAAGAATTGCCATCCTAAAAGTGGTTTTATAATTCGTCATATTGAGTGGGAGTGAGTCTCACTTTCTACGTTGTTACTTGTCTGAACTTAAATATGTGTCACTTTACCTATAGATGGTGTTTTTAGATTGCATTTTGTGCCACTTTAAATTCATTTTAATTTGAACATTTCATCAAAAAAGCTTTCTGTAAGCTTAAAATATCATGCAACTCTTTTAAACTTTCTAAATACTTAATATACAATGTTCATAATCACATGCCACAACTTAATTTTTTTATATGTTGCAAAGTAGAGTAGAAACTGAATTATCAATTAATGACTAAAGACTTTGGCCTATTTAAAAGTTGCTTTTTATCATCACAATATCCATATAAGTAGAATCGATCTGATTGAGTGGAAATAAATTTTGTTCAGAGACTTATATTTTATTTACAAGTTTGTATCTACAATACAAGATAAATCGAATCAATATGATATGAGTGGAAATGAATTTTGGTCAGAGACATTTCATTTACAAGTTTATTGAATTTCTGTCCTTCAACCAAAAAATATTCCACACTAAATGATGGTGTAGTAACATTAGAAATTAAAGAGTATTTTAAGAGTATATATGGCTACAGAATTTATCTACTAAGAATTCCACTTGAATGTTAATTCTTTGCTTTTATTGTTTTGATCTATTTTAGTTTTTTGTGGCGCTAGAGACTAAATCCAAGTCTTCCGTTTTGTTTTAAATGTTATTTTATTACAGTTTAGGTACTAGGATTACAATAATGTTTAAGTATTGATCAACAAAGTTTCTGTGTGCCATCACTCCTGAAGTGCTATGTCCCTCCACCTCTGCCTTTATGTCACCTTGGGTCTGGCTTTTTTTTTCTTTTTTTTCACTCTTTCTTTTAAATCACGCTGAGATATAGAGTTACAAAGCTGATCGTGGTCGGGTTACAGTCATACAGTGCTCCAGAACCCATCCCTCCACTACACTTCCCACCACAAATGTCCCAAGTTTCCCACCCCCTTCCCCCGCACGTGTCTATGGCAGGGCTTCCCCCACCCTACACACACACACACACACACACACACACACACACACACACACACACACACACACTCTCACACCTTGCTCTTCCTTCTTTCGGGCATTATGGTTTGCGATACAGGTACTGGGAGGTTATCGTGTTTGTTCCTTGACCTGTTTTCAGCATGCACTTCTTATCCACAGGGATCATTTCCAGCTACCTTTACCATAGTGGTCCCTTCTCTACCCCCACTACATTCTCCCCCAGCCCTTGCTTGAGACAGGCTTCCAACTGTGGACCAATCCTCCTGGCCTGTGTTTTTACTGTCCTTGGGTATTAGTCTCATATTATGTTTTTTTTTTATATCCCACAAAAGTCATTCTATGCCTATCCCTCTCCTTCTGACTGATTTTACTCAACATGATACTCTCCATGTCCATGCATTTATAAACGAATTTCATAACTTTATTTTTCCTAACAGCTGCATAGTATTTCGTTGTGTAGATGTACCATAATTTCTCTTAACTAGTCATCTGTACTTGGGCACCTGGGTTGTTTCCAGTTTCTGGCTATTTTGAATAATGCTGCCATGAACATAGAAATGCAGAGAACATTTCTGCTGTGTGTTTTTGGGCTCCCAGGATATATTCCCAGAAGTGGTATTGCTGGGTCATATGAAAGCTCAGTTTCTAGTTTTTTGAGGAATGACCATATTATCTTCCAAAAGGTGGACCAGTTGGCATTCCCACCAACAATGAAGGAGAGTCCCTTCCTCCCCTCATCCGTGAGAGCATTGGTTGCTCTTGTTCTTTTTGATGTGTGGTAGTCTCTGTGGTGTGAGGTGATATCTCATTTTTGCTTTGATCTGCCTCTCCCTGATGATTAGCTATGTAGAGCACTTTTTCACGTGTCTTTTGGCCATTTGTATTTCTTCTTTGAAAAAGTTTATGTTCATTTTTTCTCCCGATTTTTTATAGGGTTCAAGATTGTTTTTGTTTTATGCTTTATTTTGTTTTGTAAAGTTCTACCAGTGCCTTATAAGGCTACTAACTCTATCAGATGGGTATTGTGTAAATAATTTTTCCCAATCTGTAAGCTATCTTTGTATCTTGGCATCATTTCTTTTGAGGTGTAGAAGTGTCTTAGTTCAGTGTAGTCCCATTAGCAGTGTTTAATACTTGAAGATTTCTTTTGCTTCAATTTCATGGGGAGTTTTACCCACATTTTCCTCCATGTATCTTAAGGATAAGGTCTGATATTGAAGTATTTAGTTCATTTTGATCTGACTTTTGTGCCTGGCAGTAGACCGAGGTCTGAGTTCTTTTTTTTTTTTTTTGCATGTCCAGTTTTCCCAGCACCACTTGTTGAAGAGGCTTTCCTTGCTCCACTTCACGTTTCTTGCTCCTTTATCAAAGATTAGGTGGTGAACATACACCTGAGGGTCGATGTCTAGATATTCAACTCTATTCCGCTGATCTGTGCGTCTGCCTGTATTCCAATATCATGCTGTGTTGATTACTACCACTTTGTAGTAGAGTTTGAAGCTGGGGAAGGGATGCCTCCCATCTTCTTTTTCCCAAGGATTGCTTTAGCTGTTCATGTGGGGTTATTGTCTCATATGAATTTCGGGAGTGTTTGATCTATTTATTTGAAAAATGCCAGGGGTGTCCTCATAGGGACTGCATTGAATCTGTACAGTGCTCTGGGGAGTATTGCCATTTTTACAGTGTGAGTCCTCCCAAGTCATGAACAGGGGGCATGTTTCCATTTTCTCGTTTCCTCTTTTATTTCTCGAAGTACTGTTTTGTAGCTAGACCCAAGTCTTATTGGATTTATTTAATAAATAATGAATTACTTTACTTCTAAACCACATACCCAACTCACAGTTATTCTTTAAGCCATTTTTCTGTGTCCCTATATTTTTTAAGAGCATATAACCCTCTTCTTGTTATGTGTTTATGTACATATATTTATACACAGGGAATTTGGTGATTTTCTGATGTGTTTAGGCTAATTTTATTCTCACAGTTATTTTTTTTTTGCATTCAGTATTATTTCTAATATTAAGATTCTTTCCTGCAACTTCATTTTCCATATCTTAAAACTGAGTAGTCATAGGATGTGAAGGAGAAGAGTATTGTCTGGTGAAGTAAGGACGAGTCATTGTCCTAAAGAGACTATTGTGTCCTGGTTTGGGAAACGACAGGCTTCATGTAAATGCTTATTAGTTGAAAAAGAATTTTGCAAACCAACAAATTAGACATTGACTCTGGCTTTGTACCACAAAAAAGTCAAATAAATTTAGTTCTACGGTTGTAGGAAGCTCTTTCTAAAATTTCAGAGTCCACAGTTTTGACATTATAGCTTCAATAGCTGCAATGAAATTGGTCACACATGCAATTTATAAAACATATGCTTGAATGTTCTTAGTAGGTCCATTGCACATGATTCAAGAATTGGGGCACTCAGAACATTTGTATTCTATAAATACTTAGAAACTCTTTATTTCAAAACAATACTTTGACACTTTCTAGTTTGAATAAGTCATTGTTTACTGATGCTGCAAAAGGAGTATATGAGGACTTACACTTTGCGTTTATCTAGTAGTTTTTATAATTATTTTTACTCACCCAGTTAATACCACATTCCTGACATCTGGACCAGATCTAAAGTGCTAGAATTATGCTTTTAAAAACAATAGAAAATCTGCTTAGGATATGTGAATCATCCAAAAAAGAAAAGTTGTAGTATTAGATGACCTCGTGGAAAAATTAGTAATTCCCTTCCCCCTCCCAGAACAGAGAAAGGAAGCAAACATGTATCTTCTGTACCTCTGTGTAAGTCACCTTAGAAAGCAAGTCATGTTCCTGCCCAAGTGACCTACATGGAAAATGTGCCTTTTCACACACACCATTGTGAGATCCTCTGCATCAAGTGCATGAAGTTTCATTGTGATCCTTGAAATGGTTGGATTCATTATGTCGTTTAGAAGTGAGAAGCCCATGTTTACAAGAGCTAGCCTTTCTGCCGTGAATTAAACTGTGACTGAGAATTTTAATCTGATTATAATCTTCTTACACAAATGACTACATAGTAAATATTGCCTACGAACAATCATCTGGTTATATGAGCCAAGTCATTTCATGAAAGAATTATGGTGAACATTTACAAGAATCCAGGAAGCGCACAGGCACACACACACACACACACACACACACACACACACACACACAGATTCCCGTCACTTTAGATCTCCTCCTGTCTGTAGCCAAGGAGGGGGAGAAAAGAAAAGAAAATTTCTGATCCCTCGTAATCCTACTAAACCAATCCTTAAAATACTGTTTCTGGAAGGCTGCTGCTGCGGTATTTTAAAGGCGTACATCAGACAATGCTTGTCCTCCCCCAAGGTGTGAGACTGAGCCTTTGCACGTCATGTGAGACACAGTGAGAATCGGCGTCTCCGTCTCCTCGTGTCCTCTTCTATTTCCTGACATGGTGTTTGGTAGTTTTCTTGGTACATGTTCTTTACCTCTTTAGTCTGCCTGATTCTGAAGTACTTGGTTTTCTAGAGCACAGTTGTGAACTGGACTAGTATGTTTGTTTGTTTGTTTGTTTGTTTAATATTCGCTGTTACTTTGTTTCTCACTCATCTGTCCTTCCTTCATTCATTTAAAACTTGGCCGAGGTACGGGTGCCCACACTTCCCAGCCCCTGTGACAGTCCTGGTTATACGAGCTTGTTTCCTATGGCTCTGTTTGCCTTTCTCATTGGTTCCTTTATTCATCTTCTTTCTTTTAACCAATCTCTATTGAATACCTTCTACCGCAAGTAACAATTCATTTTGTGAAGTTCCACACTTTCCCTTTGCAAACCAGGAAGACAGAATCCCTCACAAGCCCTGATGATTTGCTCCTGGACATCCACCCACTCTGCACTTGTGGGTATTTCCCATAATCTGTTTCTCTAGTGCCAAAAAAAAAAAAAAAAAAAGCCCCCCCAAATCAGTCTCAACTGGTTCAATAAAATGCATGTGTTCTAGCGTAATCTAAAGCCAAATGACCACACAAAAGCGTTCATATGGTTTTGCACAGTCTTCCACATTCTTCCCAGCAGTTCCTTTACCTGTCTCAGGACCCCAGGAGTATTTATCCTTTTATTACCAGGAACAGGGCAGCTTTCTGATATGCATGTCTTCAGTGCTCCTTTGTATTTGCACTATTTTGTTGTCTTCCATTTATTTTTCTCCCCTTGTCTAATCAACCATTTAAGTTCTTTTTCATCTCTTCCTGTTTCCTTCAGCATATTTTTAATCCACTTTCATTTGCAACTTCAATTTTCCCAAATCACAGATTTTTAGCTACTGCATAAAATTATGCTCTGACATTTCACTCTGCCAAAAAGACCTTGATAACTCATTCTACGATTTTTAAAAACAACCCCCTTTTTTTTCTCTCAAACTCTCAGAGGTCTTGAAAGAACAGTGTATTCTTTTTCTCTCAGCTTTTTGTCAATCCTTTTTTAACTTCTCAGATTTGCCCTCTGACCTTTCTGCAATGGAAATAGTTACTGAGAAGTTATCAATGACCCTTTTGTAAAAATATTTATTTTGTGCTATGTATTGCACACTTGGTAGATAGAGGTCGTTCTGAAAAATAGGTTGTCCTTTTTGTCACTTATAATTTAAGTGAGGAAATAAGTAGAGGGTAAGCAGAGGAAGAGTCACAATTAGCTAAGTATATGAAAAATAGGATAATGAAAAAAGGACGAGAAGGAATGTCTTCCTCAGTCTTCAGTTGGTCGTGAAAGCTTTGTGGAGAAGGTGAGGTTTCTGTTAAAGAATAAAGAAATGTATCCAGGTAAATCAAAGGGAGCGGTGGAATGCATTCTTCTTTTAGGGAGAAAATGAAAAGTTTATATGTGCTTTTGGTTATCTGCAAATTCAGTAACAGGAGGAGGAAATTTTGTTTGGGAAAGTCAACAGTACCAAAATCACAAGATGAGGGTTTTACTTGGATTGTTATTAAAGGTTTACTTAAATTTTTATGAGTGAGTATGTGTTGGGAGTGGGGTGAGAGAAGATCATTTTTCACCTGATTGTAACAAATGAATCTGAATCTCAATAATGCAATGAGCCGGTGCCACTGATGGATTTGGGGACCAGGAAGGCGAATATTAACGTAGTGGATTTCTGAACTGTCCCTTGGAGAGTGTAGTTTGAAGGCTTTAAAAACAACACTAACATGTACTTAGGTTGTCATTTCTGGAAACTCCCCATCGTGTGAATTGTAACGGAAGGCAAGCGAGACTGCAGGAATGGTCCCCGAGACACACACTCAGGCCTGGGGAGGGTGGTGATGTGTGGTAGTGACCGTGGGCATCACAGGTATGAAGAGGAGAGACCTGTCGGAACAGTCAGAAAGGTCAAATTGAGATGTCCAGGGGGCCCTGGGCTCCTGTGTGTCATACCCTGTACATCCTACATAGTACCCACCAGATGTCATGCTGGTACCTCTCACGTTGGTGGAACAACAGGTTCTGTATTCAGTCCCATTAGGGTACTCATAGTCTTCATTTTTAATTCCTTGAGCCAGGGACTGTGTCTTTAGAGCACCCGACATACTGACACAGAATAAGCCTTCAGAAGTCACTTACTGGCGGTTATGTTTGTAAGGCATCCCCTCCATTCTAAGAGCTTGGCATACTTAATTCATGTGACTCTTACAACAGCCCTCTGATTTTGCAATCCTATTATGCTTCATTTTCCACTGAAGAAAAGGAGCGCCAAAAAAGTTAAGTTGCCTTCCTAAGTCTGTACCCCTCGCAAGTCACCATTCAGAGCCAGGCGATTAGGTCGGTATCAGGGGTCCAGTGCATAGCAAGTGTGCCAAGCCGCTTTGACCTTGGGCACGTGATTTGAATCCCACCCAGAGAGATCAGTCGGTTTAAAGCGTGTGTTAAAGGGCCTGGTTTCCCGAGAGTGGACTCTCCCTCCCGCCTGGTTTGCTGAGCTGGGGCCTCGAATTGGTACTTGAGCAGCCGGACCGAGAAGGCCAGTACTATGGCCCAAGGATGCAGTGCTTCCCAGTTCCTGCGGTGGTGGGGACAACCAGAGCCACCAGAGTGGTCCCTCAGTGCTCCCAGGACACACGCAGTGGTACTTAGGAGACCCTGCCCCGCCCCCCGTACTGAGTCCGCCCCAAACATGCTTGCAGGCAGGTCAAGTTCGCTTTCTAACATTTTTGTTTTTCTGCTTTTAGAACCAATGCGAAGATATAAAGCTTACCACAGTGATATTTTTAGTACCTCCAGTGAAAGTCCATCTATTATTTCCTCTGAATCTGACTTCCGACAAGGTAAGAATCATATGATGCAAGCAAACATTTTTGTTTGTTTGTTTTTCGAGGAGGAAATACACCCATCCGTGCTCAGGGCTTTCTCCTGGATCTGTGCTCAGGGGATTACTCCTGGCAGTGCTCAGGGGACTCAGTGTGGTACTGGGGATCAAACTCAGGTTGGCAGGGTGCAAAGCAAGCTCCCTACCCCTTGCACTATGGCTACGATCCTACAAGCAAATGCTTTTAGGAAGCTGTTATATTGGTTTTCCCTTTTCACAGTGTTTAGATATAAGGTATCAAATGAAAGAGTAATCCTATGGGGGATTTTTTAATTATTCAAAAGCTGAAAATTTAATTATTCATTTTAACACTATAAGAAATTACTATCATTGATCAAACAACAGTTCAGTCATTTTTGTAGTAGAAGAAAAAAATCCATTGTCTTTAAAAATTGACTGAATTACCTGTAAAGAGTTCTTAACATTGTGTCTATTTGATAATGCGCATATGATTTATAAAAATTATTTGTGCATCTGTTAAATTTTAAGTAAATGACCTCGTATTTGTAGCGTGCTGTTCTCTATTATCTTTCTCTTTGTTGTTTTGCCCTTTTCTTTCACATTCAGTAAGAAAGAGTGAAGTTGCAAAGAGATTTGAATCCAGCACTGGTGTCCCAGGGATCGATGAAACCCCAAGTCAAGGCCAGTCCCAGAGACCAAGGTATGTGATAGGAAGTAGCGAGGATATATTTCTCCTTATTCAAACCATGGGAGCTTGAAACAATTCCCTGCACTTTTCTGTTTTCTCGATTTCTCTTTTCCTTTGCCCCCGTCACAGATTTGATTTGTTAGGTTCCATGAAAGGCACCAGGGACTTTGAGTTGGAGCTCTTGTCATCTTTTGAAATTAGAATGAACTCTGATTGTTCATATTTTGTGTTTGGTTTTGAAATTTCAATGTTAGTATGAATAGGTTATTAACAGGAATTTCTGGGCACAGCTTAGGCATCTATGAGAAGATAGTAGACCTTAATTCCCGGCAGCATAAATGCCTCTTTCAAAGGTTGAACAGACTCGACTGGCAAGCTTTCAGATCATGCTAGGAATATTATTTGCTGGGTGAGTGATGAGTAGGTTACTACTGACTGACCTAGTATACAAAAGGTTGATGCTTGACATTATATTTTCTAGCTTAAGAAAGGGTTGGTGAGGTGAGTCGGGTGCTTGCCTTATATGTAGCCATCCAGGTTTGATCCCCGGCACCTCATAGAGTCCCCCAAGCTCCGCTGAGAGTGACCCTGAACTCAGAGCCAGGAGGAAGCCAGACTTCAGCTGTTTCACGTCCATTTTCATGCTGAAATGCTCAGGGTTTTTTTAATAAACCTTTGTTATACTTGTGCTGTATGCATTGATTTGCTTTGTTCAGACTGAAAAGGATCAGGCTGCTAGTGAAGTTAGTGCCACGTACCCTTTTATGAGTGCTTGGATCATTTGCACGAGCAAAAAGTGTGTTGTTAATGCTGAAATTTGTTATACATTAGCCGACTCGGGGTTGCTTCGGAATTTGCTCCCAAACTATTAGAGTCCTTTTAAATTCAGTGCCTCGGTTCCTTTCACTTGCTCTGGTCTGGTTTGCTGTAGTTCCGCCAGTGAGGTCTGGTGGTGTTACTTCTCTTACATGATGGCACTCACGGGCTGCTCACTGTGGCCAGGCTCTGGGGGTCAACCATGTCATGTCCAGGTTGAGACTCAGCCCACCTGCCCACGGTTGCCCTCTGCCTTCAGCCCTCAGTTCCTTTCAGTTAATGGTCACAGACGCAAAAGCATCAGTAGAAGTAACAAAAACTTGTTCCCTACCTAGTGGATCTGGCGCAGTGTTTCAGAGGTTATTAATAGACTATTATGAGATTGAGGCGGAGAGTTTATCCACATAACTACCCAGACAAAAAGTCTCCAAGTTATCAAATACTTTGCACTGACATTTTATTAATTCTGTGTCTTTTTTCTTCTTTTTGTGCCTTTTAAAATAGTCCGTAATCCTATACTATCTCTGAGAAAAGCGCTGATACATATTTACCAAAAGAAAATTTACACATCACATTTTCTGCTTACTGGGACATTGTTGTGGCAATACTACAGTTTGGTCATTGTGAACCGAAAAGTTTAGAAACCATTTTAACAAAAGTCATGAAATCTCAGTGACTAGGAAGGGTCCTGTTTGGTCCACACACTTTCATTAAAACTATTAAGAAAGAAAGGCCCTCTTTTCTGGAGAATTTGTTAAAAATAAGCCTAGAATTGTTAATAATCATTTGCTAACCAAAGGAATAAGCCAGACTGTCCACCATAGATTTAACACAAATGATCGAAGATAAAGAAAATGAGTCGGATAGTTTAAGGCATAACTGGTTAAGCCACTGAAGATAGTTCTACTTGAGTCAATCATGAACTTCTAGTTATGGCGACTAATAAATTTTTTTTCAAAAAAAAAAAGGGGGTTAGAAGCAAAGACAGATCTATATTTAATATTACAGTTTTCCAAATGAGGCAAAAGCATTTGGGGTGAAAGCAGCAAGAGGCAAATCTGAATTTTACTAAGCTCTGTGTTGAATTAAGGAAGTCAGTCTTCTCTATGTAAACAATTTTGGAGAAAGCTCATTAGCGATTAATACGAGTCCTGATCAGAAGGATACGACTTGATCAAATGCAGCCATAGCGATAACTGGAAGAATTACTGGGATCATGTACTACCGATTTATCATTTGTTTGTTACAAGCTATTAAAAGTATATATTCCTCCAAACATCATTAAATCACGTGAGACTTATTTTCAATTTTCATGCGAGGGAACCTCAGACACATCAAAAATTATAAAAGAATCCTACTTTGGAGTCTTTCCAGGTTTTGTTTTGATAAGTATTTGAGGGGCTGGAGCGATAGCACAGTGGGTAGGGAGGGCGTTTGCTACCCAGGCTGGATCCCGGCATCCCCTGTGGTCCCCCAAGCATCGCCAGAGGTTATTCCTGACTACAGAGCCATGAGTAAGCCCTGAGCATCGCCAGGTGGACCCAAAAAGCAAAACCAAAACAAAACAAAAAGGTATTTGAGACTGGGGGTGGGGCAGGTGGGGCGCAGTGCTCCAGGAGCTTGTTCACAGCTGCGGTGACAGGGGTTACCTGGCCGCTGGGACAGTACCTGTGGGGACAGTGATCAAACCCAGGTTAGCCACACAGAGCTGTAACTCCCGTACTCTCTTTAGCATGTTTTAGAAAATACTATCATTTAAGCCACCTTGACTGGTCATACCGTGTTTTAGTGATAAACCATCTTTTTTGTTTCGTCTTGTTTCGGAGACACATCGAGCGGTGCCCGGGGCGTATTCCTGGGTCCGTGCTCAGGGATCACTCGTTGGCAGTGCCCAGCCTTGAGGCCCGGGTCTGCCCTGTGCAGGCAAGCACCTTCCCCGCTGTTCGATGGCTCCTGCCCTCTGCTTTCTCTTTCTGCTCACACAGAAACACGTTAGCTAAAGTACTGTCCAAAGTTCTTTATTCAAGTGCAAGCTTTTCTGACTGTATACCAAAGAATTTGATAATATCCTTAAGGTGCTGGGACTCGAGGGGTCCTGTTTTGTTCTTTGGATCACGTATTTGTGAGATCTGTAAAGAGTGTGTATTTAGACATGTTGCATGCTTCTTTATAAAAAATTTCCATTCCCTGTAGCTAGAATGAAATGGAAAAGCAGACCCAGACAGTGCTATTGATTTCTATCATGGGGGTAGAGAGAGAGATTAGCAGGAAATTATGAGTCAGAGAGAGCAGAATGAGTAATTTTTTATTATGAGCTATCAAAAGTGTCTTTCAGTGACCAAAAAGGATATTCAAAGCTTTTTCCAAAGAGCATCTCTGAGCCTTTCTTCTACATTAACTTTTGAAGTGCGGCTTATACATAGTACAATGCCCACTGCTTCTGTGCTCAATTGCTTGATAAGGTTCCCTTTCATATTACTCAAAACAGCCTGCTTTTTCATTCCTAAGTCTAAGTGGTTCAGATTTTCTGGGATTTTTGTTCATTTGTTGCTGTTGTTGTATTTTAATCTCTCAACATTTCAGCCTTTAGAGGAGCATCTATTGATATTTTGCTGAGACTCATTTTTGCTATTTGTAACTTTCGTATAAAATAGTTTGAACAAGAAGGCTAATATATTTGATTAAGGTAACACATTTGAGTTAAAATATGTAAAGTCAGATTATTATCCTGACCCTCATTAACATGAAAGGGAGTGAATAAAATTATATCCACCCATCGTTGCTCCACAAATAATTACGTACCAGCTACTCAAAGGGACCAGAAGTAGAGTCAGAAACAAGACTTGAAAATTCTTCAGTACACCATTAAAATAAGCCAAGTAACTATCCGCCGAGGTAGTGATGGTGTGTTGAAGAAAAACAAAACAAGCCAAAGGAATAGAGAGAGCAGAGGTGCCATTGGCCGAGCTCCGACTCGAGTGGCGGGTGGCCAGAGACCCCAGTACCAAAGGCTGGCGTTTGATGAGAAACTGTTTGAGAGGAACCAAGGGAGCCACTGGGGCAGCAGGAAGAGCAATTCCCGGGCAAACGGCCGCAGGAGCAGAAGCCCTGGGTTCTGGCAGGAGACACACTGCATGTCCAAAGGATGGCAGGAGAGTAGTTGGGCCACAGCAGAAAAAGGAAGGGCGCGGGAATGGCACCCAGGACCCAGGTTATGTCAGGCCACGAAGGCAAAGGTGCACCGTTTGTTCCTTTTTTTTTTTTTAAGGGTAAATATTTTGTATGTTATTCTAATTGTAACGAGAAAAGTTTTCGATGATTCCCAAACCTGCAGAGCAGGATGGAGGCAGGCTGTTGGGCTGTGCTGTTCACTAAGGCACTCTGGGAGTGACGGGATTGTTCGTGGGTGATCACGGCAGCTCGTGTGAGACGGACAAACACGGGCTCGGCTCAGTGATGGAGAAGAGCTGGCGTGATATAGCTAAGGTCACCTGCAGGATTGGCAAGAAAGAGAAACCACGATGCCCCAGGTGTGTCCTAAAGCCACTGGTGATTGAGTCAGAGAGGACTGTGAACCTGGGGAAAAGGATCGACATTTTGGTTTTAACTACCTTAGGCTAAAGATAGATATTAACATCAGGGTAGAAACTCACCGGAGTTGAATTCAGGAGAGAAAAATGAAGTTCCAGAAATTAAGGCAATTAAAAATGTGTGCCAGGATCAGATCGTGTCGGTCTGGAGTATAAACGGAGACTAGAAACATCTGGAGGTACCAGTGCTGTTCTCGTGCAAACTTGAGAAATTAGAAGTAAATGCATATCCAGCAAAAGATTTAGGAAGGTGACAGAGAAGAAGAAAATAAAAAACATTCTCTTTCTAGAAGCAAAATGTTTCAAGACGCAATATTGAGCAACTATATCTGATGATCCTTCGAGGTCAAATAAAATAAAAATTAAGAATTAACTCTTGGGGTGGAGAGGGTAGAGAGATATTAGAGTGGGGAAGACCAACCGAGTTCAATATCCAGCACCACATATGGTCCCTCGAGCACTGCCAGAAGTGACATCTGGGCACAGCACAAAACAAAACACATTTGTTTTTTAAACTTTTGGATCCGAAGAGATAGTTCTCTCAGGGTGAGGCGTTTACCTTGTACACAGCAAACTCTGGTCCAGTTCTTAGCATTGCATATGGTTCCCTTACCACAGCCAAGGTCATCTCTGACCACAAAGCTAGGAATAGCCCCGAAGCACCCCTGTCTATGGTCCTCCAAGCCCCTCACTCCTCCTCAAAAAAATAAAATTAGCCTAGCCTTTGTCTTTAACATAGAGGTGATGGGATTGATGCTGGAATATGGTATGTCTAAAACCCAACTATGAAAAACCTTGTAAATCATTGTGCTTTGATAAAATTTTTTTTTAAAAAAAAAAAGGGTGTGTGGAGGGAGGGGAGAGAGGAGAGAGAGAGAGAGAACTCAGTGGGACAGAAGGGACGGAACCTATTTGGTGCGAGTCCAAGACAAAGTGGAAGATGAAGTGGAGATAAGATTCAAATGACCGTTTTTAAGAAATTTCCTCTAGGGGCCGGAGCGATAGCACAGCAGGTAGGGCGTTTGCCTTGCATGCGGCCGACCCGGGTTCAATCCCCGGCATCCCATATGGTCCCCCAAGCACTGCCAGGAGTAATTCCTGAGTGCAAAGCCAGGAGTAACCTCTGAGCATTGCTGGGTGTGACCCAAAAAGAAAAAAAAAATAAGAAATTTCCTCTAAAGGGCAGCAAGGAAAAAAAAAAAAAGAAAGCTAGAATCTAAAAGGGGATGAAAAATTCCATTTTTCTCATTAGAATATGACATAGAACATGTTTGTATGCCAACGAATGTTATCTAGTGTCTGAGTTTACTAATATATGTGAAAGTATAATTTGGGAGCAAAATCTCTCAACAGAAAAGCGGTTGCTGTGCTTGTGCAGTAGAGACTTGGGGTCTATGGAAGAGCTCGGGGGATCTATCATAACAGGAGACGAGACGGTACATAGGAGTGATATTAGAGACTAGGGCATTTTAGTGGGAGAGGGATGGAAAAGGTTATTTCCCAGTTGCTTCTTATTTCTTCAGGAAAACTAAGGAAGTTACTAGCTGAGAAAGAGGAAAACAGGATTAGAGCTTTGAAAAGAAAAAGGAAGAAAAGAGATAAAAATTGTTCTCCGGGCAGCTGAGTCCTGAGGCCGTGCTGGCCCGTGAGGCCAGCCAGTGTGGCTTTGCGGTTGCAGGAGATTTGCAGACGAGTGACAGACCTTAGGGTCCAGGCAGTGTCAGCGCCGACATGGCAACAACCAAAAAGAAAGAGTAGAACTGGGGCTGCAGTGATAGCACAGTGGGTAGGGCATTTGCCTTGCACACGGCACGGCCGACCCGGGTTCAATTCCCAGCATCCTACATGGTCCCCCGTGCACCACCAGGAGTTATTCCTGAGTGCAGAGCCAGGAGTTAACCCCTGTGCATCGCTTGGGTGTGACCCAAAAAGCCAAAAAAGTGAAAAAAAAAAAAAAAAAGAAAGCGTAGAACTAATTCATGGACTGAATTGTCTAATAGGCTTAATTATTTGAAGAAGAGTATTGGAACTTTTTGAAAATGAGATTGTATACTGATGATTATTGGCAGAAATAACTAGGGAGTTGTAAAGCGATAATTATTCTTCATTGTCACCTTGGCCATGTTGGCTGGGTGGGGTGCAGGAGGTGTCTGTTGGAGACACCTTAGGCTTTGTGTTGTCCCTTGCATAGGGACGGGGGCGGGGGGCCCGGGAGGGTGGGAGGGGGATAGAAGACGAAGTCAGGTCAATCTTCAGTGGCTTCAGGGGGGCTGTTAACTGCAAGTATTGTTCTGCAATGTTAAAGTAAAGTCAGCGGGGCCGGAGCGATAGCACAGCGGGGAGGGCGTTTGCCTTGCATGGGGCCGACCCGGGTTCGATCCCCGGCATCCCATATGGTCCCCCAAGCACCGCCAGGAGTCATTCCTGAGTGCAAAGCCAGGAGTAACCCCTGAGCATCATTGGGTATGACCCAAAAAGCAAATAAATAAATAAATAAATAAATAAATAAATAAATAAATAAAGTGAAGTCAGCTCCAATGCTCGATTTAGTCCGTGTCCTGCGCTTCTCTAGGCTCCGACTCATCCCTCTCTCCTCTTCTCCGCAGCAGGCAATATGAGACGCCCCTCGAAGGCAACTTAATTAATCAAGAGATCATGCTGAAACGACAAGAAGAGGAAATGATGCAGCTGCAAGCTAGACTCGCCCTTCGACAGTCTCGGCTGAGCCTCTATCCGGGAGACACCATCAAAGCCTCCATGCTCGACATCTCCAGGGACCCCTTACGAGAAATGGCGCTCGAAACAGCCATGACCCAAAGAAAACTCAGGGTAAATCGATTCCCTCACTGCTTACTGCCTCTCAGCGTGGTCTCGTGGGGAACTGTTAGGCAAAGTGCCTTTAGCATGTGTTAGGGAGACTTGGGGTGTGGGTTGGTGGGAGAGAGCAGCTTTGTTTGCATGTAGGGGGCCCTGGGTTCAATTCCTCACACCATTCACCCCCCCCAAAAGAAAACATTGCCATATATATCCGAATGTTGCCTGTAAATGAAATCAAAATCCCATATTAATTTCCATGGATGTTAAATATCTCATTGGTTGATACTAAGATAATTATTTAGCCATTTTTTTATTAATTCACTTTCTTTTTCCAGTTTTGGGGCCACACCTGGCAGTGCTCTTATGCGTCCAAGGGACCATGTGGTGCCAGAGTTGACCCCAGACTTCCCAAAATCTGAGTCCAATTCATAGAACTATCTCCCTGAACCCTTACTGCACGTTTTAATAACAATGGATGAATGTAGCATATCTCAGTAGTACATTTTAATGTGTATTCATGATCCTTAAAGTCAGCTGGATTTATTTGGTTTGGTAGAGGATTGTTTTTTAATATGAAAGAATGCATTAGAAGATCAGAGAACTCAGAGTTGCTGAATTCTGAACTCAGAGTTGCTGAATTCTGAATTTAGAAACTGAAGAATGTTATCAAACACGTCCGATCTCTCTCCTGTCATTCTAAGATTACAGTAATAATGCACTCTACAGTCAGAGGAGGAGCCGGCGTGCTAATTCCGGTAGGGTGCTTGCCTTTGTATGCTGCTGACCTGGATTCTATGCCTGGTACCCCATATAATCCCCCAAGCCCACCAGGAGTGATCCCTGAGTGCAGAGCCAGGATTAAGTCCTGAGTACCGCTAGGTGTGGCCTACCTGTACCCCCAGAAATGATGATTGATTGGCTCTCAGCATCTACCTTTGTCTTACAACATCCAAAGACAGAAAGAAATTTATTTTACATTTGTAGATTTTTGTTTTGGTTTTTTGTTTGTTTGTTTTGCCTTTTGGGTCACACCCAGTGATGCTCATGCTCAGAGGTTATTACTCCTGGCTCTGCACTCAGGAATTACTCCTGGCAGTGCTCAGGGGACCATATGGGTTGCCAGGGATTGAACATAGGTCGGCCACGTGCAAGACAAATGCCTTTCCCGCTGTGCTATCACTCTGGCCCTGTATTATTATTATTATTATTATTAATTATTATTATTATTTTATTTTTTTGCTTTTTGAGTCACACCCGGCGATGCACAGGGGTTACTCCTGGCTCTGAACTCAGGAATTACTCTGGCAATGCTCAGGAGACCATATGGGATGCTGGGAATCAAACCTGGGTCAGCCGAGTGCAAGGCAAATGCCCTCCCCGCTGTGCTGTCGCTCCAGCCCCAGCCCCTATAGATTATTTTTGATAGCTACTTCATATATTTTCTTTCAACATGATGTGTGTGTGTTAAATAAGCTCAAGGTGAACATTTTCTCTTTTCATGTAAAACAGTTAACCATTTTTATATTCTGTTAAGGGTTTTGAAATATTCCATGGTTTGAACCAAAACATGTTTTTCCTGATTTGTCCTACACCAAGAAAGCATATTGCCCCATTCCTTGTTAGGTCTTAGTTACTTGTTTCAGGAGGTTTTTTATTTTTCCTCCTCCTCCTCCCCCCTTCTTCTCCTCCTTCTCCTTCTTCCTTCCCCTTCTTCTTCTTCTTCTTCATTGCCCCTTCTCCCTTTTCCCTTCTTCCTTCTACCTTTGTTTTCACTTCTTCCTGGTTGCTGTCCCTGGGTCTCACACACACACTTAGTTCCAGAGCTTGTCAGGGCTTGCACACTCCACTTGCAGTGTTCACACAATGGACCGCAGTGCCCCAAAGATCATAGGCTCTGTTGCAGTGTTGGGGGTCCCAGACAGTCAAGACATAGGGACCCCACTTAGAGCACATGGACAGCACTGGGAATTGTGCTGAAGGCCTCACAGTTTCAAGGTAGGCACTTGGCACCTGAGAGATCCCAGGGGCCCTTTAAGTAATTTATAAAAGCATATTCATATGTCGTGAAGTTGATGGAATTCAGATTTCCCTCATAGTTTTAAAGGGAAGGAACAGTATTAGATGGTGGAAATTGCATCAAACTACAAATTAGAGGATTTGCATCCTATTTCTAAATGACTTATTAAATTATATACAGTTTCAATATTTGTGCCCCATTGTCCTAATGTTTAAAATGTGCCGTCAGGTTGTAACTTATAAGACTCCAATCTTAAAATTGTTAGATTCCAACAAAATAAAAGTGAATTTATTTTTATCTGAAAGGTAGAAATTTAATGTCTTCACAGTTTAGCAATGGGAAGGAAGATACACAAAACAGCATGTGTTTCTGGTAATTAAAGTCACAGATAAAATATATAGGGTACACATATATGCAGCCCTTTTTCCCGAAATCCTGGTTTCAGAAAGCTAGTCCCAATTTATTTCTATTAGAGACTCCTATGTGGTCATCTGCTCCATGACAGTATGCCATGGATGATATATATAACCTATTTCTTTTTAGGTATTCAGATTCAAGCTATTTTTAAAAAAAATCTCCATCAGAGACATCAGTGGCTGGAGAATTTGAACTGCTTATTGCAGGGTCAAATAGTATTATGTTTCAATTTTGGTTTTCAGACAGGATGTGGCTCAGAAGTAGAGAATATTACTTCATATTGTGTATGTGAGGCCAGGCCTGGCCTGACACGAGAACAGAGAGAAAGAAGGTGGGATTGTGGAGGAGGGATGGAGAAGAGGGAAAAGGGAAGATGGGGTGAGGGGAAGGAGGGGTGAGGTCACTGGTAAAGAGCACACTGCCATGTAAGGCCCTGAGTTAGGTCCCCTAGAATCTCAGGGTCCCTAACCCAAGCACTGCCAGACACTTGGTGCTCCTGAGCCCTCCCTGTACTACTGGCCCCAAGCTCAGTCAGGTCTCTCCTGGGGGGCCCAGCATTGCCACATTCCCCCCCACCCCCCACCCCTGCACTGCCAGGTGTCCTGTGAAAAAACAAACCAAACCCAACTAGTGTTTGAGGAAAGCGTCACGGTGCCTTTGGCATCCTCTCCCAAGACATCAGTTTACTTTCTAACCTTATCCGTGATACTTTTGATGCAGACACAGTTTTAACTTGTTTCCTTTATCTGCACTAGATTTTATGTTCCCTGGCAGACTATTTTTATTTTTGTTGCTCTTTATTTTCTTGTTTAAAATGTCGCATTGGTTGATTGAGTATTAACAAACCCATAATGTTAAACTTTTACTTAAATGGTATCTGTCACATGTTCCACACGATTAACTGGATAAAATTCCCACACCAAGCAACCAAACGAGGTGTGCAGCCAAATGCAAAGAAGAAATCAACAAAAATGGAACACGTGTTGTTTCCATGAACCGAAGTACCTACATACCATATGCACATGCACATATACATACATGCACAAACACACACACACGTGAAATCTGCCTAATTTTAAGTTATATCTTAAACAGTTAACCAAGCCTGTGGATATACAAGAGGTAAAGGAAAAGAGTAAACTGAACGGAAGAAAGTGCAGAACACAGACTCCACTTTCCTTAGCTCTTGCGATGTGATTTTCTTACGGGGGCAGTAATGGGGGCCAAGACACTGACATTCATACTGTCCCCAGTTGCTCTATTACAGTGTTGACATAAATAGAGTTAGATTTATATACTACCCGAGTTTTACCTACTGAAGTATAGTGTTTGCATGAATACAGTTGGATTTACATATTATTTTGTAAAAACAAAGTAGGTGGGGATCCTTTAATTATGACTTTCTGGGGTTTTTTTTATCTTTTTTTTTTTTAATCAAAGCATCATGACTTAGAAAGTTATTGATAGTGGAGTTTCAAATAACAATGTTCCGTCACTGATCCCTCCACCAGTGTCCCCAGGTTCCCGCCCACCAGCCAGCCTCCTTGACAGACACATCTGAGGGGGTGCAAGGGACAAGCTACACCCAGCGGTGCTGAGGGCTTATTCCTGGTTCTGTGCTCAGGGATCACTCCTGGCAGACTCAGGGGACCATATGGGGTGCCAGGAATTGAACATGGGTCGACCACTACAAGGCAAGCACCTTATCTACAATACTATGCCTCCGGCCCCCAACAGGCACTTTTTAAGTTTAGTTGTGCAAGTTTAGTTGAGTTGGGTTTAGTTGGGTTTCATGACTTCAGTGCTGTTCACTCTGGTCTGGATATTCACGTCTATCATTTCTTTACACCGTAGATATTCCCTTGACTCTGTCCCCTGATTTCCTTCCTTCTCTGTCCTTCTTCTGATTATACTCTGGGGCCAGATTATGAGGCTCCAGATCTAAGCAACCCCCCTCTTAAAACTTAAAACTGCATCCCCTAATCCAGTTATTCTGAATCCTACAGACAAGTGAGATCATCCTGTGTTGGTCCTACTCCCAGCTGACTTCATGTAACATGTTATCTTCCAGTTCCAACCAGGTTGCAGCAAATGACATGATT
Organism: Sorex araneus; assembly: GCF_027595985.1. Lineage (NCBI taxonomy): Eukaryota > Metazoa > Chordata > Mammalia > Eulipotyphla > Soricidae > Sorex > Sorex araneus. The sequence goes on from NC_073306.1 coordinate 208,482,915, forward strand.
TCATCATTTTTCTGTTTCTGTTTTGTTTTATTTTATTTTGGGGCCACACCTGTGGTGCTCTGCATTCAGAGATCACTTCTGGCAGGGCTCAGGGCACCATGTGGGACACCGGGGACCAAACTCATCAGCCACATGCAAGGCAAACACCCTGCCTGCTGTACTATTACTCGGACCCCAATGTACAACTTTTCTAAAGAACAAATTCAATATCACTCTAAAACAACAACATCCTTCGAATCTCTGCCACGTTAGCAGTAGTAAACTATATTTTTAAATGGGTTTGTTAACGATATTGTTTCAGTTATTATGATTACTCATTTTTGAATCTGAGTCTATATGGAGACAAAAAAAACTTATAAAGCAATATAAATCAAATTTTGAAAATTACATGACTGGTATAAAATGAAACTAAGGAAAAGCTTCCGTAACATTCAGTGTCAGACACATTCCATTCCTGGTCTCAGCAAACTGGACCTTTCCAACCGGGTGGGAGTGCTGGGCCCCCATGTGGTGGTGCTAGAGGCTATCCCTGCCCTGTGGTCAGGAGTGACCCCTGGTGGTGCTGGGGAGAACCTGGGCGGTGCCTGTCCTCCGGCCTGCATCAGCAGCTTTACGAGGCAAGCACCTTCCCCTCTGTTCTGTCTCTCCAGCCTTTGTCACAGTTATTTTTTAAATTTTTTTCATTTTTATTAAGTTGTTCACAATGGTTTCTTACATTTAGTATTCTAGCACCAATCCCACCACCCTTATGCCTTCCCACCACCTGTATTTCTGGTTTTCCCAACCACCACCCAAGCCTGCCCCAATAGCAGGCCCTGCAGAGTTTATTTTATGTTGCTTGTTATGAATCACTGTCACTGTCACTGTCATCCCATTGCTCATCGATTTGTTCGAGTGGGCACCAGTAACGTCTCTCATTGAGAGACTTATTGTTACTGCTTATGGCATATCCAATAGGCACGGGTAGCTTGCCAGGCTCTGCCGTGCAGGCTCCATACTATTCGTAGCTTGCCAGGCTCTCTGAGAGGGGCGGAGGAATCGAACTCGAGTTGGCCTCGTGAAAGGCAAAAGCCCAACTGCTCTGCTATGGCTCCAGCCCCTTGTTATGAATAATTTGCTAAAAATGATCGAAGAAGATTTACTGAGAAGAAAGTGTGTGGAGATTGTTGTGTCTCACCCTGAGCCATTTAGTCCTTGTATAAGAGAGTGCTAACATGTTGTTGGGCTGGAGCGATAGCACAGTGGGTGGGGCTTTTGCCTTGCATGCGGCCGACCCGGGTTCAAGTCCTCTGTCCCTCTTGGAAATACAGTGATACAGTGAACCTGTTGTTACAGAATAAGCCTTATGTGTTAATATTTTCTTTATTGAGATCGGTTGACCTCTGGTTTGCATCCCACACAGTGTAGTGTTCTATCCTGCTATAACAGTGGTGTAGAGTTTGAGATGTCACACAGCCACATTTGTAGTGTGTGCTCCAGGAATTCTAAAATTTTGAATGGGTTGTCTGTCATACTTCTTCATGGAGACTGTGTACATTTGTTTTAGATCATTTCATTCTACTATGCTGGCTTTAGGCATATTTTCTTTTTACAATTTGTTACTCTTATCCTATTATTTCTTTTCCTTGGGGAAAGATCTAGAGTAAATGGTAAAAACTATTCCACTTCTATTACTTGCAGAACTTCTTTGGCCCTGAGTTTGTGAAAATGACGGTTGAACCATTTATATCTTTGGATTTGCCACAATCCATCCTTGTAAGTAATAAAATTGGTTCTATCTATCCTAATAATTTGAGCAATGACTTTAAAAAAAAACAGTTAAAATTCTTATGCCTATCTTAATGAATTTCCTTTTTAAAAAAAAAATTGTAGAACAAGAAAGGGAAGAATGAAGATATCCGAAGGAAAGTGAACATCATGCTGTTGAGTGGGCAGAGACTGGAACTAACCTGTGACACCAAAACCACCTGCAAAGACGTGTTTGATATGGTCGTGGCCCACATCGGCTTGGTGGAGCACCATTTGTTCGCTTTAGCCACGCTCAAAGGTACCAGCACATTTTAACATCAGGGCGCTGTGAGGGACCCGGCAACAGTCTGACTTCCTACAGCCACCGTGCCCAGTGTTCCTATGGGACGTAGAGTCCAAAAGAATAGGTCAGCACTGAGAAGTGGAAGTTAGAAACTCCGCCTTCTCCTGGCTCCGTCAGTAGTTGGTCTCTGAGAAGCTTCTTGTACCAAGTCATCAAGACTTTTCTTTGACTTGGTGTGAAAAGAGATTTGATTGTGATATCTGACAGACAATTATATATGTCAGCTGTCTGCATATGTACTCGGAAATTATTATCCTGCTAATGTGAATTTGAATATGTATTAGAAACCTGTTGATAATTTCCACATTAACTTCCTGGGTCTACTATTCAAAAACCCTGGCCGCTGTTATGCAGTGTCATTTCTAAGTGTTCAGTCAGTTACTAAAAAATAAGGCATTTCAAGTATTCTTTAAGCATTAAATCCATCGAACTCTGTGATTCTCACAGTGGTGGTGATCTCAGAGCACAGTGATAAGAACTTAAAGTTGAATAAAGCTTTAAGAAATAGTTAAAAATGTGCATTTTTGCAAATTGCTGTTCAGTCTTTAAAACTCCTGTTTTCCTCCAAATTTAGCTGAAAAAGCATAGATAGCAGAATACCACAAGTGGATCACGGAAAGGAACTCTGTTCCTTTATTGGTGAGCTTGAGATGATAACATTATACCTCTGAAACACATTGATATTTGAAATCTTATAAACAAAAAAGAGCCAGGAGTAATCCCTGAGCACCGCTGAGTATGGCCCAAAATGCAGTAAATAGGAAAAAATTAAATGCTGTAAGTGATTTCCAGTACTTAAATACTGTAAATATTTCAGTACAAATAACCTTGGAACCTCATAGAAGATGTCTTCTTTCCCCTAAAAGAAATATTCTCTCAACTTACCGTTCCTCAGGAATTCTTGTTTCTTAAAAACCATAACCATTCATCTCATAGAGTCATCCAATAAATAGTCATTTACTCTCTACTGATGTTCCATCAGATACCCTGGTAACACTATCTTCAGGAAGATACTCAGTTAGCGTTTCTTTCTGTAATACACCTAACTTCTTAAACATTCTAAGTAAGTAGATTTTTTTGTATCCGGAGAAAGTAAGGAACATTTAAGTGATAGCATAAAAAATTAAAACAAGATAACTTGTTCTCCTAAACTTCAGCTAGTAACTCAAAAAATAATAACAGCTAATATTTCTGAGCTCTCCTCATGTGTCACAAGCTTCGCCGAGTGTCTTATGTGCATCGTGGAACTCGATGGGGCGTGGAGTGGCGCTGTCCTGATTTCCTAGAGAAGGAGATGTCTGGAAGTGTCCGCTGAGCCATCTGCCCTCTCACGCTCTGCACTGGAGAAGCCGGCAGCCGAGTCTACATCTGTCCGTCTTCTGAGCCCCGGTTCTCAGAGTCCGAGCTCCACTGACCCCCACCCCTGTGCCTCACAGTCTTGGTTGGTCCCCGAGGGATCTAATTTGAAGACAAGAAAATGGAAGAGTCAAAAATGTCTCAAATATTTTTATTTCCTCTGAACATTCTTTTTTTCATTCTGTTTTAGATAACGAGTATTTCTTTGTGGAGCCTGACTTAAAACTAACCAAAGTGGCCCCAGAGGGATGGAAAGAGGAACCAAAGAAAAAAGGCAAAACCACTATCCATTTCACTTTGTTTTTCCGAATTAAATTTTTCATGGATGACATTAGTTTAATACAGTAAGTACACTACGAGTTCCTGTTTTTCTTTTTTTCGACCCTTTAGTTTACGGAGACTGAATTCTTTCATTCTGATCAGTAATAGTATCTGCGTCTTCTTTACTTATGAAAGATCTGTTTCTGGGATGGAGAGAAAGCACAGCAGGTTTGGGGCCTGCCCTTTATGTAGCTAATTCAGGTTTGATTCCTGGCACCCTGTATGGTCCCCAGCCCCCACAAGGGGTTATCCCTGAGCATAGAGCCAGGAGTAAACCCTGAGCACTGTTGGGTGTGACACAAAAACAAAAACAATCTAAAAAAGCCTGTTTCCTAGACTGTAATTTATTGAATGTTTATGCCCTAAAAAGCTTAGTGCTCCCCTTGTCTCAGCAACTCAGCAGTCACGCCCATAAGCCACCTCTGGCTGGCGCCAGATAGATAACCTCATCCGAGGCCACCGTCCAGATCGCACGTCCTTCTCTCTCAGAAGGGAGCACAACATAGTGCTCGCCATAGCCATGCCGCCAGACTCCTCACCACGCTGTCTCACTCAGGGTGCCTGGGAGGGGGGTGTGTGTGAGAGCCCTCCCTGCCCCAAGGGACCCAGACCCAGCAGCTGAAAACATCCAGAACTCAACCGCTGCAATGCTCAAGGCCACTCTCCACACACTCGGGCTGAGCCTCACCCAAGAGTGAACCTAGTACTGAACCATGTGGCCACATTTGTGGCCACATGACACTTCATACCACACACCCTGCCCATACTCCAAGAGCACCATGCCACATTTGATGGGGTTCAAAGTAGAGGCAACCAACCTTAGAGGGAAATATTTTTTTTGCATATGTGTGTGTGTGTAAAAACACAAAACTCAGCCTTTAACATGTTCATTATCTCTTAGAGAAGGACTTAATGGCCCCTGGTGAAATACCACAATCTTCACACTCTGTCCTCTAAGGATAATTCTTTGTAGCACTTTCAGTGGTTTTTCATAACAAACATCACAAAATATATTATTTTGTTCCTGCTTTGGGGGCAGGGATAGGGGTTCAGGATGGAAACACCCAAAACATGATGGTGGGAAGTTGTCCTGATGGTGAGATTGGTGTTTGAATATTAAATGTAATCAAATACTGTAAACTACTTTATAAAATTTAAAAAATTAAATACATTGAAAAATAAAATATGGATGAATCTTAAAAACAAAAACAAAACAAAACAAAAAAGACCACAAAGTTTATTAGGCAACCATCTTGGAAACGAAGCTAGTGTGCCCACAGTCAAACTCACTCTGAGATTCGGTGTCTTTATGCGTTTTTTATCTGCAGACACACCCTGACTTGCCATCAGTACTACCTCCAGCTGCGCAGGGACGTCTTGGAGGAGCGGGTCCACTGCGACGATGAGGCTTCCCTGCTGCTGGCCTCCTTGGCCCTCCAGGCTGAGTACGGAGATTACCAGCCAGAGGTAGGAATTTTTCTTCAAGGGCACTTTGAATTACTTTTCTTCTATCTTTCATTTCTTTTTTCGTGGGGAGAGGGAGGGCAGTTGGTCCTGTGAAGGAGATACATAGGCAGAGCTGAGCTGTAGGCAAAACTGAGCCTGTTTTTGGTTTTGTTTTTGTTTTTTGCTTTTTGGGTCCTACCCAGCAAAGCCAAGGGGTTACTCCTAGCAGTGCTTGGGGGACCGTATGGGATGCCGGGGATTGAACTCCGGCAGAGGCCCTCCCTGCCATACCATTGCTCTGGCCCCAGAGCTGAGCCGTTTGTATCCTGAGTTTAGTTAACTTGATTACAATACTCTTAGCTTTCCTAGTCTCCAAGTACAATGTTACTTACCTTCACCACCACGAAAGGGCCCAGGAAAGCCACATTGCTCTTCTTTTCTCCACACTGAAGTGCCAGACCTGGTTAAGATTGTTGCCATTAGCTCTAGATATTTTTTTTTAGAAAATAGAGTATCTTCCCTTTATTTCATTATTATTATTATTATTATTATTATTATTATTATTATTATTATTATTATTTTGCTTTTTTGGGGGGCCACACCTGGCGATGCACAGGGGTCACTCATGGCTCATGTACTCAGGAATTACCCCTGGCGGTGCTCAGGGGACCATATTGGATACTGGTATTCGAACCTGGGTCGGTCGCGTGCAAGGCCCTACCCGCTGTGCTATCACTCCAGCCCCAGCTCTAGATATTTTTGAGACTAGGGTGTGCCTCAGAATGACCAGCATCCCTGGGACATCAGCCCTTGTAGGAATCATGCAGAGTGATACCTTTGCTGGTTCTGCTTAAGGCTGTCCCGTTCAGGGTTTTGAGAGCGAGAGGTTCTCCTTCCTTTCCCAACACCTAGCTTAGATACTAGACACAGCATCACCAGCCAGACTGGAGCGAAATGGTCAGCTTCTTCCCACAGAGATCTGTGCAGTGATGGGCCAAAGACCTAGCGGAGCTCACTCTATGGAGCTGAATGTTTCAGACTTGATCTTGCTGGGTAAAAGGACCCAAGGGAAGCAAGGTGCAGACATTCAAGGTCAAGCCTCCTCCCTCAGCATGGACCTTGAATGTAGTGACGTTTACCCAAACTTGCCATCAGGCTAGTTTATTCGACGTCATTGAATAAAGCTGGAGTCTCTGCAGTGACAGCTCTCAGTGGAAGCACCTTAGATTCCTGGGGACATGACAGGGGCTCTGAGACAGGAGGAAGAAGTCAAACAGAACTACTCACTTACGGAAAGGAACGCTCTCGTTCTAGGTTCATGGTGTGTCCTATTTTAGACTGGAGCATTATTTACCTCCCAGAGTGATGGAGAAACTTGATTTATCCTATATTAAAGAAGAGTTACCCAAGTTGCATAATACGTATGTGGGAGCTTCCGAAAAAGAGACAGAGCTGGAGTTTTTAAAGGTAAGCATGCAAGAGCACGCATGATCAGTTTTAGATCTTTGTCGAATAAGCAGTAAGCGCAGGGAGAAAAGAGGGAGGGAGAGAGAGCGAGAGGGAGGGGGGAGAGAGAGAGAGAGAGAGAGAGCAAGCAACACGGGCTTCTCCAAAAGGGAACCAGCTTCCCTTCTTCCTCTGCATCGTTGTAGCTCAGTCCCCAGCCGTGGGAGCTAGTGAGCCGCTTCCCATCACCATTCTTTCCCAAAATTCACATTTAAAAATCATATAAAGTGCTATTTTCTGTATTTGGCTCTTTTTAACTTCAAGTAATACTTTTGGGGGGTTTTATTTGGGGATCACATCTGACAGTGCTCAAGAGTGACTCTTCTCTCAGTGCTCGGATGTCTCTCCCAGTAGTGTTCAAGGGGCCTGTGGTGCTGGAGATCAAACCCAGGCCTCCTTGATGCACCCCCTGTGCTCTGCACATCGAAGCACCTCTCCAGCCCTAGGATAATACTTTAAAGAGTATTGTTGAGTATTGAGTACTAAATGCATATGTGTAGTCTACTATACGTATAGTGTGTATATGTATGTTTAGTACTATATGTAGTGAGTACTATACAGATACGCTGTTTATTTTTTCCTTATTTTTCCTGATTTTCCTTGTACAGATACAAAACAATATGTTAATATTCTCTTTTATCAATTAATATAAAGCTGATACAGTCAAATATATTTACTTGTATGAACATAGGGGTTTTTTTCTTTATCTCTGATAAATATTAGTAATGGAATAAGTATGTTTAACTTACAGAATTTGAAAATTGACCCAAAGTTGTGGAATTTTTTATACTGCCAATAATTTGTTCCACATCAACACATTAATTGGTATATTCAACTTTTCCCACTTTAATCACTGAAATAGAGTAATGATGCTATATCATCATGGTTTTAAGTTCTGTTTCCCTAGTTACTATTTATGCTGAGCTTTTTTTTCACGTGCTTATTTTTTACTTGTATATCTTGACTGAAGGGTCTTAACAAAATCTTCCACCCATTTAAGTATGGTTATATTTCTCCTCATTCTTAAGAAGTATGTCTATTCTAGATAAAACTCCTTTATCAGATCTGTTTTCCATGTTTTTATCTCCCAGACTGTGGCTTGTCCTTATTTTCTTATTCATGGAATTTTGAAGAGCAAAAGTTTCTACTGTTATTATGCCTTACTTTACTAACTATTCCCTTTGTTTTCCTGCTTTATGTTCTATTTCATAAATTTTCATCTAATGCATGATCACAAAATATTTCTAAGTTTTCCCGTTTCAGATTCATAATTCATTTGGGCTAATAGTCACATACAGGATGAAGTAAGGGTTGAGATTCATTTTTCGGCATGTGAATATTCTAAAAGCTTGTGAATGATTCAACATTTGTTGGAAAGATTTCTTCCGTCTTAGAAGAGTTTCTATGTATTTGTATCCATGTTTACAAAAGTACCTGGCTTCAGCTGTGGTATTGTTCCTTTAGGTCTGCCAGAGACTGACAGAGTACGGAGTTCATTTCCACCGCGTGCACCCTGAAAAGAAATCGCAAACTGGAATATTGCTCGGGGTCTGCTCTAAAGGCGTCCTCGTGTTTGAGGTTCACAACGGAGTCCGCACGTTGGTCCTTCGCTTTCCATGGAGGGAAACCAAGAAGATTTCTTTTTCTGTACGTCTGTTTGAATCCTTTCTTACTATATTTTTAAGTGGACCCGTTTTCAATGTAACATATTAATTGACTTTCTTTAACTAAGCATTGGGCTAATATGTCCTAGGATTATTTAACTCTTGGTGATAGAATGTATTATTTAGATTTTGTTTCTGGTTTCTCAAGGTAATTTTTAAAAGAATATTAGACATTCCTACCCGGTTAGATGCTTGGTTAACTTCGATTAAATTACAACCAAGTTAACTTCTCTGTTAATTCAGAACTTAAGCTCAGGTACTAGCTTCTCCCAGAAGAGCCCTCCCTGACGGTTTCAGACAGAGATCGGAATCTTCCAGACTTCTGTCTGTCTCTGCAGCGTAGGTGCCTCACAGCATCTGTGTTTGAATCCCAGAGACTCAAGAGATTCGTTGGATTTTCAAGCTAGTCCCGGGAACTTCCTGCGGTGTTAGGTTTCGGTGTGTGCTCTGTGTGGGGATAAAGTTGGAGAAGTTTAGGAAAATATTATTTATAGAAAATATTGGCTATAAAAGAGTAAGCTGCAAAGTTCTAATTCTGGACATGATTGAAATGAACATTGAAGGGCCGTTGGCAGACCCTCGAGATGCGTGAGGAAGAGGCTCAGGAGTCTGCTTTCCTGCTGGCATCCAGGAGCTCCTGCCGTCTCGTTGAGTTGAGAACTCAAAGGCAGTCGCCCTCGAACCACATCTGTCAGGTTTTCCTCAGCAGGCGCTCAGAGGGCTCGGCCTAATTCACCTGGACCTGATGTTCTAGACCTGATGTTTTCTTTGGTTGGCTGGAGACCCAGCATGGCCTAAGATGATCAGATAATACAGCAAACTGTTCTTGTATTTATATGAAGATGTTTATCTAATACCGAGCTTTTTTTGACCCTCCTTAGTTTCTTCCGTAGCCGTTAGGGAGTTGGAAAATTTGACCCGTTGGCTTCTCATCTCTCACAAGTGAATTCCCTGGGGCACATTTCTTGTCTGAACAATCAGTTCACATTGAGTCAGAGATAATCAATTATTATCATTACCATTTGTTTGAAACCGATATAGCTTCAAAACTACGTGGAGTTCCTGTCCTTGGTAGACACTGTATGAAGCAATAATTCTTGTTAAGGAGGAAAATTCCACAAATTTTTTAAGAGTTACTAAGTATACTGCCAATAGGATTTTAATTTGGTGCTCCTATGTCTTTTATTCATGTATGATCCTTTGCTAATGTCCTTTAAATACAGATTACCAGAAATTGCATTTGTAACCTTATCTAGAATTTAACAATCTTACTTCATTTTAATTACATTGGCTATTTTTGCAGCTAAATTATCTATGTCACTGTCACTGTCATCCCTTTGCTCATTGATTTCTTCAAGGGTGGACCAGTAATGTCTCCATTGTGAGACTTGTTACTGTTTTTGGCATATCGAATACGCCATGGGTAGCTTGCCAGGCTCTGCCGTGTAGGCGAGATACTCTCGGTAGCTTGCCAGGCTCTCTGAGAGGGCCGGAGGTACATAATATATAAATATATTGTATAAATTACACATAGATCAAATTTACATTTTTTTATATTTATGTACATGTGTGCATATGTAAAAACCATACTGGTCACCTTGTAGCCTTTTTTGGCCTTTAAACAGATCTGAATCCTTCCTGTCATTCTGGTGGCTACTGGATTGATGAGACTTTGCTAATTCCAAATACAATACTTATTTTTTGGTCTGATATTATTGAACTGACGGGTGGGATCCAGGAACGTGACCAACCTGTGAGTAATCACAGGTAAACGGAATGGCCTTCGGGGGTGTGGGGAGCTTGGGCCCCTTCCATCCTTTCAAAGGTCTTTCTACACACAGTAAAGTTCATTTAAACTGTTTCCAGTAGGGGCCAAAGAGACAGGACTGCAGGCAGGACACTTGTCTTGTCCAGGTTTAACAGGGTCCCAGAGCACCACCAGAAGTAATCTATGAGTATTTCTGGGTGTGACTCAAAAATACAGAAAACTGGAATTAGTTTTCTGTTAACATCATGATAAAAAGTTTCTGCAGTTTTGTTTGGGTATTTGTTTAGTTTTCTCTTTTCTTTCTTTTTTTCCTTTGTCTTTGTCTTTTTTCTTTCTTTTTTTCTTTCTGCTTCTGGCTTCTCAGGCAGTGCTCAGGGGACGTGGGAGCACTTGCAGCAATATTCCGCCGAGCAGGCCAGCTGATTGATCTCAGGCCTGACAGTGCAGTTCTGCTCCCAGCAGCACATGGGGCTTGGTGCGGAGATCAAACCAGGATTTGCCGAAGCCTGTGTCTCTGAACTCTGTGCTGTCTCCCCAGCCCAGGAGAGATAGAAGGTTAACACGAGCTTAGACAAGAAAGCAAAGTCAATGTGGAAATTCATAAATAAATCTAAAGTAGGAAGATGGCACCGGCATGATTGAAGGTTGAGAAATATTTTGTTGTATTTTTCTGTGAGTCTACCAAACTGGACTTTCTTTGTCTGATTCTGGATTTGAAATAAAGACAAGGAGCATGAAGTAGGGAAAAGAGGGATTTGCACAGGAGAAGCGAAGAGCGAGCATAGAATAAACTATCCACCTCAATCCGTCTTCGGGGAGGTTGGTCCTCCATCCCTGTCATGTTGAGTGCTCGCCTTTTAAGACACATGGCTCACATCTCTTGCTTCACTACGTGAGCACCGCATTTGGCAGTTCTCTCGTGGGCAAGAAACCTTCTTTTCAAGAAACATCAGAGAAATGAAAATGATTTGTGGTTCTCCTTTCACTATATCTAACAAGACCTGTGTCTAAACATCGGTGTGGGACTGGAGGAATAGTATGGGGTGAAGCACTTGCCTTGCATGGGACTAACCTAGGTTCAGTCCCTGGAACCCCTTATGGTTCCCTGAGCATAGATCAAGAAGGAAGTCCTGGACACAGTCAGGTATGGCCCAGAAAACAAAAAGAAAAGTAATGTTGGTGTCTTTCATCTCTCAACCAGGCAGTTGTGTTAGTAGTACTTCTCCCTTCCCACATTTTCTTTTAACTTTCTTTATACTACCTATGTTTTTCTTGAATGAATTACAGTTATTATGATTGGGACTGGGCCTTCTCCACCCAGATCCCCCTTTTTTTCCAGTAGCTTAGCAGTCACACCCAAAAACTGCCCTGGCATCATGTAACCTCATCAACGGCCAAGATCCAGAGACTATAAAACAAAGCTCCCTGTAGAGAGCGATGCAGAATTCACACAGCAGAGCCTGGCAAGCTACCTGTGGCGTATTCGATATGCCAAAAACAGTAACAATAAAAAACAAAAGGGGCTGGAGTGATAGCACATCGGGTAGGGTGTTTGCCTTGCACTCGGCTGACCTGGGTTCAATTCCCAGCATCCCATATGGTCCCCCGATCACCGCCAGGAGTAACCCCTGAGTGCATTGCCGGGTGTGACCCAAAAAGCAAAAAAAAAAAAAAAAGGACGTTACTGGTGCCCTCTTGAGCAAAGCGAAGAACAACGGGCTGACAGTGACAGTGCTGTATTGGATATAATTTGAGGATATCTCACAACTGGAATGTGACACATAATTCTATCTCTCACCTTGTGTGCAGACTCGGGTTATGTTACAAAGTGATAGGGCCACACCTGATCTCTAACAGTCCTGATTAATGTTGTAGAAAAAGAAAATCACACTGCAGAATACATCCGACGGCATCAAGCACGCCTTCCAGACGGACAGCAGGAAGGTGTGCCAGTACCTGCTGCAGCTGTGCTCCTCCCAGCACAAGTTCCAGCTGCAGATGCGGACCAGGCAGAGCAACCAGGACACGCAGGACATTGGTACGTACAAGTGGCTCATTTCTCATGGCTTCAGGTGCAGGACCCCTTCCGTGAACGGGCAGACTTTCACGTGTAGGATGAACGATTCAGGACACTGAAGAGGTTAAGTCTTCACTAAGTCTTCACAGGCCTCGATAAGAGGTTAAGTCCAGTCTGCAAAGGCATTGAGTGACGCTGACGCCTCAACTTCATGTTCACCTTGAAAACAACACCCCAAGTCAGCCTGGGGCTCTCAGTGCGAATGTTTACACTGTGCGTATCAATAGGATAGTGGATAGCAACAAAATTAGGCCGTATTCTCTACCTTTATTAAGTACTCAGTATCTGGGGTTGTTAGACCAATATTTGCATATTAGAGGGTCAAAGTTTTAGAACATCATAGATCAGATCATACAAGCCCCGTGACCCCAAGAGGAGAGGAGGGAGGGGAGAGTCTTGAGTTTTTTTTTTTTTGACAGAAAACTCACTATCTTTATTTGGGAGTTTTCCCCCCAAAAGTCAGACCTGTCGGAATGGCATCTATTGTCGATAGCAAAGAGCATATGATGTTGCAGGGTCGCGAAAGCGGCTGCCCAGTTCCGGGATTCTGGGATTCAGTCCAGAAGTCTTGAGTTCTTGAAGGGAGATGCTTGAATTGGGGCGTGAGGGGACAAATACTTCAGTGTTGGCTAAAGGTCAACGAAAGGGCTTCCCAGGTGAGGCAAAGAGCAAAGGGAACAAGATTTGGGGCAGGGCAGTGTGCACGTGAAATTCTGAAGATGTAAACCACAAGTTTGAAGTGCAGGTTTCCCACCCATTCGTATTATTTGAAAAAAATCCCCCGGTTATGAATTAGAGTGGTTTCAGTCCACTTTGAAAAGAAAGCAGCAGAAGAATTTAATTCAGCGCAGGGGTGGGGAGGGAGGGGGGGGCAGGCTCAGTCAGAAATGAAACCTGTAACACCTCCTCAGCAAAACTGCACGTGGAGAGAAAGTCCAGGCCCTCAGTATCCAGCGCTGCCCAGTCGGTTTTTACAGACCTCAGTCAGTGACCGCCTCTCAAGAATGCAGAATGCTGGCAGAATGCATCTTCACATGCATGAGGGCCTGGGTTCGAGTCCCCTTACCACCACTAACAATAGCAACAAAAAAAATACATTTTGTAAGTATTTGATCTCCGGCCGGAGAGATAGCCCTGTGCTGAGTACACAGACGAAGGCTGGAGTTAAGCCCCAAGATCACATGACCCCCTGCGCACTGTACAGAGATAGGAGTAGCCCCTGGGCATAGCTGGCTGCGGCCCAAAGGCTAACAGAATCTGACGTACACACTGCGTGGAATAGCACTGGGCACCTTTCAGGCAGGGCCCACTCCCTCTCAATGTGAACCTTCTCTCATCCTGAAGCCTTACAGAAAATATGCTTCCTCTCACCCTACTGGGGTGAGGGAACCTGAAGATTTCTCGGCCTTTTGCAGTCGGGACAGTCAGGACTGTCTGTTCATTAAAAATTGATTCCAGGAACCCATATCAAACGGTAGATCAGTCACTGAAAATGGAGTCCCTGGAATCTGCATGTAGGAGGTTCTCCTCAGGAATGATCGGTGTGCAGGCAAGACTTTATCGCTATAAAGTAATGTCACTGTTCCTCTTCTTTACCTGGTTTGCCCTGCTAAGTAAATTTCTACACACGTCTCTATTTTCAACGTTTGGTGTAGTATCAAACTTATAGGCATATCATTACTTCCTCCCTAGAGTAACACTCTCTCTAATAAGCCAGACTTGGACTAAAGCATCGTTGTAAGAATGCCCTGGTGTGCTGTCGTGAAAGGACTCAGGGAGTGAAATGAACCTTCCATCCCCCACATCTGATGAGCACTGTGATGGTCAAGAGCGTGCACACATTGAGGGTCAGGAGGACTGGCCCAGGGTTGGGAGCTGGTCACGAGTAGGGGGAGGGGAGAGAAGGCAGTTAGGACAGAGAAGGCACCACTGCGGGGGAAACGTGAGCTCTGGAGCCACCTGCCAGCGCGTCACCCTACTGTGTTGTCACGCACGTGCTCAGGCACAGCTCACAGACTCCGCAGTCTCTGCCTCAGTTCTCGAGGAAATGACCGCCGTGGTCATACTTGCGTCAGAGGGTCATGAAGAACCACTGAGTTCATACATGTAAAGCCTTCAAGAGTACTCGGCGCAGGATGGGTATTCAGTAAATGGTTGTTGATATCATCATCATCATCAACAACAACAACAACACTGTTAACTCCTAGTGGCAGTGTTATCAAAGAGATAGATGACCTTTAAAAGCTAACTGGATGTGTGGAGCCTAATTTTCTTTGCCTTTACCCAGAGAGTGAGCAGGCTGCATCCTCTATGCAAGAATCTAGGACTGCGGCGTCATGTAGCTTTGGAGTCTTGAACTCCATGAAAGCACTGGAAGATGATTTTAGCCACATCTTTCCCCAGATTTTATTAAATTTTCATTTCCGTTATTTTCTACTTATCTACCAGCTACGAAGTAACTGGTTTTCAGTACTAATTGTACTGTCCTCGGAAATGGAATTAGTTTGTCTTGGACTGGAGTGATAGTACAGTGGGTAGGGCTGGATAGTACAGTGGGTAGGGCACTGGCCATGCATTCTGCCAACCAGGCTCTGATCCCTGGAGCCTCATGTGGTCCCCTGGGCACCGCCAGGAGTGATCCCTGAATGCAGAGTCAGGAGTAAGCCCTGAGCATCGCCAGATGTGCCTCCCCCCTTCAAAAAAAAATAGTTTATCTGTACACGGATGGGAAAATAAACATATGTGACTTTGAAGAGTCATTGAGTATTGATGCTAGAAAGAACCTTAGTGGCTGTTAAGTTGGCATGTTACTGGTGAGGAAAAAGGTTCCGAGAAAATAGTATCTCACCTAAGGTACAAGTCAAAATAGACTCTGATCTCTGCATCTCATGCCCAGTACTCTACTTGATGAGTCTGCAAATAATTAGTTTTCTGGAACTATATTAAAAGCAGTCACCGGGGCTGGAGCAATAGCACAGAGAGTGGGGCATCTGCCTTGCACACTGCCAACCCAGGTTCGGTTCCTAGCATCTCGTATCATCCCCCGAGCACTGCCAGGAGTAATTCCTGAGTACAGAGCCAGGAATAACTGAGCACTTACTACCCATAATGTGCCATGCTAGCAGCTGTGGGATAACCAGAGTAAGGGTAGACCCTCTCGTCAGAAGGACATAAAATTCAGCGGGCGTAGGGCAGTAGCAGGACAGAGCAGATAAGTAAGTGGCCGGTCTGTGCGCTCGTCCCCTGGGTACAGGCAGTGCTGTGAACTCTCGCCAGGGATAGCCTGAGTGCATCTAGGTAGCACGCTCCCTGGTAGTGCATGAAGCCTGAAAGGAACAGGCATTCTTACTCCTGTGCAGGCTTGGTCTTCTACAAGTGAGGAAATGTATTGGGTATAAAGGCATGTCCTGGTCACTGAATCTGTCTTTCATTAAAGGCAGCTCTCAAAGTATGGGGACCAAGCGGGGTGAGGGGTGATAAATCTTCTCTGTCCGAATAAAAACTGTATGTTAAGTTCATTCTGGGTTTTTTGTTGTTGCTATTGTTATTGTTTCTGGTTTTTTTGGACCACACCAGGCAGTGCTCGTGGTACTACACCTGGCTCAGTGCAGTGGGACTCTTCCAGCAGTGCTCAGGGGACCATGTGGTACCAGGAATCAAGCCCAGGACTCCTGCATGTGAAGCATGCACTCCTGCCCATTGTGGGGTTTCCATAGCTAGAGTCTTTCGTTGTTGTTTTCATGTTTTATCTTGGTGTTCCCCTTCTACCACAGAGAGAGAATGTTGAATTTTCCCAGCGGCAGTGAAACATGCTTATTTTAACTTTATTCTGATGCACGAATATTAAAAGCCTTTTGCGTTTCTAAATAATGTCTGTTGTGCTATATTGGCTATTAATCTTCGATACATTAAGAATTCTAATTATTCTAAGAATTCTGATCTTCATAAGAATTAGACAAAAGAAGTTAAAGACCTAAATGATCAGTTATTTGATGTTTTCTGAAAGAAATTTTTGTCGCTGTTTTGCAAAGTGTGTTCAAGCAAAATGCCTCCTGGAGTGCAGCACGGGGCCGACACTTGTCGGGGGACCCAGGAGGGTGCCTTGTGATGTGGGACATTCCATGTTTCTGGTCCTTCATTCACGTGAAAATATTCTTATGCTAAGGTGCTGTTTGAGAGTATTTTCTAGCCTCACGTGTTCAAATACTGTCACAACATCTGGTTCTCACACTACAGGAGGACAGCCCTCGTTATCAGGGACCTCAAAACCGAGCCTCTGAAAGAAAACGAAAAGGATGTATTGCAGAAAGAGCTTTTTTTCTTTCTTTTTCCTCACGTTCATTCACAGAAACAATGACAATATTTATTTCTTACCGGTTCCTCTACCTCAGTCAGGCCCCCAGGTAGGAAGGGTGGTGATGACCCAGTCATGAGACAACACGAGGCCTCGGTGGCCGCCTCAGAGCTGCTGGCAGCCAGCGGCTCTGCTGGACGGCGGCCCACAGCCCGCCCAGCGTCCAGCGCAGCCGGGGGCGTGTGTCGCTGGTTCTGGTCTGCTCCCAGGGTGTGTCCTCACCGCCAGCGTCTGTCAGAGGCTTTGGAAAATGGAATGGAGACAACTGCCTCAGGACACAGTTCTCTCTCTCTGGCACTGCCCGTTCCCACGTGCTCGGCCCAGGCCTCATCTCAGCCCTCTCCCAGCCTTGGTCTGCCCGTGCTGTGGCGGCGTCGCTCCGTCATTGTCCTTTCATGTCTTCCCGGTGGCTGAGAGTCGGGCGTGGGTGAGCCTGAAGGACGCCCACCCGCTCCCAGACGCCGAGACTCCTTGGCAGGAGAGGGCGGTGGTCCAGAGAGCGGCTGGGTGTGAGAAAGCGGAAGGGATGGAGAGAGGGGATGGGGCCTGGGGCGGCCCGGCCTCCTCGGAAAGCGTCGCCGCCGCCCGCTGGCCCTGGTGCTGGCGGCCACTGCCGTCCCCAGCTGCATGCTGCCCTTGCCGTCTCGCTCACTGTCCCCTCTGCTCGGGGTTCCGTGGTGTTCCCGGCGCGTAAAGCAATCCTGTTTCCTCGTAGAGAGAGCCTCGTTTAGGAGCCTGAACCTGCAAGCAGAGTCCGTTAGAGGATTCGGTGTGGGCCGAGCCATCAGCACGGGCAGCCTGGCCAGCGGCACCCTGAGCAAGCTGGCCGTCCGACCGCTGTCCGTCCAAGCCGAGATTCTGAGGAGGCTGTCGTGCTCCGAGCTGTCGCTCTACCAGCCGTGGCCGAGCAGTGCAAAGGAGAAGAGCGACGGAGCCTCCTGGGAGGACAAGCCCAGAGGGATGAGCAAGTC
Source organism: Sorex araneus (assembly GCF_027595985.1). Taxonomy (NCBI): domain Eukaryota; kingdom Metazoa; phylum Chordata; class Mammalia; order Eulipotyphla; family Soricidae; genus Sorex; species Sorex araneus. The sequence continues at coordinate 208,500,470 of NC_073306.1, forward strand.
GTACCACGACCTCAGTCAGGCCTCGCTCTGTGCGCCGCGGACACGAGCCCCGGCTCACGCGGAGGCCCCGCCGCAGAGCACTGCGGAGCTGGCGGGGAAACCCTCGCACCCCAGGGCGAGATCTGACACAGGATCTGTGGCGGGAGCCGCAAAACTCAATAAGTAAGAACACGACCGACTAACCCCACCCCCGCGTTTGTAACGTCAACATTTCATACCTTGCTTTTGTTTGAACATTTTATGATTTTCACCATACTTTTTTTTTTTCACATTGACACCCCCCCTCCCTCCTACCTTCCTTTTCCCTCTTCAGTTCAAAGTCTGTGGCAAGTTTAAATAGAAGTCCTGAAAGGAGGAAGCAGGAATCAGACTCCTCGTCCTTTGAAGACCCTGGCCAAGCCTATGTCATAGGTCAGCATGAACAAGCTTACCTTCTTCCCCCCCCCCCCCCCCCCCCGACCCCATGGTGAAAGTGAAGGAAGTCATGTTAAGTACCGAGAAATCTGGCAGTTAGGAACTAGAACCAGAATGAACTTCTGTTTTTTGCTTTTATTTTTTTTCTTCCCTGTCCTAATGGGCAAAGCCCTTAGTGAATAGAGAATTTCAGGCCACATAAAACATGCCACGTCAGGGCTGGAGTCATAGCACAGCGGGGAGGGCATTTGCCTTGCACGCAACCAACCCGGGTTTGATTTCCAGCATCCCATAGGGTCCCCCAAGGACTGCCAGGTGTGACCCTAAAAGCAAATATATATATATATATATATATATATATGTATATATATACGTATATATATATATATATATATGTGCCACATCAAATCAAAATGATTTTACAACCAGTTGTTCATGGCACAAACTCTTCACTTCCCCTGGTGGCAGTTAAGAGCCATGCCAGGAGCACCCAGAGACCGCTCTGGGCCACAGCATTGGACAGCCTTCCCCTGGGCTAACTTAGAAGTCCAGGAGAGCGAACTCCACTGCTGCTGTTTTTTCAAAGAAAGGCTTGTTTGGAAGCGCTTTCAGCTTATTATGAATGGGGTTGGCTCTAAAATATACATTTTGAAACATGGTATGGATGGTAGCTAGAAATTTTTTTTTTAATTTTACTTTTTCCAGTTCTCCCTGCTATCTGAGAGCTATTAACCACTTAGTATAAACATCGTGTGTGTGTTTGTAAAGAGAGATGATAAAAGAGATGATTATAAGAGAGATAATTCTAGATTCCTTTGGCTTCATGCATCATAAGGGGAAGTGCACTTTTTAAAAAATTAGAATCACTCTGTCAGGACAGTAGATATAGGTCTTAACCACTGTCCAAAACAGGAAATAAATGAGTAGAGAAAACAAGAATACTTTGTTCTGTTAGTGTAGTGTTTTATCAGATACTTCTTCACTTTTCCTTAGACTCAAAGTTTTGCTCAATTAGCCTTAACTACACAAATTTTCAAAGTATTTTCTCATCCTGCTAAACATTAATTAATATACTACTGAAAAACACTTAAAACTGAAAACGGTTTTTTTTGCATTTTTTGGCTTAAGTTACTCATTTTTATTCAATATTGATTTTTTTAATGTTTAACCGATGCTTTAAAAGCTCATCTTATTTTCATCATTTCATTTTTTACATCAAAATGGCATTATCTGAAAGAGTACATTTGTGTTTAAGCTTATCTTGAAGAACAAGAATGTTTAACTTAGCAATCAAAATAGTAAATATGTCATTGTGGCATATTTTTCTGAGTACATAGAAAAGGTTAATGTTTTATTTTTATGAATTTATCACATGAAATTACTTCTATATCTAGTATCTGACAATTTCATAAACTGTCTAATTTAATTTATACCACAGGAATGCCTTTGCATAGTTCTGGAAATTCTTCATCCCAAGTACCCTTAAAAGAAAATGGTAGGTTTTTACAAAGTGTTTTTCCCCTCCTTACCATCATATCTTTCCCTTCATATGCTTGAAATAGTCTCGGAACGAGTAAGTGAAGAGTCTTCAAATCCGTGCCAGGACTTTAGGTCTTACTCAGGGGTCAAAGAAGAACAGTAAATTTTAGTATCAGGGTTGTATCCTAGGCTGTCTCCGCCTAAGGTTGATGAATTAGAGAAATAACAAGTCAGAGCTAGGACTCTAGCTGGGATGCTAGGGGAGTCAGGTGCAAGGTCAGGTGAAAAGAGAGAGACTGCTTGTTTGGGGACGCACCTGGAATATTTGGAGGGGGCTGAACTCGTGGGGTCTGTGCTCCCCTATCCCCACGGGCTCTCAGTTCGCTCCTTAGAGAAGAGTTTTAACACGGGCAGTTCCTTTCAAGGGCTGCTGGAGCTGGAACTTGAATAGAGGATTCGTTCAGGAAGACGGGTGAGTGGGAGCGTCCAGACCAGACGTGATCAAAGACGCGAGGGACACGGGGAAACAGCAGCGTCAGGAGCCCAAGCGTCCCGCCACAGTTCTGTATGGCCAGGAACGCTCGAGAATTAAAGACAGACCAGCTTTTGAGTGCTGTCCTAAAGTCTCACCAAGTCTTTAAATATTGAGGTTTGTAGTTTAAAAGGAATCGAAGTAAAACCAGGCACAGGGAGAGGCTTGTGCTGTGACTCCAGCAGAATATAAATTCTTAGGATCTAGGTTGCAAGGTATAATTTAGGTCACATCTGCTTTGTCTGACTTTTTAGCTCCTTCTGACAACTCTCACGGGTGAAATTTTTTTATGATAATATACTGGGTTTCTGGAGCTGGAGCCAGAGTATCCCGCCTGCAGGGCAGAGTCTGGCAAGCTACTCGTGGTGTATTTGATATGCTAAAAACTGTAACAAGTCTCACAATGGAGATGTTACTGGTGCCCGCTCGAGCAAATCGATGAACAACGGGATGACAGTGATATAGTGATACTTGTTTTTAACCATTAAACTCTTTCAGTTGAAATAATGAGAAATTTGGTAAGAAGCAAGTAGGCTAAGCAGATGTGTTGATAAAGACAAACTTGATGAAGTTTTAAGTCTAGTTCTGATTTTCCTGAAGGAAAAAGGATGCATGAAAGCATAAGATTTCAGTTGGACCATATGAAACTGGTGTCTTTATGCATCAAAGATGTCAAGCACCAGAATACTGTTCTGTGTAATTCTCATTCTCCAACAGAAAAAGCACACTAGCTCTTCAAGAGAGGAAGCCGTACCCTTGGAAGTACAATTATGTCAAAAAGTAAAAATACAGGCCCAGAAAGATAATACAGGGGCTAAGGGGCTTGCCTTGCATGTTAACTCTGGTTTTCTCCTGCACCATATATGGTCCCCCCCAGCACCACCAGGAGTGACCCCCGAGCACAGAGCCAGGAGTAAGCCCAAAGCACAGCTGGGTGTGACCCAAAATCCCCCCCTCTGTGAAAATACAATGTTTTAAGTATTCATAATAAATTAAAGTTTTTTAAATTTTTAATTTAAAAGGAAAACTTTAAAAGTTTGAGGGTATGGGAGCTGGAATGATAGCACAGCAGTTAGGGCGTTTGCCTTGCATGCAGCCAACCCAGGTTCAATTCCCAGCATACCGTATGTTCCCCCGAGCACCACCAGGAGTAATTCCTGAGTGCAGAGCCAGGAGTAACCCCTGTGCATCGCTGGGTGTGACCCAAAAAAGAAGAAAAAACAAAGAAGTTTGAGGGCATGTAGTAAATATAATACTGGTAAGTTTATTATACGTGCTACGAAGATCCTGACTTATGACTTGATGATATCAAACATCTTGAGTGGGCTAAATTTACAATACCTCCACACCTAAAACAACTCAATGACTCACGTGATCAGAGAGCTAAAATCTACCCTCAGTTCTTTAATCCCTCACTGAGTCCCCACTACCGTGCTCTGAGGTGAGGGCTAATGTTATTTCCTTTTCACGGCTGAGAAACTGGAGCGGAGGGCGGTTGAATTGTCCAGGTGCTAGAGTTGGTGAATACTGGGGTACTCTATAATCCACTGTACTCCTGGCCTTATCATTGCATTATGTCTCCCAGTTAACTTCATCAAAGACACTGATAGCCGTCTACTCAGAGATGAGAAGCTGGGATGTTCTCATTAAGTTCTGATGGGAAAGAACACAGGTGTATGCCCAGACCATGTCAGCAGGCCCAGGGCAGCTTCTGGTCCTTAGCCCTACGGGAGCAGCATCTTCCCTCCCTTTCTTCCCCAGGAGCACGCCTGGGAAGAAGATAGAGCTGGTCTCCCCGAATCTGCCCAAAGAGCCCTGAATTAATGCTGTTCAGAATTTGGTTTTCTCAAATAGAGCATGGCAAATGCCTCTTTCCAAATAAGGTAACTAGGCAGCAAAAAATTAAATAATAACTTCCCCATCACTGTCACTTTTATCCCGTTGTTCATCGATTTGCAAGAGAGGGTACCAGTAACGTCTCCACTGTGAGACTTGTTGTTACTGTTTTTGCTATATTGCATACACCACAGGTAGCTTGCTAGGCTCTGCCAGACTCTGCCGTACGGGTGGGATACTCCCGGTAGCTTGCTGGGCTCTCCAAGAGGGGTGGAGGAATTGAACCCGGGTTGGCTGTGTACAAGGCAACCGCCCTACCCGCTGTGCTTTCCCATAAGTTAAATAATTAAATTAAGTCCCAAAAAATTAAATAATAAATTTTCCACAAATCAAATATACTAATGTGTTTCTATAATTATAATTTTGATGTTCTTCCTTTTTGGTCAAAATTATTAGAAAAGAATTAGTGAAATTATTCACGGTTTAATACAAAGACCAACCAACAAAATTTAATCCTAACTTTTTATGGCCACTGGAGACTCATGAAAAATGTGAAATTTGGGGCTGGAGCAATAGCACAGCAGGTAGGGCATTTGCCTTGCATGCGGCCAACCCAGGTTCGATTCCCAGCATCCCATATGGTTCCCTGAGCACCGACAGGAGTAATTCCTGAGTGCAGAGCTAGGAGTAACCCCTGTGCATGGCCGGGTGTGGCCCAAAAAAGAGAAAAAAAAAAGAAAAATGTAAAATTTAAGAGAAGATAAAAAAAAAAAAGGCATGAGTCTTCTCATAAACTAAAATATGGGGCTGGAGCAATAGCACAGCAGGTAGGGCATTTGCGTTGCACGCGGCCCACTAGGGTTCGGTTCCCAGCATCCCATATGGTCCCCTGAGCATCTCCAGGAGTAATTCCTGAGTATGTGAGTCAGGAGTAGCTTCTGTGCATCTCCGGGTGTAACCCCTCGCCCCGAAAAAAGGCTGAATATATCAAAATTCTGATGATTTTATTGTGGTTAAAAGAAAAAAAAGTGTTTAACTTACAAAACCAACCATGTTATAATATTTTCCCTAAGAAGTAAAAGAAAAATGTCAAAATTATGCAAGAATTATGCAAACCTGACTTTCACTGTCTCTAGTCTTATGCTAACCCAGGATTACCATATAATGTTTGAAAGTAAATTTTAGCAACACTTGTTGCCTTACTTTCTATAAGTATATCAATTTCTAGTCAATTGAGCACAGAATTCCTTTCTAAAAATGGAATCGAACAAAAACTGATGACAAAGTATTTGATAGGAACTAACCAAAATCAAAAGACGGTCAGCTGTATTCGGCCCAGCCTCTTCATTAGGTTAATAAGTTAAGTGAGTCTTAGAGGCGTCAGTTGGTCCCAATTCACTGAGCTAATTAGTGCAGCACAAAAATAGAATTCCAGAGTTTCCATTATGATCTGCTGGCAAACCGCTCTAACAAGCAGCTTATTAGGAGAAAAACATGCCTTTGTTTTTCTACTGATTTGGTGCGACTGGTCCCTCATCCCCACAATTTGAAATGGATCTTTTTTCCCTTAGAGGAAGTGATAAAATTGTCCATAAATTTCTCTACCTAACGTCCTGATTCCCGTACAGTCAGCAGACATGCCTGACTGTTGACAAGAGTCTAAAGGACTGAGCATTTCAAGTGGAGATTCTCTTTTACTTTAAAACATGTGCAGAATCGAGCACAATAATGTATAATTCATTTCAAGTCTTAATGTAATTTTATTAGATCAATAAAGTCCAAAAAAAACCATACAGGCAGATGTGACCCAAAAAATCAAAAATAATATCAAAACTATTAACACAAATTAAAATAGAATATATTTGAAGTTAAATGTGAGAAAGAATTTTTAAGATTATAGGTGTGATTTTATGTTTGAATATCTCACCACAATATGACTCTGAATTATGAGTTGTACCAAAAATTTTGTGGCAAAGTAGCAGAAAAACTGGAAAACACTATAAACTCAAATTTGTATGATAAACCTGTGCTTTTAAATGATTTTACATATATGAAATTTATCTTCTGTGTCCTGTAGATTAAATAAAATTTCTTGACATTTTAGAATAAAAAAAAAATGTGCAGAATCCAATGTGGTCATAGGGCTTGTTCACGAGGAAAGGAAATTCCCTTCCCGATTTAAAACTATGTACTGAGTTTGAATTTAATTGTCATTTAATCACTTTACAAAACACTCCCTTTTTATCAGCTCTCTCATACCACTTCACCATTTTAGAGACGTAGCCACTCTGCTGATTTAATTTTTTTTTTCTTGCTTTTTGGGTCACACCCGGCGATGCACAGGGGTTACTCCTGGCTCATGCACTCAGGAATTTCCCCTGGCCGTGCTCAGGGGACCATATGGGATGCTGGGAATCGAACCCGGGTCGACCGCGTGCAAGGCAAATGCCCTACCCACTGTGCTATCACTCCAGCCCCTACTGATTTAATTTTTAATTGGGGAGGGAGGCGAGGTTGAGAACAGTTGGCCCAAGCATGGTGAATATCAGTCTTCCTCCCGATTCAGTGCTCAGCGATCATTCCTGGTGGTACTTAGGGTTCGTGATGCCAGCGTCATACCCAGTCAGCCACATGCAATGCAAGCCCCTTGACATACTCTATCTCCAGGCCCTCATTTAATTTTTTGTCTGTTTGGGGTGTCTTTTTTTTTTGTGGGGATTGGCGGGGAGCTATGCCCAGCCACCCTCGGGGATACACTTGGTGCCTGGGGGTCAAGCCTGGCATTGCTCAGGGGACAACTCGGTGCCAGGGATGGGACTCAGCCCTCCCGAGTGCAAAGCTGCCTGCATCCCACCAGACTTCCTCTCTCCAGCTCCCGGTTTAGATTTTTAACCCGACTTTATTTGTTTTATTTTATGAGGTTCGTTCTGTATAATGTATGTCTGGTCCTAGCTGAAAATTAGAGCTAATTGCTTATGTAGAATAAAAATGTCTTGAGTGTTTAAGGTCCTTAGGGGCCAGCGAAAGAGCCCCGTGGGTGGAGGGTCGGCTTTGCATGCAGGATGCTCAGCTTCGGTATCTAGGACAGGAAAGCCCCCGGAGCACTGAGCAGCGCTGGCTGTGTCCCTTCCAGGTGCTAAGTCTTAACTAATTCCTGGATTATGGATGCTTCAAAACTGCCTGGCAGTCCGGTGATCAGGTTTCACCTTGTCATGGGACAAACATACATACACACACATACATATATGTAAATGCAATTGTTGCATAACAATACAGATAACATAAGCTTCATGTGTAAGGTATATATGACTTCACGATTGTCTAGCGATTGGGGGGGAGTCTAGCGATTGGGGGGGAATCTCATTCATAAATTGAGGTGAAAGCTGACTGCAAACACGCGTTGATACTTAGTGTCTCTGGGACAAGTTTACTCAGCGCTGCAGTGCTGCTGATTGTCTCTATTTCCGGAAATTAGTGCATTTCTCGAATGGATTTTAACATTCCTGTCATTTAAGCATGAACATGTGTTATATAATAGTTACTATTTAAATAAATATTAACAAATATACAGGACAACAAATAGTAAACAAATCTAACAGTCCAAGTTTAAACCCACATGCTGTCAATTCTCTAATTTTCAAATTTTTTCAATATACTTAAGAACTCTGTAGGGATTAAAGATTACATTTGCAGTATCTGCTGAACTCACTCGCCATCACTTCGTGCACACACACATTGCGTGAACAGTCGGATCATAGATCATAACTGACATTCAGAGAAGTGTGTGGCAAGAGAAAGAGCGTGCAGGGTGAAGGCCCTCACCCTGCTCTCAGCGGACCTGACTTGGCCCTCGGCCCCTTCAGGAGCAGGGCCAGGATTAGCCCCCAACGATGCTGGCTGTGGCCCTTAAACCAGGAAGGGAAAAAGAATATCTATTTTTTCCCTTGAGGCTCTTTTTCCTCTTCTGCTGTTGTCGAGATTCTCTGCACGTCTTGGTGCTCACTGACTGTCCTCGGCGGTGTGACTCTGCTGCTGAGGCTTCCAGGGAGTTTTTCGTTTCACCAACCCGGTTTTTCAGCTCTGCTCTTTCTGCTTGTATTTTCCTCATTTCTGCTTGCAGATCTTCTGTGTTCTCTTGACAGTGCATTCCATTCGAGCTCCCGAGACATCCCCAGCAGCCCCACTCCACATTTCCGGGGACCGAGATGATGGCACTCCTGAGTTTAATACGAGCTCCCTGGCGCCTGCCTGGCCTTCGTTTTAGTTATCGGGGGAGGACTAGCAGCCCTGCCCTCCGTAGGGCTGGGGTCAGCCCTGACCCGGGTTGCAGAATGCGCTCCTGAGTTTAATCCAGCCCGAAGTGGGGAAAGGTTTAAGTATATTCCTCTGCTGGCGCTCTGTAACAATGTAGCACCGTAGAAATGTGTCGCTTCTTTCTGCCTCTTGGTTCTGGAGGCGAGAAGGCTGGAGGCCAGCCGTGAGGCAGCCCCTTCTCTGAGCCCTCGCCTGCGTGCGGGAAGCAGCTGTCCCAGCTCACGTGTCTCTGTTCGCACAGTCCCCCGTGCCGTGGCACTCGTCCACAAGACCTCAGTTTCACTTCAGGTTTTCTTTAGACCCTTGTCTCCAAACACTTGGTGGTGGGGAGGGGGCTGGGGGCAGGGCTTGGGGCCACACCCGGCTGTGCCCAGAGCTCCCTTCTGCCTCTGTGCTGCAGGGTCAACTCCTGCCGGGCTGGAGGGATCATCTAGGGTGCCGGGGATCGAACCCCAGGTCGACCAGTCCTCCCAGAACTATAAATTAAAAATCTGTCTTCGGGGGCTAGAGAGATAGCACAGTGGATAGGGTGTTTGCCTTGCACATGGCCAACCCAGGTTCGATTCCCAGCATCCCATATGGTTCCCTGAGCACCACCAGGGGTGATTCCTGAGTGCAGAGCCAGGAGTGACCCCTGTGCGTCACCAGGTATGACCCAAAAAGCAAAAAAAAAAAAAAAAAAGAATCTGTCTTTGAATACAGCTACATTCTCGGGCATTGATATTTAGGTTCTCCGGTATATAAACTAGAGGAGAGACAGGGCTCAACCCCTGACAAAGTATGTGTGTGCAGGTATGTGAGTGAGAGCCTGGCTGTGTGCGATATAAATGCGAGTTGCTACATAGATGAAGTAATTTTATTAGCTTGACAGTTTAATCGGGGAGCTATTTGTGAATAATCAATCATCGTACTTTAAAAAAAAAAAAACCCCTAAACAAAGTTTTTTTAAAAGTAAGTTCTAATTCTGACTCAGATACCCACTTGTCCATTTAACATGCTTGAGCATGTCAGATTCAGATTATCAGCTATGAGGCAACAAAGATACAGAATCAGAAAACTTGAGCTTTGGGTTTAGCTCTTGCCTCTGCTGTCTGAGTAAATCCACGCAGAGCATTTGATCTCTTGAGATTTAGCTTCTCACTCGTAACCGAAATACAGGCATTCCACGGGCAGTGATTTATAAGGTATCACTATGATAACATAAAATCGTTTTGTAAACTCTAAGTCACTATAAAATAGAAAATAATAGCATTATATTTCAAAGATAGTTTCAAAGGGAGCCATGTATTAATAAGCTTTGCTAGCGTTTAAATTAAAGCAAGCGGAATGCATGCCTGAGCATGTAATGTGTGTTTTATTCTTAAAATTCTCCATTTCAGTGGACGTGCTACACAAAAGATGGAGTATAGTCTCCTCGCCAGAAAGGGAGATCACGCTGGTGAAGCTGAAGAAAGATGCCAAGTGTGGCTTGGGTAAGTCAGGTAGGAAAGAGGTCGTGACAACACGCTGACCTTCAATTCCAGCCACCTCCATTAGAATGCGCGGTGCCCACCTAGTCGGGAAGAGCCAGAGATGAAACCCCTAGCAAGAAATATTGCCATCAGATTTCACGATCTCGTCTGACACGATGACTTGTTAATCACCTTGATGAATCTCTGTACTTGTGTGTGTGTGTGTGTGTGTGTGTGTGTGTGTGTGTGTGTGTGTGAAGCAGGTTGTATCATCGAAAGCACCAGAATGATGAACCCTTGGGCTGGGGTAGGGGAGATGCCAGACTCAGAGGCACTCAGGAGACCGTGCAGTGCCAGGGGTCAGATTTGGGGCTTCTACAGGCAAATCCCTTGGTGCTCTCTCTCTGGCTCCAGAAACATGATCTTTTTTTCATATGTGCCGTCTCCTAGGATTTCAAATTATCGGTGGAGAGAAGATGGGAAGACTGGATCTAGGGGTGTTTATTAGCTCAGTTATGCCTGGAGGGCCAGCTGACTTGGATGGACGCTTAAAGCCAGGTACTTGAGGTTCCGGTAACTTCCTAAGTTCTTACTCATATTAGTACAGATTGCAAAAGTGGGGCCGGGGACGAAACACAAATTCTGGGGCGAGCATGTGGCATTTCTAACACCGAGCACGGCGTTCTCCTTCTGGCTGCAAACACTGGACTAAATGTGGCTTCTCTGGGATTTAGCTTGGCTTCCTCCTTGCGGTTGAGAATACAGAATTGTGCATCTTTAAATTTTTTCCTTTGTTGTTGTTGTTGTTACGGGGCTATACCTGGAAGTGCTTACTCTTGGGTCTGTGCTCGGGGATCACTCTTGGCGATGCTCAGGGGACCACATGGGGTGCTTAGGAATCAAACCCCAGTTGGCTACGTGCAAGGTAAGCGCCCTACCCATGGTGCTGCCATTCTGACGCCTGAATCGTCCGTGTTTGCAGGAGACCGTTTGATATCTGTGGACAGCGTGAGTCTGGAGGGCGTCAGTCACCATGCTGCCATTGAAATTTTGCAAAATGCACCCGAAGATGTGACTCTTGTTATCTCTCAGCCAAAAGAAAAGATATCCAAAGGTAATGTGACGATCTCTCCGTATGTGTTCATATTCACTTTCCACAAAAGCAGCAATACTTTGGTCGAATAAGCTGGACTTCTGTTCCTTATATCCTTTCTGATAATTTGACAGAAATCTAATGGTTTTTATTTTATGTATCATCTAATTTTTATTCATCACTCCAAGATTTTCTGTCTTTTTCCTCTTTAGTTATATGAGCACAGAGAAACGCATTTACTGTGCAAACTCGTGTCACTTAAGTAAATGCTGGTGAGGTTCTTGGATATAGAATCTCAAATCAGAAGGGGAATTTTTATATCTTTTAATGTATTATTTGCTAATTCTTTTTTTTTTTTTTGGCCCACACCTGGCTGTGCCCAGGAGAACCGAGATGGTGCTGGGGGTCACACCCAGCTGTGTCCTGTGCAAGGTCTAGCCCCTGGACTGTTTCCCCACCTTTCACAATGATCTCTAAACTCCTTTCCTGAACGAGATTATGAAAGTGAAAAAGGCAGCAGAAAGTCAGGATTTTATTTTATTTTTGACTCTCATTGAGTCCCTGTGACAGACCCTGACAAAGCTGTTCATGATGGGGTTCCAGCGCACCTTTCCCAGGGCCAGTGTCCCCAGGCTCCCGCCCCCCACCCCCTGCCTGCCTCTGTGCAGGTGAAAGCCAGAATTTTAAAAACAACTTTCAAACAAAAGAGCGCCTCCTAATCCCTAATAACTGAGACGAAGGTCCTGGGCGAGGGTCAGATGCCCAGTCTGGTCGGGGCCCCTCCCTGCTCTTTGCCGTCGGCCCTCCCAGGGCCCGGCTGCTTGCTCCGTGGAGAGGAGACCTTGGTCCTCCCACAGCCCCGCAGGCCCTGTGCAGAAACGCCAGGGGAGGAGGGAGAGCGCGTGGGGGGCTCCTGCCCCGGCTCCCGTCACCTTCTCTCACCACTTCCAGCCTGGTCTGTGCTGCTCGGACCTCCCGGTGCCCAGTGCTCGGGTATCCATGGTAAATGGAAAAGTGCCTGTTTTGGACTTTGTGAAAATTAAATGAAATCGTGCTCACAAAGAATTGGGACATTGTCTGGCACATACTCAGCACTTAAATATGTTTTCTTTAATTCTTGTGTGTGTGTGTGTGTGTGTGTGTGTGTGTGTGTTTGAGCCACATCCAGCAGTGCTTAGGAATTAGTCCTATCTCTGTGCTCAACAGTCCCTCCTGGCAGGGCTCAGAGGACACTGTGCGGTGCCAGGGACAGAACCCGGGAGGGCTGCATTGCACACACGGCAAGCGCCTGAATCCGGAACTGTCTCTTCTGCCCCCAGTTGTTATTATTAACACTAGTTTTTTTAAAAAAACACTGAACTTCTGAAAATGTGAATTTATCCCAACGATATTAGGAAATATATAGGAATGCATGCTGTTAGTAAAGAGACATATATGCAACCAGTAAATATTAGTAACTAGTAAATATTAGTATCTACCATATGTAGAAGTTCATGTGTTGCACATTGTATAAGGAATTAGAACTGTATACAATTAGGAAATAAGTTTGCTAAAAATAAATTTAGTGTTGAATTTTAGGCATCATTTTAGACACATGAACGAAACAGAAACAAGAAACACTTCATGTGTTGTTGAACACAAATGTCGTGACCTTTTGAAAATATTCTTGGCACCAGGACCCTTGTCCACATGGTAGCAGGTTCATGTCCCTGAGTCCGACCCTGGCACGGCTGGATGTACCCTGGTGGCCTGCTGTGGGCACTGAACTCCTAATTCTGCATCATCAGATCAAGCATCGCTGAGAGTGCCCCCACTGGAAAAAAAAATTCTTAGATTTTATACAGATGAATCAGAGAACAATTATAAAATATTATTGGTTTTTTTTATAATGTCACTTTCCCCTTCCTTGTTTTTATTCACTAAGTATATGCGCTATCTACGTTTGAATATGTTCACATATACACATGTAATCATAGTTTCAACACTTATTTACCGTGAATACATACAATATGATAGCAAACCCTACCCTGGAACCAGAGCCATAGCACAGGGGCCGGAGTATGTGCCTTGCCTGCAGCCAGCCCTGGTTCAATCCCCTGAACCCTACCAGGAGAGATGCCTGAGCACAGAGTTACGAGTAACTCTAGAATGCAGTCAGGTGCGGCCCAGACACTCCCTGCCCACCCGTTCGTCCTCCCGACCACTCCCACACCTCCATACACCTCCATGTGTGGTGTGTGGTGAGGCCAACAGGAGCTTTGGCACTGAATGGTGGTATATGTAGGCAAAGGAAGACAACCACAGGCGGAGATGTCAGAGCGCACCTCGGAGCTTCAGGCAGGAGACACCAAAACAAAAATAATTCTCTGGACAGCATGTTAGACTTCATGCTTTCAGTGATTTTTGTCACAAGAAGCATATGTACTCAGAAGGAATGGTTTCCCCAATGAATGAAGCTCCTCATCTCAACTTGGTGTTTTTGTTTTTTGTTTTTCTTTTTTTTTTTCTTTTTGGATCACATCTGGCGATGCACAGGGGTTACTTCTTGCTCTGCACTCAGGAATTACCCCTGGAGGTGCTCAGGGGACCATATGGGATGCTGGGAATTGAACCCGGGTCAGCCGTATGCAAGGCAAACGCCCTACCCACTGTGCTATCGCTCCAGTCCCTTAACTTAGTTTTTAATAGATAGTTCAGAGATAGCTCGTTTCAAACAAATGGCATGCATCCATTTGTCACACACCATTTATTAAGTGGCTGTCGCTTGTAAGAACAGAGCCTCCACCCGCCTTGAACTTTATCAGTGCAGATAAAGTTATAAATATTAGGCATATTTATAATAGAGATAAATATGAGGCAACTAAACAAATAAATATTTAACTTATGATAAGTGTTGGACTTGGAAGGAATCCAAGGTGCTAAGGGAGCATTTAAGAAAAGAATATGACCTGGTCTGAGGAACAGCCAAGGCCTTCGTGCTCAGCAGGCATGCATTCAGTTATTTCACATGATTTATCGGGGCATAGAAGTTTTAAATCTCGTGTTGACTCTTGGGAACTCTGTATTAGAGCCTTGACTCTTTGATTATTTTTGTTATGGCTACAGATATTTACTCTCCACTTATTGGAGGTGGGAGGGTGGGTCAGAGCCAGCGCTGCTCAGGGCTGACGCCTGGCAGGACACTCAAGGGTCACCACTGGGAGTGCGCAGGGAACCACCTCGAGTGCCAGGGATTGAACCCAGGTCAACTACATGTGAGGCAAGCGCCCTGCCCACGGGCTCTATCTTGCAGCCCCTCCCTCTCTGGTTACTTATTCCTCTTTGCTTTTTCTTGGTTTTGCTTAGTACATTGTAAAAAATTCAAAAGTGCTGAGGGGTGGGGGGGAGATGTGATGTGTGCGGTGTTGTGCGGTCCACTGGCTCTCTGGGCGGCTCTCTCTCTCCGTGTCTCTCTCTGTTTCTCTCTGTCTCTGTCTCTCTGTCTCTGTCTCTGTCTCTGTCTCTCTCTCTCTCTCTCTCTCTCTCTCTCTCTCTCTCTCTCTCTTTCTCTCTCTCTCGCATTCGGTGCTCTCAAGCCACTGTGTATGGACCGGATCAGGATGGCTCCTCCTTGTGCTCTGCTTCTGTGTGTGCCGCTGTGCTCTCTTCTGTCTGTCTCTCTATCTCTGTCTCTGTCTCTGTAGTCTCTCCTCTGGTCTCTTCCGACCTCTCTCAGTCTCTGCTTCCGTGTCTTCTCTCCGTGTCTGTGTCTTCTCCTGTGCCTTCTGTCTTGCCTCTCTCCTCCTCCTTCGCTTCTGTGTCTTCTCCTTGCTTCTGTCTTACCTCTGCTTCTTTGTCTTCTCCTCCACTTCTGTGTCTTCTCTCCTCTGTGTCTTCTCTGCTGCTTCTGTCTTGCCTCTGTCCCTTCTGCCCTTACAGACTTAGTTTATATAGCAATCACATAGGGTGGTGACACAAAGGTGGGTTGAACAGTAACAAATCAACAAAGAGGGGTAAGACCATTTCTCCAGGAGATTAACAAAATCTCATCTAAGGAGATTACTCCAGATTACTAAGAGATCCGCGCAAGGGTGGGATCCAAACAAGGGTGTGTCTCTTTTTTCCTTCCTCAGCTAGTAATCCACTTAAATAGTTATAGTAAATTTGCTTCTAATATTTCTAGCAATGTCATTCTGTATGAGCACAGTAAAAGATACAGACTTAAAGTTTGGTTCTTCCTGAGGACATTCACTATATATTCCAGACCACAGTCCTCAGGCCAGGTTAGTCTTCCTAACCCCAGCAGGGTCCTAGTCTCGTTGTTACTTTTGGATCATGACAGCATTTGTCTATGACCATGCTCTCAACTTATAGTTGAGTATTGTGGTGCTCTGGCCTGGCCCATTTCAATGCCAGGGTAGCTCACAGCTTGCCCTGGGTCCATTCTGTCCCTTGTTGGGACCCTGCTTTTGGGGTGCTAAGAACTAAGGGCAACTGAGTTGAGAAAGTAGATGCCCAAGAGTAAATAACATTGGAGTCAATCAACTCCCAAGTTACAAAGCATAATATTGACTGTCTTCCTGTGTCCATACAGAAAGGACATTGCTTTTCTGTGTATAGACTGGATCGGGATGGCTCCTGTGGCAAGGCTGAAAGGACAAACTCAATGTTACCCTACAGTACATGAAACTTTTTAGTTTTTTTGTGAATTTACATCTGGAGTTCATTTATACATATCTGTAGTTTGTGTTTTACTCTGAAAGCCTTCTTAAGTGACATTTGATGAGAAGTATAAGGAATTTGGAATTTTTTCCCCCTTGATAATTACTTAGTGTTCAAAATACAGAAGTCAGGACTACATAAAACTAGTGTGGGAGCCAAGGAGATGGCTCAAGGGACAAAGCACATGCTTTGCAGTCGGGAGCCCTGTTCAGTCCTGATCCCAGGCTCCACGTGGTCCCCTGGGGAGCGCCTCCTCCCCCACCCCTAGGGCCACTGTCAGGTGTGGCCCGAAAAACAGAAAAAAAAATGCTCACATGATTATTAAATAAGGATCATCAAGGTTTTGGGAGACTCGGATTGTCTTAAGGTAGGGACTTAACGTTTTTGCAGGAAAGACTTGCTTGAAGTGGACCTCAGAGGCCGGGACTGGAGACGGCAGAGGGTCCACGTTTCAGGAGCGGGCACTCTCCGGGGACTTGGGGCGGTGTGCAGGAAGCAGACGGCACCCGCTGTGGTGGTTCCAGGGGCAGCGCAGGTGTGTTTTGTGGAAGCACGGGTGTCGCTAACCGTCACTGACTTCCGTGGCTTTTGACTTGCAGTGCCTTCTACTCCCGTGCACACTGCCCACGGCATGAAAAGCTTCCTGAAGAAAGCCTCCTACCTGCAGGACGGCGCCACCTGTGCCCCCGAGGGCCACCGCTGGCCGTGCGGCACCCCGCGGCACGTCTCCGAGAACTCGTGCGGACTCCCCGGGGGCCTGCGGAAGGGAAGCCTGAGCTCTCAGGACTCTCGGACCGAGAGCGCCAGCCTGTCCCAGGGTCACCTCAACGGTTTCTTTGCCAGCCACGCAGGTGACCGCAGCTGGCAGGAGTCCAAGCCCACCAGTCCCTCGTCGTCAGTGAGATGCAGAGCCGCGGAGAAGAGGAGGGCTTCTCTGGAGGGCAGCCGGAGCCAAGTCCAGAAGGCAGGCGTTCCGGATGGGACCGATGGCTCGGACCGCGGAGACTCAGAGGCGGAGGAGGCCACGTATTCCGCCAGCCTGGATCTGCAAACGCCAAAAAAGGCATAGTTTTGACTTGAACTTTTGTTTTCCCACTTAACAAAGAAAACAGCAGCAGAAGTGTTACAGAGCATAATAATCTATTATAAACTCCCCCCCTTTCTACTGCAAAGGCGGAGGGGTTTATACACGATGCTACTAACTGCTACTGCATTTGATACTAACCTTTCGGGAATCCAGCAGCTTTGAGTACTAACTCTGCAGTGGCTGTTATTTGGGGAAACGTGCTACCCGGTGCCACAAAGGGATAAAGGTTTATTCTACAAATTGCCTAGTCAATGTATATACTACTAAGAGAATTTTTTTTTTGCATGTGAGAAAGAAGTTCCTTAAGAATTGCTCATATAAGACAGTCCTTCAAAAACTAGAAATTGAGCTTCCATATGACCCTGCAATACCACTTCTGGGAATATATCCCAAGGATGCAAAAAGGCACAGTAGAAATGACATCTGTATCTATATATTCATTGCAGCACTGTTCACAATAGCCAAAATCTGGAAACAACCCGAGTGCCCTAGAACAGATGACTGGTTAAAGAAACTTTGGTACATCTACACAATGGAATACTATGTAGCTGTTAGGAGAGATGAAGTCATGAAATTTGCTTATAAATGGATAGACATGGAGAGTATCATGCTAAGTGGAATGAGTCAGAAAGAGAGGGACAGGCATAGAAAGACTGCACTCATTTGTGGAGTATCACATGAGGCTGACACCTAAGGACAGTAGATACAAGGGCCAGGGGAATTGCCCCATAGCTGAAAGACTGCTTCATGAGTGGAGGGGAGAAGGCAGATGGAATAGAGGAGGGATCACTAGAAAATGATGGCTGGTTGAATCATTTGGGACGGGAGATGTGTGCCAAAAGTAGATAATGGACCAAACATGATGACTTCTCAGTGTTTGTGTTGCAAGCTATAATGCCCAAAAGTAGAGAGAGAGTATGGGGAATACTGTCTGCCACAGAGGCAGGGGGAGGGTGGGAAAGGGGGTGTATACCCAGGATATCAGTGGTGGGGAATGTCCACTGGTGGAGGGATGGGTGTTTGATCATTGTGAGATTGTAACCCAAACATGAAAGCTTGTAACTATCTCACAGTGATTCAATAAAATTTTTAAAATTTTTTCTAAAAAAATGGAGTAAATAAACTAATAAATTTGTCTATGACTTAAAACAAAAAGAATTGCTCATATAAGTGGCAGGTGACATAAATTTTCCTGGATGTTACTATAATAAGAATAGTAACATCAGGACTGGGGAAATGGCACGAAGGGATGGAACACATGTATGTATGAGCTTTGTCTGTGGGAGCAAAAGATTATATCCCTGGCCCTTGTATGGTTTCCTGAGCCTCACTGGAGCGGCCCTGAGCACTCTCAGGTGTAGCCAGTGACCAAATAACACAAGAACAAAGGCAAATTGTCCACTTCCTAGAAGTAAATGTCCAGACTCACATTCACAAGCCAACTCAGAAAAGAAGGTCCAGTGTTCGCTGAAAAACCAGATTCCTCCTAGGAGGCTCAGCCTGGACACTGTCCCCATCAGGTTCACGTTGGATCTCTAAGCACAGGCCAGGTGGACCCGGAGCCTTCTCCTTAGAGGCCCACGTGCATACTTAGTGTGTTCTGGTTTCTAAAGACCTTAGAAAGACTTTCTGAACTTGTGTTAGCAATATGAAAAGCATCGGTCAGGGATTTCATATAAGCCAGTCCTGAGCTGGGGGCTTAGCGGTTCTTTGCCATCTCAGGATATTTGGCCCCAAGCAAACTCTTCAATCTCTCAACTTCAATTTCCGCCACCATAAAATATCAAGGCATGGGGCTGTCTGATCTCTGAAATCTCTCCCAACTCTCATGTTCTTTGAACCACTCTGTCCCTAATCTTGTTTTTTTTTCTAACTTTTTCAAAAAAACACATATTGATCTTTTGACTCTAACAAGAAATCCTGTTTTGTTTGTTTTTCTTTGTTAAGGAATCTTCCTCCTCCATGAATACATCCAACAAAATGAATTTTAAAACTTTTCCTTCATCACCTCCTAAACCTGGAGATACCTTTGAGGTTGAGCTGGCTAAAAATGATAACAGCTTGGGAATAAGTGTCACGGTACTGTTTGACAAGGTTTTTGAATATTTTCTCTTCTTGGTTTCCGCAGCTGTTGTATACCAACTTATTAGCTGAGTTACTTTGCTTCGAAAAGCAAACTTGTCAGATACTTCCAAAATGAAAATTTGAATCGGATCTTAAATTTTTTCTAAGTTTGAGCTTGTCCATTGCTTTTTCCTGTGGTTTAAAAATATATATTTAAAGCCCCCATTCATTTCATACCACTTATTCTGAATACAAAGTCTGTAAAATATGAAATTAATATGTGTGCTTTGTCTACATTTGATAGCCTCTGGGAAGCATAAAATAATATATTTTAACCTGTATCATAAGTAAAGCTTAATCTATTTATTTCTGCCCCTTCTCTCCAAAATATATTATACCTTGGGATTATGATTAGGGTCTTTAAATTAGAGGTTCTCAAGGACTTCTAAGGTGGTTAAATATGAACACATACATTAGAATTCTCTTTATGAATATACAATGATCTATACTTTACCATTTTTCAAAGCTGCTTTGAAACATGGTAGAAATGGCTCAATTGATGTATGTAAATCAGAAAGAAAACCTAATTTTCAGAGCATGCTTAAAATTTTGTAAAATTATTTCCTCTTGCCCTTAACTTCTTTAGAAAGTTATTATATCCCTGTTGTAAAGGGAATTAAGAACTGCATGTCATAAGACATAAAATTCTACCCACTAGATCTTATCCGTAATAAAAACAAAATTCTCAAATAACTTTTTTTAAAAGAGAAAAAAATAAGCTCGATCCATGAGATTTTCTTTCAGGCCAGCACATACTGCTCCATATGCTGTTTTTCCTCATGCTCACACTCACTTGTTTTGCAGTTAGATGTTGCTTTCTGCTTGCTCTTAATACACAGTGTAGATTACCAAAGAAAATCAGTTCTTTCTTAAAGACTCTTGCATGTTGGGTTTTTTTCTAAACATTTTTCAAAAAGATGTAGCCGCCTTGACATTTGGAAAACTTAGCAGTGTTCTCGGCTGTTGAAGTAACTGGGGCTGCAAGCATGCTGCCGCTTGGGCTGATGAATGCTTCTGGCTCTCAGATGGGAAAGATGGAGGGCGGACTCTTCCGTAATATACAACATCTCACTTGTCTTTTTCTTCTTAGGGCGGTGTGAATACCAGCGTCAGACATGGTGGCATTTACGTGAAAGCTCTGATCCCCAAGGGAGCAGCAGAATGTGACGGTAGAATTCACAAAGGTAAAGCACTTCTCTGTGTGCAGAGTTATACATTGGGTTGCCCCACAACAGATAAGACAAGAAATTAGAAAGCCGGGGACTGGAGAGATAGCACAGTGGGTAGGGCGTTTGCCTTGCACGTGGTCAACCCGGGTTCAATTCCCAGCATCCCATATGGTCCCCTGAGCACCGCCAGGGGTAATTCCTGAGTGCAGAGCCAGGAGTAACCCCTGTGTATCACCAGGTGTGACCCAAAAAGCAAAAAAAAAAAAAAAAAGAAAGAAAAAAAGAAATTAGAAAGCCAACATAGGCTTTCAAATATTCATTAGGCAAAATAATGTAATTGGGGGGTTTGGGGGGCGCACAGCCAGGGCTTAATGTTAGAGCCACAACAGCAGAGCCCAGAGCTCACACCCGTTTCTGTGCTCAGGGATCACTCCGGATTGGGCCTGGGGGTCTGTGTACAGTTCTAGGAATCAAATACAAGTCAGCACGAGGCTCGTGGCAAGCACCCTGCCTCCACCTGTGTAATCATTTTGAGACTTGATTGTTAAATAAAATTCCTCGATATTATTCAAAAAAATTCTTCTTTTCTGCTTATTCTCTGGAATCAGAAGACAACGTGATAACAGTGTTTTGATTCATGTTTCGTACCAAGAAGCATTTTGCCAGATAGTGGGAAATAGATGAGACCTTTGTGAAGACAACTATACCTACATTTCTAGGGACTTCTCCTGTCTTTACACATGTATACTTCAATGTTACTTTTCCCATGATATAAGCTGGTTTTATAGTCTCTACAGTGTCTTGTCCTAACATTAGTCATAGATATGAGAAAAAAATCAAATGCGTATTTAAGAAACTCGCACATAATTTTTGTCCAGACTTTGTCTGTGCATCTTTCATCAAATAGTCTAATTCAAATTAAGACCAAGCATTCCTTAAAAAGCATGTAGAGGGCCAGAGCGATAGCACAGCAGGTAGGGTGTTTGTCTTGCATGCGGCCAACCCAGGTTCGATCCCCGGAATCCCACATGGTCCCCCAAGCACCGCCAGGAGTAATTCCTGAGTGCAAAGCCAGGAGTAACCCCTGAGCATCGCCGGGTGTGACCCAAAAAGCAAAAAAAAAAAAAAAAGCATGTAGAATTTTTGTTTTATTATCTGCCGTTTTCAAAATTCCTGTCTAATTTGTAGGTGACCGTGTCCTGGCTGTCAATGGAGTTAGCCTGGAAGGAGCTACACATAAGCAGGCTGTGGAAACACTGAGAAACACAGGCCAGGTAGGAAATTACTGCTCCACACTGGTAGGATGCCTGGGAAGAATATAATAAAATTAAATAGCATATGACATAAAATAAACCAATCTGTCCAAGAACTACAGATTTGTAAGTCAAGATACCAAAACTAGTTTTTATAAACACCCCAGCATGTTTTGCTTGAACATTGGAAAGCATATACCATGGCAAGTGGTCTTTTACTGAAGAAACTGACGTCACATCTAACCCTGAGGTTCACAAAGCAGTCTGACAGGAGGAAGCGTGAAATGCATTTTACATGTTTTCATAAGTATCTATTAATTGCTAGTGATTTTTATTTCTAGTCATTCTTTAGCCCAAAGACTAATTCATTTTGTTCTGATACAATTTGATTGAGGCATTATACAAAATTGTATATAATAATCTTTAAGATATAGTACAGTTATGATTTTATTCAGGTCCCCAAATCTTTACTAAATGTATATTTTTATCATTGGTTTACTTTGATAGAAAATAATAAAAGCTTCTTTGGAAATTTTCACACCCTTGTTTATATCTATTTTTCTTCTTCTATGTAGTTTTGCAGACCAGGTAGTTAATTTAAGTGATTTTTGGTACTACCATCACTTACACAAAGTCCACCAAATATATCTGTTTTTCTTTTTTTTTTTTTAAGTTTTTATTTTATTGAATCATCATGAAAAAAATACAAAGTTTTCATGTTTAAGTCTCAGTCATATAATGATTGAACCTCCATCCCTTCACCAGTGCACATGTTCCGCCACCAAGAACCCCAATATACCCCCCTCCCACCCAGCCCCAACCTAAGTAGCTAATGATCTCCACTTTATTCTCTGTACTTTGAATACATTCAATCTTTCAATAGAGAACTTACTATTATCGTTTGGAATTTTCCCCCAACAATCAGGCCTGCTGAAAAGGCATCATTTGATCATTTCTTTTCAATCCTGAGAATGAAGATTCTATGAAGAGTTTTGGATTTCTAATATTTTATCTCAGTTGCTGCCGCCGCCATTTTCCACACAGAAAAACAGGGTGGAGAGGAAAAATCCATCCCCGGGCAGCACGGAGTTGTAGCCCAGCTCACAGTCTAGATGCATGTCTGTAAGAAGCCCAATGTATCTGTGTTTCTAACCATTCTTCTTGAGTAATTAATCAGTGACTGTTCCTTTTGTGCAGGTGGTTCATCTACTGTTAGAAAAGGGGCAGTTTTTATCCTCCAAAGACCATGTCTCAGCCAGCCCACAGCCAGAGCAGGACACCCAAGGCCACACCCTAGAAGCAATGAAGAAAATGACTCCCCTTAAAGACTACAGCTTTGTCACTGAAGGTCAGACTTGGAAGACTGTTGTCCCAGATGAGAATTCTTCTGGAGTATTTGAAATCTGAGTTGTACTTGCTGGGGCAAATTCAGGACCCGAGTTTCTTTAACTCTCTTTGTCAATCTGATGCAACATGTCAAGAGTTTTAAAAATAGACATAGACTTCAATTTGCAGGATCTGAAAGATGATAAATAGTCTGGGTATTAAATCATGCATTAAACAAATGTAATCACTGCTTAGTGTCTAAAATAGCTATAAAATTCAAAATGAAATTTGTCAGGGAAGAAAGAAGTGTAAATAGTGTGGATTCGGCTTCAACCCCATATGAAAACTTAGCTCGTACATTATCAGTTTTTCTGTTTAATTTTATGGGCATCAGCCTATGCCTGGACAGAATCTTTCTCCCAAATCTTTACAGCCTTCAACTATGCCATTATTGTAAAATGAGAAAATTAAGGATGGTAATGGCAACCTTATCATAAGTCTAAATGTGTTTATGACACAGAGATCCTCTCAGATTCCTTCTGCCTTTCATGGGGAGGAACAACCTTTATTTTTATTTTATTTTATTTATTTATTTATTTATTTGCTTTTTGGGTCACACCTGGCGATGCTCAGGGCTACTCCTGGTTCTGCACTCAGATAAATTACTCCTGGTGGTGCTCAGGGGACCATAGGGGATGCTGGGAATCGAACCCCGGTCAGCCGGTGCAAGGCAAATGCCCTACCCACTGTGCTATCGCTTCAGCCCCTATTTTTTTCAAAAAAAATGGTTGAGAGATAACATAATCATTGTTTTGTCTTTTATTTTAAACCTTATTTGATCACCCAAATATGAGCAACTCAAAATTTATGCCTAAAAAAAAAGAAAAACGTAGCCCAGCTGGTGTTTCTTATTGTAAAATTAAAGTTACCATACCCACCTTATCTCGCTATTCTATATTCTTTATAACTTTATTTGACATTTTTTATTCTTTTCCTATTGTTGGGCTGGAGCTATAGCACAGCGGTTGGGTGTTTACCTTTCACGCGGCCGACCCGAGTTCGATTCTTCCACCCCTCTCGGAGAGCCCGACAAGCTACTGAGAGTATCGAGCCCTTGAGGCAGAGCCTGGCAAGCTATCCATGCGTACTGGATATGCCAATAACAGTAACAATAAGTCTCTCAATGAGAGACGTTACTGGTGCCCGCTCGAACAAATCGATGAGCAGCGGGATGACAGTGACAGTGACTCTCCTCTCTCTCTCCTGTTGTTGCTGTTTTCATTTCTTTTGCTGCTAAAAATGTTTTCACAATGCCATTGTAACTTGCTGGATTAAATAATAATTAAATAAGACTGCTCCTAAAACATGGGCATGACACCTGGCTTTCCATACCTTTCTTTCACATTTGCTTTGCTCTTATCATTCCTCTCTCAACATGTTCCTCGTTTCTCCCACTCCTCTTTCTCCGTCCCTGAATTTCCCCCCATTTCTTTTAATTCTACCTTTTTTTAAAACAGATGAAAGCATAACTTCATTTTCAGAACCCGAACTATCCTTTTAGGTAACTTAGAGTTTATCTACTTAGGGTGTGAATTAGAAATTGAGTCTAAAACAACAGTGCAGCAATGCAAAAAAAGTAATAAATAATGTAAGGAAATAGGCTTTTTAAGTATGCCTAGGAGCATTGAGGTTTGTATGTTCCACTGTATATATGTTAAAAAAAATTAACTCTTTCCTTTGATTCTTTTTTTTTCTCCAGAGAATACATTTGAGGTCAAGTTATATAAAAATAGCTCAGGACTTGGATTCAGTTTTTCTCAAGAAGATAATCTTACAACTGAACAAATGAATACCAGCATGGTACGGGTTAAGGCGCTCTTTGCTGGGCAGCCAGCAGCAGAAAGCAGAAGAATTGATGTGGGAGACGTTATCCTGAAAGTGAATGGCACCTCTCTGAAAGGACTGTCCAAACAGGTCAGCCCCAACATGTAGAGACCCGTTTAAATGAGATAGATTGGCCTTCAGCATGCTTTCAGCATCTCTGTTTAACTGCATCTCCATTTGTAATTCATGGTGCTCCCAGGAAGTGCTGTCTGCTCTCAGAGGAACATCTCCGGAAGTGTCTCTGCTTCTCTGTAGACCTCCACCTGGTGTGCTTCCGGAAATTAACACTGCTTTGGTAAGACCTCTGAAAGTCTTTTTTTTTTTTTGGTCCCATATATATACATATATACGGACTGGAGAGATAGCACAGTGGGTAGGCGTTTGCCTTGCACGCGGCCGACCCAAGTTCGACTCCTCTGTCCCTCTTGGAGTGCCCAGCAAGCTACCAAGAGTATCCCACCCGCACGGCAGAGCCTGGCAAGCTACCTGTGGCATATTCGATATGCCAAAAACAGTAACAACAAGTCTCAAGTCTCACCATGGAGACGTTACTAATGTATAAATATGACTCCTTCTCATGCTATTGTTCCATGTCTTTATTTTTTTTTTTTTTTGCTGGGGGTGGTCACACCCAGCGATGCACAGGGGTCACTCCTGGCTCTGCACTCAGGAATTACCCTTGGCGGTGCTCAGGGGACCCTATGGGATGCTGGGAATCAAACCTGGGTCTGCCTCGTGCAAGGCAAACGCCCTCCCCGATGTACTATCGCTCCAGCCCCCCATGTCTTTATTTTCAGGCTAAGCATTCTCAGTTCAGTACTGGTTGTCAGACTCTGATCTGTATGACTGTGTCCGTTGCAGACCCCGCTGCAGTCTCCAGCACAAGTCCTTCCCAACAGCAGTAAGGAGCCTGCTGGGCCGGCGGGAGTGGAGCCAGGCGCCACTAGCTCGGACGAAAACGATCTGTCTGAGAAGAGCCAGAAGCAGCGTGTGTCCCCACCCAGAAGAGACAGTTATAGCGACAGCAGCGGAAGTGGCGAGGAAGACTTGGTGAAGCCCCCAGCGGAGAAACCCGGCGGGAGCTGGCGCATGGCCTCGGCCAAGCCCGCAGACAGTGGACTCTCCCAGGCGCGCCCGCAGCACGCGCCCAGCAAGAACCCAGGAGAGCCCGTTGGCACCACGCTCTACTGTCCTCAGAGAACACCCAGTCACGCCGAGTTGGGGGACGGGTACGTCAACACCATATGCCACACTCGAGCAGCGGGGTGTCTCGGGTGACCGAGGCAGGGCCTGGCGCTCTCGAGTGAAGACCCCGGTGGGCGGGCAGCAGCGGGCTCTGTTGGGGCGGATCTCCTGGGCGGGCGGCAGTTTCCCCTCGCCGTCCGTTCCCTCTGGCTGTCCTCGCTGACACTTGCTTGTGGTGGCCCGGGGCTGCTCTTCACGTCAACTTCAGTGTCTGAATTAACAACTAGACACCCAAAAATCTGTTTCCCTAACAGGCCTTCCCAGGTTATGCTGATAAAGACCTTCAAAATAGAACCTGGACGGAGAATAAGCACTGATAAATAACAGTACTTATTTTAAGTCTACAATAAATTATATTTTTCTTTTTGAGTCTTACCCAGCAATGCATGGGGGTTACTCCTGGCTCATGCACTCAGGAATTAACTCCTGGCGCTGCTCGGGGGACCATTTGGGATGCTGGGAATCGAACCCTGGTCTGCCGCCTGCAAGGCAAACAAATGCCCTACCTGCTGTGCTATCGCTCCGGCTCACTTGTATCACTTGTCACTTGTCGTTCCGTTGATCTTCGATTTGCTCAAGTGGGCGCTAGTAACGTCTCCATTCGTCCCTGTCGAGTGCTAGTGTAGCCCAGTAATATCTGCTCGCTCCAGAAACAGAAGAGCCTCAAACCGTTCATTCAGGGTTTTGACAAAGAAGTCTGACCATCTCATTGGTGGGCAGCCACGCGGTCTTTTGACGTCCCGTGGAATCCAGTCGGTAACAGCTCTAGTCCAGCGGTCATCTCTGAATCGCATCATGTGTCCAGCCCATCTGGTTTTTGACGCCTTGGCAAACGAGACAGCGTCCCTGATTCTTGACCATTGACGGAGGTCGGAACTCCAGATTCCTTCATTTATCACTCCGGCTCATCTACAATAAATTTAGGATCCGACAAAATTAAGAATCCAGAATCAGATGTTTTTAAAAAAGCAGCTAGGATCTGTGTCCAGAAGCAGATACATGCCCTGGTTGGTTGGGTCTTTGCTCCTTGTGGCACAGACCTTCTTTTCTCCTTGGTAATGTCTCTGAAGACGGCTTTGTTTCTTTGTCCTGGCAGTGCCCGTCCTTCCCCTCCACTGTGGGACATGAGGCCTGGGCAGAGCTCTCAGCCGCACGCAGAACCGGATGCCTCTCACCCAGCGGCCCAGTGTCACACGCCTCATGCGTCTGCACCGGCGAGGCAAGGAAGCTTGACATCCTCCAAGACTGACTTGGAAAATCCCCTTGAAGACTTTGAGCTGGTGAGTTGCTTCCTCTGTCGTAAGCCAAACTCGGGGTTTTCTTGCTGAGATGTCGATAGGGGGCTTCCCTTGAGTTTAGGTCAGCTCTCTTTGTAGGTATCTTCCGTGGCATCTGCATCTCTGCTCCAGTAAGCAGGTGGCATTTGTTCATCTCTCTCCGCTCCATCATAAAGATAAAAGGGGGGGTCGGGGAGGGACCAAAAAAGTCCTTGGTACAACTTCGTTGTCTGCTGTTGAAGAGCAGTTTGACAGGTGCACATGGACAAACGACTTAATTCTCTTGTGCTTTAGTAGCGTCACCTGTCATGGGGGCCAGTGAGCTTACGGGATGTGGCTCAGAGGTTGAGCCCTGGCCTTGCACGGGTGAGGCCCTCGGTTGATTCCTGGCCAGAGTACTGCCGGGAGGAGCCCGCAGCAGAGCCCGGGGTGGCAGAGAAACAAAAGAATCGAGTACAGAAACCCGCCATCACCCCTGTAATCTGAAAGCAAGCATTGTGTCTCCATCAAAGTCTTTTTAAAAACTGATATGCAACTGCAATGAAAGAAACCGATCTTTAGCAGGATAACACTAAGTCAACAAATTAGAATTTATATATTTATAACCCCCCAAACTTATTTTTTGGTTGACTGTAGTTAAACGACCGTGGTTCCACTAGCGTTACCCTTCGCGCCATTGGTGTACAAAGTGACCACATCTCTTCCACCACTCTTTCCCTCCGCCCCAAAGCCTCTCCGGCAGCCTGATAACCTCAGTTCTCTCGGTCCAAGTCCAGGGCCGTGTTTTCACTGGGCACTGTTCATTCCCTCCTTCACTCACGGGTGAGTGAGATCACCCAGTGTTTGTCTTCTCTTTCGTGTATGTTACTTAAACAGGAAGCCCTACTGGGAGGATCACTCCATGACTTGGTAGCCAGCCTCACGTGCTGGGGGCAAAGGCTGCTGGGATAGAGAAGGGACCCCACTAAGTGAATGATGGTTGGAGGGATCACCCGGGATGGGAGACGCGTGCTGAAAGTAGACTATAGACCAGACATGTTGGCCACTTCCTACCTGCATTGCAAACCATAACACCCCAAAGGAGAGAGAGAGTAAAAGGAAATGTGCCTGCCACAGAGGCAGGTGGGGGGGGATGGGGTGGGGGGTGGCGGGAGGGATACTGGGAACATTGGTGGTGGAGAATGGGCACTGGTGGAGGGACGGGTACTTGATCATTTTATGACTGAAACATAATCACAAACGTTTCCAAGTCTGTAACAACATCATGATGCACTGTAGCACTGTCGTCCCGTTGTTCATCAATTTGCTCGAGCAGGCACCAGTAATGTCTCCATTGTGAGACTTGTGACTGTTTTTGGCATATCGAATATGCCACGGGTAGCTTGCCAGGCTCTGCCGTGTGGGTGGGATACTCTCGGTAGCTTGCCAGGCTCTCCAAGAGGGACGGAGGAATCGAACCTGGATGCTATAGCTCCAATCCTGGTGATTCATTAAAAAACTTAAAAAAAACAAACATGATGCCCTGTAGCTTAGCGATGTGGAACGTGAGGCTGCAGATGGGCCATTTAAAGCCTGTCAAATCCTGTGGTCTGGCCCCAGTACAGATTCATGGACAGGACAGATTCATGCTTCCAGTTCAGCTGCTGACGTTCCTGTATTGTAGGGTCCACGAGTGATGTTATAAATATTCAAATGGCCCTTGGCGTGAAAAAGGTTTCCCCCGCCCCCGCCATTGCATCCACATTTTAGCAAAAGACAAGATTTGTCTTTTCTCCTGGCTGAGCAGTATTCCCTTATGTATGTATGCCACAGCTTCTTCGGCCGTCTGCTATTGGAACCTTGTTGTACTTATACTGCATTGGGTATAGTCACACACACACACACACACACACACACACACACATATATATATATATATATATATACACACACACACATATGTATGTATATGTATATATATTGTTTGGTTTTGTTCCAAACAATATATATACTGTTTATATATATTGTTTATATATATAAACAGTATATATAAACACTGGCACACCCAGTGATGCTCAGGACTTCCTCCTGGCTCTGTGTTCAGGACCACTCCTAGAGGGGCTGGGGGGACCATAGGTGCTTCTAGGGATGGAATTGAACCAGTTGCATGCAAGGCAAATGCCTTGTCCACTGTATTATCTCTCTGGTCCCTGGATATATCTTTTTGAGTTAATACTTTTGCAATGAAAACCTCATTGTGTCTCTTGGTATCTATCTTGATTGCATAGATATATAAAAGAATTTATGATGTTGTAAACCAATATTACCTCAGTTTTTAAAAATAAAGGTAAATAAAAATTTTTTATGAATCCTTCCCCAGAAAACTATTCTTTGATTATCAAAGCATAACCACTGACGTGGCTACACCCTGAATATAAGAACCGAATTATGTGTAATTCCTATTTCTGTTCTCTTTAGCAGTACACATGTGTATTTAAACCCAACATTTACGTTGGAACAGTTGCAGGAGGTACATTCTTTCTAGCATTAAGGAGATCGGGCTTTTTCACTTGGGTGCTCTAAGTGCCCTGTTAAGGTTCCCTCCTCTGTTAATCAAAGGCAATATCAGTCATCATTTTGTTTGCCCATAGCGCAAAGTAGACAACCTAACAGATTCACTGTTTCTTTCCCCTAGGAAGTAGAACTCGCCATTACCCTAAATAAATCAGAGAAAGGAAGCTTGGGTTTTACAGTAACCAAAGGCAGTCAGAGTATTGGTTGCTACGTTCATGATGTCATTCAGGACCCAGCCAAGAGTGATGGCAGGCTCAAACCTGGGGACCGCCTTATAAAGGTAAGACATCTCGGAGTACACTGTGTCTGCTTACGTGGGGCTGAAGAGCAGGCGGGGCTGAAGGAGATGCGGTTCATGTATTACTTCTCAGTCACTCCCAACTGAGGTCTTTATATAGCTAACAGCTTGTGGAGCACTTTTAACCCTCCTTTCAACTCAGGACTTCCTCTAAGCATGGGTAAGACTTTCAAACTATCTTGACTCTGAGGCATCAAATAGTTTTTTTTAATTACTATGAAAATTAATTTCTTATATTAGCAAAATTACTTGATTATCATGCTTTTGATCTCCGTAATAAAGGGAATTATTCAATAAATTTGATATTTTTCTTTGTCTTAAATCTTCTGCTACCTAATTGCTAGTGTGTAAAAAATCAAAGACATTGGGGGCTGGAGCAATAGCACAGAGGGGAGGGCGTTTGCCTTGCACGCAGCCAACCCGGGTTCGATTCCCAGCATCCCATGTGGTCCCCCGAGCACCGCCAGGAGTAATTCCTGAGTGCAGAGCCAGGAGTAACCCCTGAGCATTGCCGGGTGTGACCCAAAAAAACAAAAATCAAGGACATTGCCACATGGGCATGGCCACTTCTGTGTGCTAAAAACAGTACTG
Source organism: Sorex araneus (assembly GCF_027595985.1). NCBI lineage: Eukaryota > Metazoa > Chordata > Mammalia > Eulipotyphla > Soricidae > Sorex > Sorex araneus. The sequence continues at coordinate 208,531,097 of NC_073306.1, forward strand.
TGTTCCACCCAATCCTCTGCGTAGGTTAACGACACGGACGTCACGAACATGACTCACACGGATGCAGTGAACCTGCTGCGAGCTGCACCCAGAACAGTGCGCCTTGTCCTCGGGCGAGTCCTCGAAGTGCCTCGGCGGCCCGTGCCGCCCGCCCTGCTGCCCGACATCACCCTGACGTGTGGCAGCGAGGGGCTGGGTAAGCAGACCCCCTCCCGCCGCCCAGGGCGTGGCGACTGAGCGGTCACTCTGGAGACGCCTCCTTGCTTCTCCCTGCAGGTTTTTCCTTGTCCGGGGGCCACGACAGCCTGCAGAAGGTGGTGTACGTCAGCGACATCGACCCCCACTCCGCCGCAGCCCTGGAGGGTGACGTCCAGCTGCTGGACATCATCCACTACGTGAACGGCGTGAGCACACAGGGCATGACCTGGCAAGAGGCGCAGAGAGCCCTGGACGCCGGCCTCCCCTCGGTCGTGCTCAAAGCCACTAGGTACTCTGCAACAAGCACCCTTGAGAGCGTAGGGAAGACCTCCTTGGAGCTGAAAGGCGGGTGTCAAGGTGGGGCAGGCTTGGGGCTGGAGTGATAGCACAGCGGGGAGGGCGTTTGCCGTGCACACAGCCGACCCGGGTTCAATTCCCAGCATCCCATATGGTCCCCCAAGCACCACCAGGAGTAATTCCTGAGTGCATGAGCCAGGTGTAACCCCTGAGTATCGCCAGGTGTGACCCTCCCCCAAAAAAAAAATGTTAGGGCAGGCTTCCTGATAGAAGATTCTAGAGCATTGGACATGGATCTGTGTTTGCATACTGATCGTGACCATTCGTTCATTGCTTGCTACGTGTGTTTGTAAGGATGTTTTCACAGAGAAGAAACAAAAAAATAGAATACATTAGCTTCGATTGCTTGTTTTTTTTTGGGGGGGTTGGGGGACGCCCAAACAGTGCTCAGGAGTCCTGGCCAAGCAGATTGGTGGTTAAATGCTGCTTCAGCCCTCAGGGCCTGCCTGAGGTCACCTGGACTCTTCTGGTGTTGCTGAGGGCCTGCAGGGGTGCACCAGCCACCGGGGAGACTGTGTGGTAACAGGAATCAAACCTGGTTCAGGTGTGCACCCTGACTGTACTATTTTCCAGTCCTTCAAAATTTTTCTTTTAAATATAGGGGAAAAAAATCAGGCCGGGAGCCGGAGCCATAGTACAGCAGGTAGGGTGTTTGCCTTGCACTTGGCCGACCCAGGTTCGGTCCCCGGCATCCTCTGTGGTCCCCCAAGCACTGCCAAGAGTGCAGAGCCTGGAGTGACCTCTGAGCATCGCTGGGTATGACCCAAAAAAGCAAAAAAACAAAAGAAGAAGTAAAAGAAAATGAAAAGGCCAGATACATAGCTCAGCAGTAAAACACTTGCTCACGCAAGGCCCTGGGCTCTAACCTGGCAGAAGAAAAGAAAAAAAAAAAGATGACGTGGTCACAGGGGAAAGTTCAACCTGAGCTCTTCTTTTCAGTTAATCCTTCCTCTGAATATTCCTTTGTTTCCTGTTAGTCAAATGGCTGTGTCACTTCCGTGACTCATGCCTCAATACCAAACCATCCAGAACAATCTTTGAACAAAAGCACCACCATCACAGTGGTGACAGTTGTGTGCTGATTGTTTCAAACCTCCAGTAAGGCCAGTTCTTGAGACCAAGGAATCGATTGGCCTGTGCCGGTGTGGCCCACTGCCAGTGCTGGGCAGGGTTATTCCTGCCAGAGCCTCACGTTTGTTACTGACGGATCCAGAAACTGCCCTGTCCACTTGACTTCATCCTAATTTTACATTATAAACAAACTACTAATAGCAGCATTCCTTTTACTGATAACACAAATAAATTGAAAAATGTGTTACCAAGTTTCCATAAATTTAATCACAAGACCAATGAAAATTTGTTGTCTTAATTCTAGAGATTTAATTCTCTGAGAGTCCCAGAGAAATAGTACAAGGTTCTTCCCTTGCATGAGACTGAACCTGGGTTTGATCCTTGGCCCCCGAGCACTGTCAGGGGTGATCCCTGAGCACAGGGCCAGGAGTAAGCCCTGAGCACTGCCTGGTGTAGTCCAAACCTCCCTCCCCCCAAAAAATATTATCTCCCTCCTGAATATACACGTAACTAAAGACTGATAAAGACTCAAGAGGTTCCTGGACGCCTTGAAGCTCCCCAAAAATGAAAGTCCTGAGATTGTGTAGTTAAAAGATGATTTGTGAAACATTAAACATTTACCTTAATAACTGCGGTTTTCTTTTTCTTTTCTTTTAAAACCCTAGAGATGGCCATCCAGTGGTTCCCAGTTCGACGAGGTCTGCAGGGTCAACTCCTCGGCCACCCGTAGCCAATGGTGAGGGTACGTTCACGATAGGGCATGAGCACTAAAGGAGGAGCAACTCTTTTGTTCCTTTATCAAAGGAGGTTTGGAAACCTGCCTTCCAAAAACTGTCATTTCGTTGCCTCTCTAAAATAAATTTGTTACAGCTGCATAGAAGCTTCTTTGAAATTAATGTGTGGGGGCCAGAGCGATAGTACAGTGGGGAGGGCATTTGCCTTGCATTCGGGTTTCATCCCCAGCATCCCATATGGGCCCCCGAGCACCGCCAGGGGGAATTCCTGGGTGCAGAGCCAGGAGTGCCCCTGAGCACTGCCGGGTGTGACCCAGAAAAGAAAAAAAAAATTCGATGTATGATAGAAAATAGGAGAGCAGCAGAGCAACGGGGTGTTTAGAGCCAGATAAAGAGCGTTTATAAGTCTCCTGCGACCTTAGCAAGTTACCTGATCCGTATCTCAGCCTCTGTTTCCTGTGAGGAGGCTCTGTGAGTACGATATGAGTATGATTAGTATGTAGGTCAGTTACGTGGCACAAACAGAGCAATACCAGAATGCTTATCATCACGGTTGGTGATTTACCTAGTAATTACTGAGTTTCTGCTCTGCACTGACATATGCAGGGTATTGTGCATCTAACAACGTCTTTGATAAGACAGAAAAATATAAAAAGAGAGTAAGAAGCATGAGAATTGAAATTGCATTATTAGCAGCCATAGCAGCAGCTCGCATTTACTCTGAAGCCAGCATCCTTCTAGGTTCGCAGAACAACTCTCCGACCCCTCGTGCTGGTCTCCCCCCATTCTGGGAGAGGAAAGCAAGGCACAGAGAAGTTTGAATAATGTGCTCACATGCTGGGGTTAGATAGAGACAGAATTCAAACCTGGATGTCTAACTCTATGCTCTAATATACGTAATTGGGTTCAGTAAATCTGACTTATGTTCCTAAGTATCAATATAACAATGAGAAGACGCCAAAGCTTAGGTTTAAGCAAACGAAGCTGAGCAAGTTTTATTTGAAATTCAATTCAGCGCTTCCTACTTGCCGAAACATTTAGATGACCCGGCAGAAGTATCTCAGTACCACCACTCCCCTCCAGCCTGCCTCTGGGGCAGACACTTTTCCTTTCTGCTTTCACTCTCTCTCCCTCTCTCCCTCTCTCTCTCTCTCCTCTCTCTCTCTCTCTCCCTCTCTCCCTCTCTCTCTCTCCTCTCTCCTCTCTCTCTCTCTCCCTCTCTCTCTCTCTCTTTCCTCTCTCTCTCTCTCCCTCCTCTCTCTCTCTCTCTCCTCTCTCTCTCCTCTCTCTCTCTCTCTCTCTCTCTCTCTCTCTCTCTCTCTCTCTCTCTCTCTCTCTCTCTCTCTCTCTCTCTCTCTCTCTCCTTTCAGGCATTATGGTTTGCAGTACAGGTACTGAGAGGTTATCATATTTGTGCCTTACCCACTTTCAGCACGCAGTTTTTATCCAAAGTGACCATTTCCAATTATCTTTGTCACAGCGGTCCCTTCTCTATCCTAACTGTCCTCTCACCCCACCACTTGAGGCAACTGTGGACCAGTTTTCCTGGACCTTGTTTCCACTGCCCTTGGATATTAACCTGAGACTTTTGTTTTGTTTTGTTTCATTTTTTGGGGGGATCACACCCAGCAATGCTCAGGGGTTACTCCTGGCTCTGCACTCAGAAATTACTCCTAGCAGTGCACAGGGGACCATATGGGATGCTGGGAATCGAACCCGGGTTGGCCGCGTGCAAGGCAAACGCCCTACCCGCTGTGCTATCACTGTTTGCTTATTTTTTAAATATCCCACAAATGAGTGCAGTCATTCTATGTCTGTCTGTCTCTTGCAGACTCATTTCACTCAGCACGATACTCTCCATGTCCATCCATTTTTAAGCAAATTTCATGACTTTATTTTACCTGGTGGCTGCATTGTGTTCCATTGTGGAGATGTGCCATAGTTTCTTTGTCCAGTTGTCTGTCCTCTGACACTCGGGTTATTTCCAGATTCGGGCTATTGTGAACAGTGCCTCAGTGACCATAGAAGTGCAGGTGGTTTTCCTGCTGTGTGTTTTTGGACCCCTGGGGTACATTCCCTGAAGTGGCATTGCTGGGTCATGTGGAAGTTCAATTTCTAGTTTTTTTGAAGAATGCCCATCTTGTTTTCCCAAAAGGCTGGAGAAATTGGCATTTCCACCAACAATGAAGGAGAGTCCCTTTCTCCCCACATCCACGCCAGCACTGGTAGTTCTTGTTCCACTGCCTTTATCTGTTGTTGTCTTGAACACTGAAGGGAGTCAGGACCCTCTTGCTGCTCACTGAGAGTCAGACAGTCGTGAGAACAGTCAGGAAAGCATTTTCTTAGCGACCTCCAGAAGAGACAAAGAAGAGTAGCTACATCACCTGATGCCCTCTCTCTCTCTCTCTCTCTCTCTCTCTCTCTCTCTCTCTCTCTCTCTCTCTCTCTCTCTCTCTCTCTGGGGGTGTCTCTCATTTGGCGACCGAAGAGCTAATTTCTTCATGCATTCTGAAAACAACATAGAGCCATTACGAAGAACACTGTGATATACCTGCAAGTGTAGGGCCAGGAGAGAGCACGTGACTGGTCTGCACTCAGTCCCCAGCACCGATGGTCCACGAGCCCTCCCAGGAGTCAGCCCTGAGCACAGAGCCAGGAGTCAACCCTGAGCACCACTAGGTTTGTCCCCAAAAAGAAAAGGAATGGGGAGATAAAGTGAGAGCAGCCATTTTGGACAGCACTTGGATAGTTTCTTTAAAATGTGAGCACATGCCTGCATGGACTTCTAGGCATTCCGAACCTCTTGGTTTCACTCACAATAAAAAAAAAAAAGAAACCGTATATGTGGAACTGTGTGCAGGAATGGCTTTATCCATTTCCTTTGTGATAGAAAAATTAGAAACAGCGATTTTCAAAAAACTATTGAACTAATTACATCTAAACACCACAATACTACTCAGTAATAAAAATGGCCTGTTCCTAGATGCAGCCGCATTTTGAATTCACAATGAGCGTGCCGATTGGAGGGAGAAGACAAAAGGGGTTTGCATTATATTATTTTGTAATGGAAGATTATACAAAATAATCTGCAGTGATGGGTACAGATAAAAATCTGAGGGGGACTGCTGGAGCAACAGGACAGCAGGGAGGGCATTTGCCTTGCACTTGGCCGACCAGGTTTCGATCCCCATCATCCCGTATGGTCCCCCGAGCACCGCCAGGGGTAATGCCTGAGTGCAGAGCCAGGAGTAACCCCTGAGCATCACCTAGTGTGACCCAAAAAAAGCAACAACAAAAAAAAATCTGAGGGATTAGGAAAATAGGAGTAAGGGAGCAATTAAAAAACACCGCACTGGAGGGGCTGGAGCAATAGCACAGCGGGTAGGGCGTTTGCCTTGCACGTGGTTGACCCAGGTTCGAATCCCAGCATCCCATATGGTCCCCCGAGCACTGCCAGGAGTAATTCCTGAGTGCATGAGTAACCGCTGTGCATCGCCAGGTGTGACCCAAAAGAAAACACCGCCCTGGAGTCTGGAGAGATAGTACAGAGGGAAGACACTCTCCTTACCTGTGCCCTCTCTGCTGTAGTCCTGGGCACAGCACCAGGAGTAGCCTCAAAGCACTGCTGGGCGTGATCTTGTTCCCTGGTGCCTCAGGGTCTCTCTGGCACTGCTTAGAATCTTCTCTAGCCCTAACTGCTGAGCTGGAAATAGCCCCCAAGCACCACCGGGTCTGCCCCGGGACAAACGCAAACACTAAACTATTGTGTTTCGCACTATTTCAGGTTAGTGTTTTTGCACTCGTGGATTATTATTAACACACTTTTTTATTATTCTTCCTAAGTCATATCATAAGGGCATCCCCATAATTAGAGAAATTTCTTCCTAAAACGTCATTTCATCATCTTTGTAGGTGGGAGTTTAAGCCATTCCCATATAGAAGTCTTTATTTCCTTTCCTTTCCCTTTTTGTTTCTTATTCACCATTTCAGACCCTACCAGATCTTTCAAAATCTCTTGCAAGTGTAATTTAATGGATCAAAAGGTTTTCAATGTAAGTTTAACTATAAGAGAAACAGTTGTGTTTTGGGAATAGTTATTGAATTTTTGTGCTGAGTTAAAATTAGCATTTGGTTTACAGATATATGAAAAGTCTTCTCTAGTTGCACACATAACTTAATGTTTATGTGTTAAATGGATCACCTTTATGAAATGAGATTGGGGACAAAAAGCTTGTGTCTTTCCTAAAGCAGTAATCTGGCTAAAACTCAGCCCCATTGATGTCTGTGTCCCATTCAGCTGCAAAGTTCATATTCAGTATCTCACCTCAGAACCATCCAATCTGAGCTGAGCTCTTTATTATTTTTTTAAGGAGGTCAAGCGTATTTTGCTTCTTTCTCTCTGAGGATGTAGCTTATTTATTTAAACAGGCACAAAATAATGTGTTTTATATTGCTTGTTACAACTAAATGGCTAATGCAATTATCCAAAAATCCTTCAGTAAAAGAAAATTTGTCAAACTTGTTTTATCTCACCATGGTGGAAGTGGTGAGCTACTCACCCCCCCCACCCTCCCACCCCCTCCCACCCCCACTCCAAAAAGACCTCAGAGTTCACCGCCTGAAAACTGGGGGACCTGGAACTACCATTGGGCCATTGACATGGCAGCAACTCTTAGGGTGCAGGCTCAACTGCCGGGCTTTTGCAGGGTGGGTCCGGGCCAGCCCCCCTGAAAGGGAGTTTTATGCAGGCTAGTTTGTCTTAAGAAATTGGCTGTTTTCTTAGGATAAGCTCCTGTCCGGTACTTGATTCTGTCTAGTTGGTTTTAAATCAGTGCCACAGCCTCGTATGGTGTAACTGAAAAAAATAAGAAAACTGTGCCCCCCTCCCCCGCCAAACAAGGGTTTCCTCTCTGTGGCTCACCCCACCGTCTCTGTCCTTCTTTCAGCTCATCCTGCTGCAAGGCCGAGTGGCAAGCCCAGCCTCACGCCGACTCATTCGTTCTCCAAGGTCAGTGAAAGCTGCCGTCCTCCGAGGCCACTTCCTTACACAAATAATCGACTTCTTAAGGTTTTTAACCCAAACGACTTTCTTGCCCTTTTTTTTTTTAAAAAAAAAAAGGTATTTCTTGGACTACTTAAGGACTTGCCTTTTATTGCATGTGTATGTTGCTAGTAGAAACACATTTTAGTGAATGAATAGAGTGTAAAGTTGGCACAAGGGTCCCTGCTTCATTTGGCACACACGGGCTGTTAAGTAATTGTTTAAATAGATAGTTTTAGTGCTGATACTTTTGAATCAGTGTGTGCAAGTGTCTTAGGGACCTGCAGGGGAAAATGCAGTTAGAGGTGGCCTTGCTGCTTTGGCATCAGCCTGGCAGCCGCACAGACTTGCAGATGTCACGTCTTCTCTCCTGTCACAGTAGTGACAGAAGAAACGGGCCCAAAGGAGAGTAGCCCTTGGAAGCTGACACAGAGGGGCAGTCCACAGGGCTGGGGTTGGGCAAGACTGGTACTTTGGTACTGGGTACAAGGAGGTAATGTGTATTTTGAAGAGGAGAAATTGTGCTCTTGACGTATGCTCTTGGGGTCAGAGCAATCATGCAGTGTGGGGGGTTGCTTGCCTTGTATGTGGCGAAGCCAGGTTTGATCCCCAGCATCTCATATGGCTCCCTGAGCCCCTCCAGGAGTGACCCCTGAGCATAGAGCCAGGAGTAAGTCCTGAACAAAGCTGTGTGGCCCAAAAACCAAAGAAATTTACAAAAAAATACTAAATTACCTCAGTTAATTATCTCACTTTTTTTTTAATTACAAAAGCTACTCATGATTGGGTTCCAGTCATAATACAATGTTCCAACACCCATCCCTCCACCAGTGCACATTTCCCACCACCAATGCCCCCAGTTTCTCTCCCGCCACTCCCCCAACCTCACCCTGCCCCCCCACCTCTATGGCAGACACCTTTCTTCTTTCTCTCTCTCTCCTTTTGTGCATTATGGTGTGCAATACAGGTAGCAGGAGGTCATCATGTTTGTGTGTTCAGTATTTTTATCGGAAGGTACAGCTGCGTAGCTTTCTAACTGGTACCTTTAGGGCGTGGATGTGATTGCCGTGGATTCTAGAGGAGCACGGCAGTGAGGGGAGATAACCCACCCCGATTCTGAGCAAGCCTGGAGATTTCAGTCACAAGACCACATACCAGGAGTTTCATCGTATGTGTATCTCAGTGAGGTCTGTCTCAACACAGTGCAGCAGAGATTTTGGATTGTGGGAGCAGGCGGCTGCCAGGGGTTCTGTTTGGGCGGGCACTTGGCTCACCCGGCCTCTTCAGTGTGCCCCGAATTACTCAGTCATGCACAGTCTGAGATTTACTGCAGCTTTTTCTTCATCTCTTTCGAGATTTATTTGTGGGTCTCTGGAACAAGGCCAGTAGAAGAGCTGACGTGGTGGCACCAGAGTTGGTTCCTGGGGGTGACTGCCAGGGCTTCCAGGAGTCTGGGGAGGTGGGGGAGGTAGCCCATCCCGACTCTGAGAGAGCCCGAAGATTTCAGTCACAAAACCCGCACATCTGGATTTTCAGCAGGTTAAAGTCGGTCTCGAGAAGGTGCCGTCCAGCTGGGGACGTGGCGGCAGTTTTGGAATGTCACTTCGAACTTTTTAACAAAAAGTTCATTGCTTTTGCAAGCGATAGGAACTGGTTTACCACATAATAGAATCAGAGAACTTAAGTTGTTTTGATTCATGCAGGTTCCAGAGCTAATACAAGGCTGGACCCAAACAGCTGGCCCACAGGGACACAGCCCAGGAGGGGCGGGGCTGGGCGTGGTGCTCCTGCCCAGCCCCAAGCAATCCCCAGCCCTTTTTTTTTTTTTGACAACTACAGAGTTTGTTTCTCCCAAAAAACTCCTCCCCAGAGGACTAGCAGTGGGATGCTCTGAGAGAGAACGCTCTGTGATGAAGGAGAGAGAAGAAAACGCTAATGTGCCTCTTAGTCTCCAACAAGGATACTTTGTAGACAGGAAAAGACAATGGAATCTTCATGGTTGATGCCTTGAACCCCTGTGCTCTACTCCCGAGCCCTTAAATCCCTCCTGTCCTGGTGGACTGTGCCCCGTTAGAGTGCTCGCTCCACGGTCAGCCCTAGAGTTCTCACTTCCCATCACTGTACCGCTGTGAATCCGTTGTTTATTTGTTTTTTTTTTCTTTTCGGGTCACACCCGGCCATGCTCCTGGCTCATGCACTCAGGAATTACTCCTGGCGGTGCTCGAGGGACCATATGGGATGCCAGGAATCGAACCCAGGTCGGCCACGTGCAAGGCAAACATCCTACCCGCTGTGCCATCACTCTGGCCCACCCCCACTCCCCATTGTTAATTTTTAAGTCAAGATGAGAATTAAGGTTAATTTGAACATCTTTATACCTAGGAATTAATCAGGTCTCTGTTTGGACTCTTAAGTTCATATAATAGCTTCACAAGTACTGAGTGGATTTTTCTTTCTGCCTTAACATCTAAGTGTCATACACCTGTTAAATCTTCCTGAAAGTTCTCTGGACTTATCGATAAGTCTCATAAAATATGCGTCTCAAAAAAAAAGATTTCTGTGCCCTAGTAAGTTCAGGAAACACTGTATGTTGGATTTTTTTTTTTAAGAGTGTAATTTTTTTTTAATTTTCTGTTCGTGTTTTTTGTTTTTTGGGTTTTTTTTTATTAGAGAATCACTGTGAGCTACAGTTACAAGCTTATGAACTTTCATGTTTGCATTTCAGTCCTACAGTGATTGTTTACCCATCCCTCCACCAGTGCCCATTCTCCTCCACCAATGATCCCAGTATCCCTCCCACCACCCCCACCCCATCCCCACCACCCCACCCTGCCTCCTTGACAGGGCATTCCCTTTTGTTGTTTCTCCTTTGGGGTAAGAAACTAAAATTTTATTTGATAAATTTTGTAAGAACCCCTGGAATAAAAATCCTGATTTAGTGCTGTTTGAGCCGGTGTTTCCAGACTGGAAAGTCTCATCTCCTTTGCACACGGCATCGCGCTGCTACTTTCTAGGAGCACTGAGATGAGGGGGGAGACATAGGCGGGGCTTGGTTCTCAGGAGGAGGAGAGTACCCCCTCTCTGCTTTCTAGGAGCACTGAGATGAGGTGGGAGACATAGGCTGGGCTTGGTACCCAGGAGGAGGAGAGCAGGAAGGTAGTGCACACCCTCCCTCACCCTGCACGTTAGTAAACTAGTGAAATAACGCTTCTCTTTGGTTTCCTACTTCAGGTGAACGGGGAAGAGACGCGTGAAGCTGTGTGTCCCCAAGAGAAAAGCTCCAGTCCGCAGGCGGGCGCGGCAGGCTGGACTCGCCCCAAAGGTAGCTTCCCGAGACTCGCCCCTGGGTGCCGCAGTCAGGTGCTCTTTCTCACCGGCCGCACATGTTCGTGGAGCTTTGCCCAGCAGTGCTCAGGGGACCGTAGGACCCGCTGCTGGCTGTCCTCAGGCCTGACACTTCACGCTCATCCCCGTGGTGCCGGGGAGGGAAGACCCCGCATCTGCCAGGGAACTACCCGCCCCCCCCCCACAGAGACTGTAAAGGAAAGACTCTTGTTCAGAGAAACGAAGGGACAATAGAGAAGCACACTGTTATTTCAGTTACTATTACAGAGACGTTCAGTCCAGTCGCTAAGATTTAAGCTTTTTAAAATGATTGGAAAGATAGCACATTTTTTTGTTTCTTCTTTTTTTCTTTTTAAGTCACACCCGGCAATGCACAGGGGTTACTCCTGGCTCTGAACGCAGGAATTACTCCTGGCGGTGCTTGGGGGACCGTATGGGATGCTGGGCATCAAACCGGGGTTGGCCGAATGCAAGGCAAACACCTACCCACTGTGCTATCGCTCCAGCCCCAAGATAGCGTGATTTTAAGAGTTTTCTTATGTTCTGTGAAGGAAGCAACCATTCACAAGCCAATTTAGGAAATTTTTCTTGGGAATGTTGGAGTGCCCTGTTACCCTTATAGCACAGCGGTTAGACGTTCACCTTTCACGCAGCCGACCCGAGTTCGATTCCTCCACCCCTCTCGGAGAGCCCGACTAGCTACCGAGAGTATCGAGCCCACATGGCAGAGCCTGGCAAGCTACCCTTGCATATTGGATATGCCAAAAACAGTAACAATAAGTCTCTCAATGAGAGACATTACTGGTGCCCACTCAAACAAATCGATGAGCAACAGGATGACAGTGACAGTGGCAGTGACATCTGCATTTCTGTCATGAATTGATAGTTTGAGATTGATGTAGGGGAATAAATATGAAATTATTAGTGTTTCATGGACAGTCAGAGGCATTGGTTTGGTTTTTTCGTTAGCAGCAGCTGGATGGTCTTTCCCCATTGCAATCACAGCATTTCAAAGTTCAGACCTTCACTGGACTTGGAAAAGGAGTTTGAAAGAATTTCAGAATTTGAAAGACCGAGCATATTCCATTTGACACGTTGTCACTTACTAGTGTTTTAGACGTTTAACTCCGTGTGAATTACTGTTTCTCCAGAATCTGATATGCAAGAGGACGACATGTATGATGATCCCCAGGAAGCTGAAGTTATCCAGTCTCTGCTCGACGTGGTAGACGAGGAAGCCCAGAATCTCTTAAACCAGAATAACGCAGCAGGACAGGCCTCTGGCGCAGGTAGGCAGACCAGAGGGAATGAGCTCCTGCACACAGGCCTCCAAGGAGAATTCTTTGTCAGTTAAAAATAAAATCTATTAGCATTCTCCATGGTGGTGGGTACCAGTATTTTAGAAGTAAGGAAGAGTTTGATCTCCTCCTCAAGATATCTGCGGGTGGGTTACTTATTAAGATCTCAAATCTATTATCAATATCACAACTGTTGTTGTTTTAAGTCTTTGCCCAAACAGTCCCCTGCCACTGTCACAGCTAACACTAAGCCTTTCTTAAGGTATTTCAATTTTAATAAAGTTTCACCCGAAATTCGATGCTGCTATAGACTGTCATTTCCACCTCCTGCCTTCCTTCGAAATAAACGAAGAAAAAATGTCTGTTGTGTTCAGTTTCAATTCGCCCCATCCTGTTTCTCTCCCAGGTGCCCTGGAGATCAGCAGGAAGTTATCTGAAGAGAAAGCAGAAGGTTCTGACCGTGATGGCTCGCCTCTGCCTGAGGGTCTCCCAGAGGTAAGGGGACGACAACGCTCGGGCCACTGCAGCTCACGGGACTGGTATTTGATCGAGAAGTCGGGATGGCCTGAGGTCACTGCTGGTTTTACTAAAAAATTACATTTAGAGAGCCAGAGAGGGTCCCGGGGTGAGCATGCTTGCTGGCAGGTGGGTGCGCGTCCTCGGGTGGCCTAGATACCCCCACTGCCACAGGCCTCCAGCAGCGCCCTGTTCTCGAACCCCAGCCCCCTTGGCCCAGGACAGCCTGAGTGCCTCTTGGGAGGCCCAGAACAAAGCCACACTTCAGAGGCAAACAGGCTCATTCCGTTAAAGACTCACCCTAACCCCTTACTCAGGCTTCCTCAGAGAGAGAGAGAGAGAGAGAGACAGAGAGAGAGAGAGAGAGAGAGAGATGAAGGGGAGCAGGAGCAGGTGGAGATGGGGGGCCTTGGGCTGGCAGGGCCTGGATCCAGCAGGGAAGGCCACCAGGACAGAGTGAAAACCAGGTCCGGCTTCCTCAAAAGAGAGAGAGGGAGAGAGAGAGAGAGAAATTGAAGAGGACAGAAAGTTTGTTCTCAAAGACAGTGCAAACCGTCTGGAATCCCTAGACGGCACATTCTTAGCAATGGTCAGAGGAAGATTGCTCTGGCAGCAAACTGTCTTGTGAGGCACCATCTCCTGCCTTCCTTTGCAATAAACGAAGCTGCCCCACACTGCTGCCCTTCTCCTCCTCCTCCTCCTCCTCCTCCTCCTCCTCCTCTTCCTCCTCCTCCTCTTCTTCTTCTTCTTCTTCTTCCTCTTCTTCTTCCTCCTCCTCCTTTTCCTCCTCCTCCTCCTCCTCCTCTTCTTCTTCTTCTTCCTCTTCTTCCTCCTCCTCCTCCTCTTCTTCTTCTTCTTCTTCTTCTTCTTCCTCCTCCTCCTCCTCCTCTTCCTTTTCCTCTTCTTCTTCTTCTTCTTCTTTCTTCTTTCTTCCTCCTCCTCCTCCTCTTCCTCTTCCTCTTCTTCTTCTTTCTTCTTCCTCCTCCTCCTCCTCCTCTTCCTCTTCCTCTTCCTCTTCTTGTCTTCTTCTTCTTCTTCTTCTTCTTTTTTTTAGTTTGTATGCCTTGATCTACAAAAATGCTAAAAAAAAATGCATGTCTCAATCTGTATCACTCTTGAGTGGTTTTTGCTTACAGAGCAGTCTCTCCACATGGGGCAGAATCCAGTGGTCCCAATAGCAAGCCCTTCAGGGGGCACAGTGCAGACCCTGGGGATGCCTGAGGCCCTGGGTCACTTCCTGGCACCACACACACACAAAAAAGTGACCCTTCTGTCACCTAGCCCCCGGCACACGGTGACCAAACAAAGCTTATCTAAACCTGTGTCCTACTGGCCGTAATTGCTCTCCCTAATGACAGCAATGACGGTGGTGATGCCGGTCACACTGTACCCCTTAAGACGTCAGCCGTGTGTTCTCCAGTCAGCTTGGACCTCCGCGCGGTCTGGGTTCGAGGGCCAGGAATGACAGTCCCGGGTCCTGGTGGGGAGCAGGTGCTCTGAGAGGGCGGGCAGGGCCGTCACTCGCCCCCGGGCGGCAGGGCGCAGTGTGAGACAGCCCGGGCTGCACGCGGCAGTGCGGGCGGTTCCCAGGTCTGGGCAGGGACCCGGGTGTGAGAGCAGGAGGAACGAGAACTCCTTGGACTTGTCACTGGAACCGTCAACAGAGCTGGGCGTGGGGTGCTCACGTGTCTTTTGAGCAAGAACAAAACCCAAGAAGCCAACGAGTTGTTGAGTTGTCTCAGGCGACTCGGGCCTGGGGGCAGGTCTAGGAGGGACCCCGGGCCTCGCATGTTCTGTTCCTTGGACCCCCCCCACCCTGTTCCTGCATTAGTCTCATTATTGCCGCTTCAGGCCAGCTTCCTCCACTCAGGGCCCGAGCCTGGGGCCTTCTCTCTCCCCGCCCCCACGGAGCAGGGGTACAGCCTGTCCCTCTGCTCCCAGCTTCTGCTCCCCCTCCCTCCGGCTGGGCCCGGGACCCGGCTCAGGTCTCCGCCGAGCCGTCGGGAGAGGCCCCGTGAGACTGCGCTGGGCCCACTGACCTGAAGGTTCCCCCTTCTTGCCCTCTCCCTCCGCCTAAGCCCCTTCATTCTGGGGGCGCCTTGGGAGGTGGCCGCGTCCAGCACAGCAGTGCTCGGGGACAGCCCTGTGGACTGGCCGCGCTCTCCTGAACTTCACCCCCTCTAGGGAGGGAAATGCTGAAGAGTACGGGGAGTCTCTGAATCCGAATTTTTTTTTTTTTTGCTTTTTTTTGGATCACACCCGGCGATGCACAGGGGTTACTCCTGGGTCATGCACTCAGGAATTACCCCTGCCAGTGCTCAGGGGACCATATGGGATGCTGGGAATCGAACCCGGGTCAGTCGCGTGCAAGACAAACGCCCTACCCGCTGTGCTATCGCTCCAGCCCCAGAATCCGCATAGTCATAATAGTGCTCATAAAAGGCTTTGTAGTTTTCAAAGCCGACGACAATCTAGGTATGTCCTTGTACCAGAATCATGATGGTATATAAGAAATACCAATGAAAATGGGTTCATATAAAAAATTTTTTAACCCAGACTAAAATGTCAGAAATAGGTTTAAAAGTAATCAATTAGGAAAAAAATTAATCAATTAGTAAAAATTAATTTAAATAGGTAAGATCTCAGAGGCTTCCTTTAGGTTAGAATTAAATCACCTGCATTCTTTTCCTAGCATAGAACTTGGGCACATGCATTAAATAAATAAGTTATAATTAAGGGTAATTATACATTTTAATTATAATTATATGTTTTAATTATCCATTTACACCCTGTAACTAAAACATCCTACTGAAAACATTTTTTCCTCATTTTGTTTGTTTGGGAGACATACCCAGTAATTCTCAGGGGTTCAAACTTGGGACTCCCACACAAAAGCATGTGCCCTGTCCCTTTGAGCTGTCTTCCAGTCCCAGTATTTTATGGGTTTTTTTTCTTTTAAAAATTTTATTTGGGGGGCTGGAGAGATAGCACAGCGGGGAGGGCATTTGCCTTGCACTCAGCCAACCCGGGTTCGATTCCCAGCATCCCATATGGTCCCCTGAGCACTGCCAGGGGTAATTCCTGAGTGCAGAGCCAGAAATAACCCCTGTGCATCGCTGGATGTGACCCAAAAAGCAAAAAAAAAAAAAAACCAATAAAAAAAATTTATTTGGGGAGGCTGGAGGGATAGTAGAGCAGGTATGGCATCTTCCTTGCATGTGGCTGACCTGGGTTCGATTCCCAGCACCCCATATGGTCCCCCGAGCACTGCCAGGAGTGATTCCTGAGTGCAGAGCCAGGAGTGACCCCTGAGCATCACCGGGTGTGACCCAAAAACAAAACAACACCAACAAAAAAATTTTCATTTTTTCCAAGTACCATGAATTACAAAGTTGTTCGTAGTTGGTGTTTGACACAACATTCCCGCCCCAATCCCGCCAGCAGTGTCAGCTCACTCCAGGGCTCAGGGTCCCTCTCCTACCCCCACCCCGGCCCCAGCCGTCTGACGGGCGCCTGTGCAGTGTGCTTGTTCGTATTTGGGTCTCGCCCTTGCAGTGTCGCCGGCCCAAACGCTGTCATTCCTAACACCTGAGTGCCCACCGCCCCTGCCCCCGGTGCGTCTCATCCGCCTCTTCTCCCCGCCCCCTTCGCTCTTTCTTTCCTTCTGGCATGCAGGGGCTCTGGGTTCAATCCCCGGAGCTGCGTGCCCCCCACCACCAGACAGTGCCCGGAAGCCCCGGCACTGCAGCTCTGCTTGGGAGAGCAAAGAAAAGGTCTTCAGATTGTCGCCTTGCTTTGTTAGTGTCCCTTGTGTCACTGTCACTGTCATCCCGTTGCTCATCGATTTGCTCGAGCGGGCACCAGTAACGTCTCTCATTGAGAGACTTATTGTTACTGTTTTTGGCATATCCAATACGCACGGGTAGCTTGCCAGGCTCTGCTATGCGGGCTCCATACTCTCGGTAGCTTGCCAGGCTCTGCTATGCGGGCTCCATACTCTCCGTAGCTTGCCGGGCTCTCCGAGAGGGACACTGGAATCAAACTCGGGTCTGCCTCGTGAAAGGCAAACGCCCAACCTTTGTGCTATCGCTCTAGAGCAGGTCAAAACTCCTTTGCTGATCAGTCCCTTGTGTAAGGAATAAAAAGTGGGTGAGGGTGAAGAGTATGAAGTCAGCAAGAATTCTCACAAGTTTGTCTTCTGAAGCTCATAGTCTAATGGAGGGGAAGGGAGAGTGACCAGACAGACGCACGAAGGAAAGTCGTGTGCCTTCCTGGTACCAGTGACGAAGTGTAGCAGTGCATACAGGCAGTGTCGGGGAAAAGGAACATTTCAGGCTCTTTCAGTCACGGACCAGTAAGACGTGCTTTCCATTATCTAACACATGAATAAAGTTAATTCTAATTGAAAAAAGGAATCACTGTTATAAAGTCATCACTTTATGATCAAGTTTTCTTTTCCCCGATCATCATCTCTAGTAAGGGAGATATAATAAACTGCAATATTTCCTTGATGGAATTTAAATAAGACTCGCAGCGGGTAGGGTGTTCACCTTGCACGTGGCCGACCTGGGTTCGATTCCTCTGCTCCTCTCAGAGAGCCCGGCAAGCTACCAAGAGTATCCCGCCTGCACGCAGAGCCTGGCAGGCTCCCCGTGGCGTATTCGATATGCCAACAACAGTAACAACAGGTCTCACAGTGGAGACATTACTGGTGCCCACTAGAGCAAATTGATGAGCAATGAGATGACAGTGACAGTCATACAGTGATAGTTTTGACAATGTAAAAAAAGTTTACATTTTTCTTTGTTTTGTATTGATTTCTTTTACTCTAGTCTACCAAAATTAATGGCTGTGAAGAACATAGTGAAGAAAAAGCACAGAGTGAAAGGTAAGAAAATAAATTGTCACGTATTCATAGCAATTCCATTTTTTAGAAGGGCTCTGGACTATCTAGTTTTTGATTATTGTTTTTGCTTTTTAGGTCACACCCAGCAGTGCACAGGGGTTACTCCTGGCTCTGCACTCAGGAACTAACCCTGGCGGTGCTCAGGGGACCATATGGGATGCTGGGAATCAAATCCGGGTCGACCGCGTGCAAGGCAAACGCCCTACCCGCTGTGCTCTCGCTCCAGCCCAGGATTTGATTTTTAAAATTAATTTGGCCCGGAGAGAAGTCTCAGGTTGGAGCACGCATTTACTGAGGTTGACTCCTGGCATCACATGTTTCCCCGGCACCGCCAGGAGTAGCCCCTGAGCACTGAGTCAGGAGCAGCCCCTGAGCACTGCTGGATATGGGTCCAAAACCCAGTGACCAAAATTTTAAAAGTAGATTTGTTTAATTTGTTCTTTTCCAAGAAAAATAGGATTGCTGAGTAAGTCATGGAACTGTGGTTAAATACTAAGATATTTTTTCAGGGTCGGGAGTGGAATTTCCCCCCTGTGCCCAGGGTGCTGGGGGCTGCTCCGGCCACACACGGCACCCTGCTGCTCCCGCCCAGTGCTGGGGGCCCCAGGGCTGCCCCGTCATGCTCCAGGAACCGTGCCTTGTCAGAAATCGAACCCGGAGCCTCTGCGTGCCAGCCCTGCTCAGTCTTTGGGCCATTTTCCTGGCCCTGGATGTTAAGAGTGTTGGATTGTTGTGTCGAGGCTCTAGGGGCTCGAGGATGAGCACTTCTCACCCGAGCAGTAAGGAAATGTGGAGCCGTGAGCACTGCTCCCACAGCGCTGAGCACTCACTTCCCCTGGGGGGTGAGAACCAGCCTCTGCCCTCCCCGTCTCGCGGAGACCTTTACACTCGGGCGCAGAGAACTGGAATCTGTGTGAGGATAAACTGCAGCGGTGTCAGATAATTCTCTACCGGTGTCGCTTACATCGCGCCCAAGAAACTTTAAGAACTGTGGATTTGGGGGCTGGGGTGATAGCACAGCGGGGAGGGTGTTTGCCTTGCATGCCGCCAACCCGGGTTCGATTCCCAGTGCAGAGCCAGGAGTAACCCCTGTGCATCACTGGTGTGACCCAAAAAGCAAAGAAAGAAAGAAAGAAAGAAAGAAAGAAAGAAAGAAAGAAAGAAAGAAAGAAAGAAAGAAAGAAAGAAAGAAAGAAAGAAAGAAAAGAATCGTGGATTTGGGTTTTTTAGGTTAGATCACTTATTGTAACATACCAATCTTCTAGAAAATAAGCAATATGGGGGTCCTCTATTTGGGGAACAAAACTGAAAAAAAAAATCTTACCAATATGTTTTGTTGTCATAGCTTAATTCAGAAGTCAGAAGAAAAGAAGATCAACGGCAATAAAATATCTTGGGATAATGAACTGCCAATAAACACAACCAACCACCAAGATTCTGATAAAGGCAAGGATTCTATTAGCAATTTTATCAAAAACAGTGAATAGGAAAAAAAATAAGTGTTGAAAATTTAAAACATTCAGGATATGTTGGTGTTTTGCCATATACGTATGTTATTGGGTACATAAAATAAATAACAAGCATCAACATTAACTTATATAACCAAACATTGCACATTTATAATATTCTAAATTACAGTTTATATTTTTAGAAGGTTGGAGTAAAAACGCAGAGTAGTATAAAATTGCCTCAAGTGGGAGTATGAAGTTGTAATTTTTGCAGTTCTGAAATAGGAAGTCAGTGGACACGTTTTCTTTATGGCAAAGTAGGTCGAAATGCTCAGAGATGGGGAATCAGCACCTCTGATTTCCAGCCTCATGTTTTGTGTCCCTGTCGCCTGGGGTCACCCATGACTTAGGGGCCCACAGGTGTCAAGGGGCCAAACCCAGGGCCTTGCACACGCCAGGTGTCTGCTCTGCCACTTGAGCCATGCCCCAGCCAGCCGGTGTTCCTTTCCTGTCGCTGATCTTACAACCAACCCACAGGAAAAATTAGGTTCTCTCCAATATTTTCTCTTTTTCACATAAAAAAGTACTATTAAGTAGCACTGCAATGTGGCACTGTCGTCTCGTTGTTCATCAATCTGCTCGAGTGGGCACCAGTACTGTCTCCATTATGAGACTTGTTGTTACTGTTTTTGGCATATCAAATATGCTACAGGGAGCTTGCCAGGCTCTGCCATGCGGGCAGGATACTCTCAGTAGCTTGCCGGGCTCTCCGAGAGGAATGGAAGAATCAAACCTGGGTCAGCCGAGTGCAAGGCAAACGCCGTAACCAACGAAACCAACTGAACTTTTAGCGCTTCCTTAACTGAGGTCTCTGCTTCGTGCCGGGAGCCTCGGGGCTGCCTCTCGCTCGCGCCCACTCCAGCTTGCATTTCTCTCATACGGTACATTTTGTGTCACGGCTGGTCTAACCCGTGCAGAGGCTGATGCTGTTACACGGCTTTACACGCCTCCCGATGCATAACATTATTATTTTCTGCATGGTAACTGCATCAGCAAAGTGCTCCGCTCAACTCGGCGTATTTTCAGTCACTTGTGCAGATTATAGCCAGAAATCTCGTTTCTGCAAGGACCACCGTTGGTTGCTGGGATCGGCATGTTCTGTGGAGCAGGCCCTGAGTCAGACACGTTCCCCCTCTCAGGCGGATTGTCAC